>NW_024040817.1:24756880-24792639 GCF_014851395.1 Micropterus salmoides | reverse complement strand
GAATCACAGGTTTTAATCTACCATCAAATGTTCTTAAGGTAAGCTGAAGATTTTTATTTTTTTTATCAGGCTTAGAGGTTTGGGCAGACACCTCATGCGTACTGCTACATTTTACTCACACTTGATAATTTCTACTGATCGATGCATGTTCTCATTGTACCCTTATGTAAAAAGTTGTCTATTTAGGATGACGTTTGATTTTTTTCCTGTATGTCTCGTTGTCATCTCATCAGGTCATTAAGGAAACAAATTTGAATGAAACTGGATTGAGTCACAGGTTTTAAACTACCATCAAACGTTCCTAAGGTAAGCTGATGAGTTTTAATATGGATCAAGGCCTAGAAGTTGGTAAGCATCTCAAGTGTTGCTACTTTCACTCACACTTGAATTTTTATTGATTGATGCATGTTCTCACCATACACCATGTAAAAATTGTCTATTTAAGGAGAAAAGTCCTTTTTCTGATCTTTTTTTCTTGTTGTTCAACAGATCAGCTCATTAAGGAAACAGATTTGAATGAAACTGGATGGAGTCACAGGTTTTAAAACTACCATCAAAACATTCCTAAGGTAAGCTGATGAGTTTAATATGGATCAAGGGCCTAGAAGTTTGGTAGACATCTCAAGTGTTGCTACATTTCACTCACACTTGAGCATTTTTATTGATTGATGCATGTTTCACCATACCCATGTAAAAAATTGTCTATTTAAGGAGAAAAGTCCTTTTTTAAAATCTTTTTTCTTTGTTTTCAACAGATCAGGCATTAAGGAAACAGATTTGAATGAAACTGGATGGAGTCACAGGTTTAAAACTACCATCAAACGTTCCTAAATAATCTGATGATTTTTTGTTATTTATTGGACTTATATGTTTTCAGCAGACACCTCTGCGTACTGCTACATTCACTCACACTTGATCATTTTTATTGATTGATGCATGTTCTCACCATACCCCATGTAAAAATTGTCTATTTTGGAGAAAAGTCCTTTATCTGATCTTTTTTTCTTGTTTTCAACAGATCAGGTCATTAAGGAAACAGATTTGAATGAAACTGGATGGAGTCACAGGTTTTAAACTACCATCAAACGTTCCTAAGATAATCTGAGATATTTTATTATTTATTGGACTTATAGTTTTTCAGCAGACACCTCATGTAAAAAATTCTCTTTTAAGGAGAAAAAAGTCCTTTTTTCTGATCTTTTTTTTCTTGTTTTCAACAGATCAGCTTATTAAGGAAACAGATTGAATGAAAGTGGATGGAATCACAGGTTTTTAATCTACCATCAAGTGTTCTAAGGTAAGCTGAAGATTTTTAGTTTTTTATCAGGCTTAGAGGTTTGGGCAGACACCTCATGCGTACTGCTACATTTTACTCACACTGATAATTTCTACTGATCGATGCATGTTCTCATTGTACCGCATGTAAAAGTTGTCTATTTTAGGATGACGTTTGATTTTTTTCCTGTATTTCTTGTTATCACTCATCAGTCCATTAAGGAAACAAATTTGAATGAAAGTGGATGGAATCACAGGTTTTAAACTACCATCAAATGTTCTTAAGGTAAGCTTGAAGATTTTTAGTTTTTTATCAGGCTTAGAGGTTTGGGCAGACACCTCATGAGTACCTACATTTTACTCACACTTGATAATTTCTACTGATCGATGCATGTTCTCATTGTACCGCATGTAAAAAGTTGTCTATTTTGGGTGATGTTTGATTTTTTTCCCCTGTATTTCTCTTGTTGTCATCTCATCAGGTCATTAAGTAAAACAGATTTGAATGAAACTGGATGGAGTCACAGGTTTTAAACTACCATCAAACGTTCCTAAGATAATCTGATGATTTTTTGTTATTTATTGGACTTATATGTTTTTTCAGCAGACATCATGCGTACTGCTACATTTCACTCACACTTGATCATTTTATTGATTGATGCATGTTCTCACCATACCCCATGTAAAAAATTGTCTATTTTAGGAGAAAAGTCCTTTTTCTGATCTTTTTTTCTTGTTTTCAACAGATCAGGTCATAAGGAAACAGATTTGAATGAACTGGATGGAGTCACAGGTTTTAAACTACCATCAAACGTTCCTAAGATAATCTGATGATTTTTTATTATTTATTGGACTAATATGTTTTTAAGCAGACACCTCATGTAAAAAAATCTCTATTTAAGGAGAAAAGAGTCCTTTTTTCTGATCTTTTTTTCTTGTTTTCAACAGATCAGCTTATTAAGGAAACAGATTTGAATGAAAGTGGATGGAATCAGGTTTTAATCTACCATCAAATGTTCTTAAGGTAAGCTGAAGATTTTTAGTTTTTTATCAGGCTTAGAGGTTTGGGCAGACACCTCATGCGTACTGCTACATTTTACTCACACTTGATAATTTCTACTGATCGATGCATGTTCTCATTGTATCGCATGTAAAAAGTTGTCTATTTTAGGATGACGTTTGATTTTTTCCCTGTATTTCTCTTGTTATCATCTCATCAGGTCATTAAGGAAACAAATTTGAATGAAAGTGGATGGAGTCACAGGTTTTAAACTACCATCAAATGTTCTTAAGGTAAGCTGAAGATTTTTAGTTTTTTATTGGGCAGACACCTCATGCGTACTGCTACATTTACTCACACTTGATAATTTCTACTGATCGATGCATGTTCTCATTGTACCGCATGTAAAAAGTTGTCTATTATAGGATGACGTTTGATTTTTTTCCCTGTATTTCTCTGTTGTCATCTCATCAGGTCATTAAGGACACAAATTTGAATGAAACTGGATGAGTCACAGGTTTTAAACTACCATCAAACGTTCCTAAGGTAAGCTGATGAGTTTTAATATGGATCAAGGCCTAGAAGTTTGGTAGACATCTCAAGTGTGTTGCTACATTTCACTCACACTTGATAATTTTTATTGATTGATGCATGTTCTCACCATACCCCATGTAAAAAATTGTCTATTTAAGGAGAAAAGTCCTTTTTTTAAATCTTTTTTTCTTGTTTTCAACAGATCAGGTCATTAAGAAAACAGATTTGAATGAAACTGGATGGAGTCACAGGTTTTAAACTACCATCAAACGTTCCTAAGATAATCTGATGATTTTTTTGTTATTTATTGGACTTATATGTTTTTCAGCAGGCACCTCATGCGTACTGCTACATTTCACTCACACTTGATCATTTTTATTGATTGATGCATGTTCTCACCATACCCCATGTAAAAAATTGTCTATTTTAGGAGAAAAGTCCTTTTTTCTGATCTTTTTTTCTTGTTTTCAACAGATCAGGTCATTAAGGAAACAGATTTGAATGAAACTGGATGGAGTCACAGGTTTTAAACTACCATCAAACGTTCCTAAGATAATCTGATGATTTTTTATTATTTATTGGACTAATATGTTTTTTCAGCAGACACCTCATGTAAAAAAATCTCTATTTAAGGAGAAAAGAGTCCTTTTTTCTGATCTCTTTTCTTGTTTTCAACAGATCAGCTCATTAACAAACAAATTGAATGAAAGTGGATGGAGTCACAGGTTTTAAACTACCATCAAACGTTCCTAAGATAATCTGATGATTTTTATTTATTGGACTTATATGTTTTTTCAGCAGACACCTCATGTAAAAAATCTCTTTTTAAGGAGAAAAAGTCCTTTTTTCTGATCTTTTTTCTTGTTTTCAACAGATCAGCTTATTAAGGAAACAGATTTGAATGAAAGTAGATGGAATCACAGGTTTTAATCTACCATCAAATGTTCTTAAGGTAAGCTGAAGATTTTAGTTTTTTATCAGGCTTAGAGGTTGGGCAGACACCTCATGCGTACTGCTACATTTTACTCACACTTGATAATTTCTACTGATCGATGCATGTTCTCATTGTACCCTTATGTAAAAAGTTGTCTATTTTAGGATGATGTTTGATTTTTTTCCCTGTATTCTTGTTGTCATCTCATCAGGTCATTAAGGAAACAAATTTGAATGAAACTGGATGGAGTCACAGGTTTTAAACTACCATCAAACGTTCCTAAGGTAAGCTGATGAGTTTTAATATGGATCAAGGCCTAGAAGTTTGGTAGACATCTCAAGTGTGTTGCTACATTTCACTCACACTTGATAATTTTTATTGATTGATGCATGTTCTCACCATACCCCATGTAAAAATTGTCTATTTAAGGAGAAAAGTCCTTTTTTCTGATCTTTTTTTCTTGTTTTCAACAGATCAGCTCATTAAGGAAACAGATTTGAATGAAACTGGATGGAGTCACAGGTTTTAAACTACCATCAAACGTTCCTAAGGTAAGCTGATGAGTTTTAATATGGATCAAGGCCTAGAAGTTTGGTAGACATCTCAAGTGTGTTGCTACATTTCACTCACACTTGATAATTTTTATTGATTGATGCATGTTCTCACCATACCCCATGTAAAAAATTGTCTATTTAAGGAGAAAAGTCCTTTTTTTAAATCTTTTTTTCTTGTTTTCAACAGATCAGGTCATTAAGGAAACAGATTTGAATGAAACTGGATGGAGTCACAGGTTTTTAACTACCATCAAACGTTCCTAAGATAATCTGATGATTTTTTTGTTATTTATTGGACTTATATGTTTTTTCAGCAGACACCTCATGCGTACTGCTACATTTCACTCACACTTGATCATTTTTATTGATTGATGCATGTTCTCACCATACCCCATGTAAAAAATTGTCTATTTAGGAGAAAAGTCCTTTTTCTGATCTTTTTTTCTTGTTTTCAACAGATCAGGTCATTAAGGAAACAGATTTGAATGAAACTGGATGGAGTCACAGGTTTTAAACTACCATCAAACGTTCCTAAGATAATCTGATGATTTTTTATTATTTATTGGACTTATATGTTTTTTCAGCAGACACCTCATGTAAAAATTCTCTTTTTAAGGAGAAAAAGTCCTTTTTTCTGATCTTTTTTTCTTGTTTTCAACAGATCAGCTTATTAAGGAAACAGATTTGAATGAAAGTGGATGGAATCACAGGTTTTAATCTACCATCAAATGTTCTTAAGGTAAGCTGAAGATTTTTAGTTTTTTATCAGGCTTAGAGGTTTGGGCAGACACCTCATGCGTACTGCTACATTTTACTCACACTTGATAATTTCTACTGATCGATGCATGTTCTCATTGTACCGCATGTAAAAAGTTGTCTATTTTAGGATGACGTTTGATTTTTTCCCTGTATTTCTCTTGTTATCATCTCATCAGGTCATTAAGGAAACAAATTTGAATGAAAGTGGATGGAATCACAGGTTTTAAACTACCATCAACTGTTCTTAAGGTAAGCTGAAGATTTTTAGTTTTTTATCAGGCTTAGAGGTTTGGGCAGACACCTCATGCGTACTGCTACATTTTACTCACACTTGATAATTTCTACTGATCGATGCATGTTCTCATTGTACCGCATGTAAAAAGTTGTCTATTTTAGGGTGATGTTTGATTTTTTCCCCTGTATTTCTCTGTTGTCATCTCATCAGGTCATTAAGTAAACAGATTTGAATGAAACTGGATGGAGTCACAGGTTTTAAACTACCATCAAACGTTCCTAAGGTAAGCTGATGAGTTTTAATATGGATCAAGGCCTAGAAGTTTGGTAGACATCTCAAGTGTGTTGCTACATTTCACTCACACTTGATAATTTTTATTGATTGATGCATGTTCTCACCATACCCCATGTAAAAAATTGTCTATTTAAGGAGAAAAGTCCTTTTTTTAAATCTTTTTTCTTGTTTTCAACAGATCAGGTCATTAAGGAAACAGATTTGAATGAAACTGGATGGAGTCACAGGTTTTAAACTACCATCAAATGTTCCTAAGATAATCTGATGATTTTTTATTATTTATTGGACTAATATGTTTTTTCAGCAGACACCTCATGTAAAAAATTCTCTATTTAAGGAGAAAAGAGTCCTTTTTCTGATCTCTTTTTCTTGTTTTCAACAGATCAGCTCATTAACAAAACAAATTTGAATGAAAGTGGATGGAGTCACAGGTTTTAAACTACCATCAAACGTTTCTAAGATAATCTGATGATTTTTTATTATTTATTGGACTAATATGTTTTTTCAGCAGACACCTCATGCGTACTGCTACATTTCACTCACACTTGATCATTTTATTGATTGATGCATGTTCTCACCATACCCCATGTAAAAATTGTCTATTTTAGGAGAAAAGTCCTTTTTTCTGATCTTTTTTTCTTGTTTTCAACAGATCAGGTCATTAAGGAAACAGATTTGAATGAAACTGGATGGAGTCACAGGTTTTAAACTACCATCAAATGTTCCTAAGATAATCTGATGATTTTTATTATTTATTGGACTTATATGTTTTTTCAGCAGACACCTCATGTAAAAAATTCTCTTTTTAAGGAGAAAAAAGTCCTTTTTTCTGATCTTTTTTCTTGTTTTCAACAGATCAGCTTATTAAGGAAACAGATTTGAATGAAAGTGGATGGAATCACAGGTTTTAATCTACCATCAAATGTTCTTAAGGTAAGCTGAAGATTTTTAGTTTTTTATCAGGCTTAGAGGTTTGGGCAGACACCTCATGCGTACTGCTACATTTTACTCACACTTGATAATTTCTACTGATCGATGCATGTTCTCATTGTACCCTTATGTAAAAAGTTGTCTATTTTAGGATGACGTTTGATTTTTCCCTGTATTTCTCTTGTTATCATCTCATCAGGTCATTAAGAAAACAAATTTGAATGAAAGTGGATGGAATCACAGGTTTTAAACTACCATCAAATGTTCTTAAGGTAAGCTGAAGATTTTTAGTTTTTATCAGGCTTAGAGGTTTGGGCAGACACCTCATGCGTACTGCTACATTTTACTCACACTTGATAATTTCTGCTGATCGATGCATGTTCTCATTGTACCGCATGTAAAAAGTTGTCTATTTTAGGATGACGTTTGATTTTTTTCCCTGTATTTCTCTTGTTGTCATCTCATCAGGTCATTAAGGAAAAAAATTTGAATGAAACTGGATGGAGTCACAGGTTTTAAACTACCATCAAACGTTCCTAAGGTAAGCTGATGAGTTTTAATATGGATCAAGGCCTAGAAGTTTGGTAGACATCTCAAGTGTGTTGCTACATTTCACTCACACTTGATAATTTTTATTGATTGATGCATGTTCTCACCATACCCCATGTAAAAAATTGTCTATTTAAGGAGAAAAGTCCTTTTTTCTGATCTTTTTTTCTTGTTTTCAACAGATCAGGTCATTAAGGAAACAGATTTGAATGAAACTGGATGGAGTCACAGGTTTTAAACTACCATCAAACGTTCCTAAGGTAAGCTGATGAGTTTTAATATGGATCAAGGCCTAGAAGTTTGGTAGACATCTCAAGTGTGTTGCTACATTTCACTCACACTTGATCATTTTTATTGATTGATGCATGTTCTCACCATACCCCATGTAAAAAATTGTCTATTTAAGGAGAAAAGTCCTTTTTTTAAATCTTTTTTCTTGTTTTCAACAGATCAGGTCATTAAGGAAACAGATTTGAATGAAACTGGATGGAGTCACAGGTTTTTAACTACCATCAAACGTTCCTAAGATAATCTGATGAATTTTTTTATTTATTGGACTTATATGTTTTTCAGCAGACACCTCATGCGTACTGCTACATTTCACTCACACTTGATCATTTTTATTGATTGATGCATGTTCTCACCATACCCCATGTAAAAAATTGTCTATTTTAGGAGAAAAGTCCTTTTTTCTGATCTTTTTTTCTTGTTTTCAACAGATCAGGTCATTAAGGAAACAGATTTGAATGAAACTGGATGGAGTCACAGGTTTTAAACTACCATCAAACGTTCCTAAGATAATCTGATGATTTTTTATTTATTGGACTAATATGTTTTTTCAGCAGACACCTCATGTAAAAAATTCTCTATTTAAGGAGAAAAGAGTCCTTTTTTCTGATCTCTTTTCTTGTTTTCAACAGATCAGCTCATTAACAAAACAAATTTGAATGAAAGTGGATGGAGTCACAGGTTTTAAACTACCATCAAACGTTTCTAAGATAATCTGATGATTTTTATTATTTATTGGACTAATATGTTTTTTCAGCAGACACCTCATGCGTACTGCTACATTTCACTCACACTTGATCATTTTATTGATTGATGCATGTTCTCACCATACCCCATGTAAAAAATTGTCTATTTTAGGAGAAAAGTCCTTTTTTCTGATCTTTTTTTCTTGTTTTCAACAGATCAGGTCATTAAGGAAACAGATTTGAATGAAACTGGATGGAGTCACAGGTTTTAAACTACCATCAAACGTTCCTAAGATAATCTGATGATTTTTTATTATTTATTGGACTTATATGTTTTTTCAGCAGACACCTCATGTAAAAAATTCTCTTTTTAAGGAGAAAAAAGTCCCTTTTTCTGATCTCTTTTTCTTGTTTTCAACAGATCAGCTTATTAAGGAAACAGATTTGAATGAAAGTGGATGGAATCACAGGTTTTAATCTACCATCAAATGTTCTTAAGGTAAGCTGAAGATTTTTAGTTTTTTATCAGGCTTAGAGGTTTGGGCAGACACCTCATGCGTACTGCTACATTTTACTCACACTTGATAATTTCTACTGATCGATGCATGTTCTCATTGTACCCTTATGTAAAAAGTTGTCTATTTTAGGATGACGTTTGATTTTTTCCCTGTATTTCTCTTGTTATCATCTCATCAGGTCATTAAGAAAACAAATTTGAATGAAAGTGGATGGAATCACAGGTTTTAAACTACCATCAAATGTTCTTAAGGTAAGCTGAAGATTTTTAGTTTTTTATCAGGCTTAGAGGTTTGGGCAGACACCTCATGCGTACTGCTACATTTACTCACACTTGATAATTTCTGCTGATCGATGCATGTTCTCATTGTACCGCATGTAAAAAGTTGTCTATTTTAGGATGACGTTTGATTTTTTTCCCTGTATTTCTCTTGTTGTCATCTCATCAGGTCATTAAGGAAACAAATTTGAATGAAACTGGATGGAGTCACAGGTTTTAAACTACCATCAAACTTTCCTAAGGTAAGCTGATGAGTTTTAATATGGATCAAGGCCTAGAAGTTTGGTAGACATCTCAAGTGTGTTGCTACATTTCACTCACACTTGATAATTTTTATTGATTGATGCATGTTCTCACCATACCCCATGTAAAAAATTGTCTATTTAAGGAGAAAAGTCCTTTTTTTAAATCTTTTTTTCTTGTTTTCAACAGATCAGCTCATTAAGGAAACAGATTTGAATGAAACTGGATGGAGTCACAGGTTTTAAACTACCATCAAACGTTCCTAAGATAATCTGATGATTTTTTATTATTTATTGGACTAATATGTTTTTTCAGCAGACACCTCATGTAAAAAATTCTCTATTTAAGGAGAAAAGAGTCCTTTTTTCTGATCTCTTTTTCTTGTTTTCAACAGATCAGCTCATTAACAAAACAAATTTGAATGAAAGTGGATGGAGTCACAGGTTTTAAACTACCATCAAACGTTCCTAAGATAATCTGATGATTTTTTATTATTTATTGGACTTATATGTTTTTTCAGCAGACACCTCATGTAAAAAATTCTCTTTTAAGGAGAAAAAAGTCCTTTTTTCTGATCTTTTTTCTTGTTTTCAACAGATCAGCTTATTAAGGAAACAGATTTGAATGAAAGTGGATGGAATCACAGGTTTTAATCTACCATCAAATGTTCTTAAGGTAAGCTGAAGATTTTTAGTTTTTTATCAGGCTTAGAGGTTTGGGCAGACACCTCATGCGTACTGCTACATTTTACTCACACTTGATAATTTCTACTGATCGATGCATGTTCTCATTGTACCCTTATGTAAAAAGTTGTCTATTTTAGGATGATGTTTGATTTTTTCCCTGTATTTCTCTTGTTGTCATCTCTTCAGGTCATTAAGGAAACAAATTTGAATGAAACTGGATGGAGTCACAGGTTTTAAACTACCATCAAACGTTCCTAAGGTAAGCTGATGAGTTTTAATATGGATCAAGGCCTAGAAGTTTGGTAGACATCTCAAGTGTGTTGCTACATTTCACTCACACTTGATAATTTTTATTGATTGATGCATGTTCTCACCATACCCCATGTAAAAAATTGTCTATTTAAGGAGAAAAGTCCTTTTTTCTGATCTTTTTATCTTGTTTTCAACAGATCAGCTCATTAAGGAAACAGATTTGAATGAAACTGGATGGAGTCACAGGTTTTAAACTACCATCAAACGTTCCTAAGGTAAGCTGATGAGTTTTAATATGGATCAAGGCCTAGAAGTTTGGTAGACATCTCAAGTGTGTTGCTACATTTCACTCACACTTGATCATTTTTATTGATTGATGCATGTTCTCACCATACCCATGTAAAAAATTGTCTATTTAAGGAGAAAAGTCCTTTTTTCTGATCTTTTTTTCTTGTTTTCAACAGATCAGGTCATTAAGAAAACAGATTTGAATGAAACTGGATGGAGTCACAGGTTTTAAACTACCATCAAACGTTCCTAAAATAATCTGATGATTTTTTTGTTATTATTGGACTTATATGTTTTTTCAGCAGACACCTCATGCGTACTGCTACATTTCACTCACACTTGATCATTTTTATGATTGATGCATGTTCTCACCATACCCCATGTAAAAAATTGTCTATTTTAGGAGAAAAGTCCTTTTTTCTGATCTTTTTTTCTTGTTTTCAACAGATCAGCTCATTAAGGAAACAGATTTGAATGAAACTGGATGGAGTCACAGGTTTTAATCTACCATCAAACGTTCCTAAGGTAAGCTGATGAGTTTTAATATGGATCAAGGCCTAGAAGTTTGGTAGACATCTCAAGTGTGTTGCTACATTTCACTCACACTTGATAATTTTTATTGATTGATGCATGTTCTCACCATACCCCATGTAAAAAATTGTCTATTTAAGGAGAAAAGTCCTTTTTTCTGATCTTTTTTCTTGTTTTCAACAGATCAGGTCATTAAGGAAACAGATTTGAAAGAAACTGGATGGAGTCACAGGTTTTAAACTACCATCAAATGTTCCTAAAATAATCTGATGATTTTTTGTTATTTATTGGACTTATATGTTTTTCAGCAGACACCTCATGTAAAAAATTCTCTATTTAAGGAGAAAAGAGTCCTTTTTTCTGATCTTTTTTCTTGTTTTCAACAGATCAGGTCATTAAGGAAACAGATTTGAATGAAAGTGGATGGAGTCACAGGTTTTAAACTACCATCAAACGTTCCTAAGATAATCTGATGATTTTTTATTATTTATTGGACTTATATGTTTTTTCAGCAGACACCTCATGTAAAAAATTCTCTATTTAAGGAGAAAAAAGTCCTTTTTTCTGATCTTTTTTTCTTGTTTTCAACAGATCAGGTCATTAAGGAAACAGATTTGAATGAAACTGGATGGAGTCACAGGTTTTAAACTACCATCAAACGTTCCTAAGATAATCTGATGATTTTTTATTATTTATTGGACTTATATGTTTTTTCAGCAGACACCTCATGTAAAAAATTCTCTATTTAAGGAGAAAAGAGTCCTTTTTTCTGATCTTTTTTTCTTGTTTTCAACAGATCAGCTCATTAACAAAACAAATTTGAATGAAAGTGGATGGAATCACAGGTTTTAATCTACCATCAAATGTTCTTAAGGTAAGCTGAAGATTTTTAGTTTTTTATCAGGCTTAGAGGTTTGGGCAGACACCTCATGCGTACTGCTACATTTTACTCACACTTGATAATTTCTGCTGATCGATGCATGTTCTCATTGTACCGCATGTAAAAAGTTGTCTATTTTAGGATGACTTTTGATTTTTTCCCTGTATTTCTCTTGTTATCATCTCATCAGGTCATTAAGGACACAAATTTGAATGAAAGTGGATGGAATCACAGGTTTTAATCTACCATCAAATGTTCTTAAGGTAAGCTGATGAGTTTTAATATGGATCAAGGCCTAGAAGTTTGGTAGACATCTCAAGTGTGTTGCTACATTTCACTCACACTTGATAATTTTATTGATTGATGCATGTTCTCACCATACCCCATGTAAAAAATTGTCTATTTAAGGAGAAAAGTCCTTTTTTCTGATCTTTTTTTCTTGTTTTCAACAGATCAGGTCATTAAGGAAACAGATTTGAAAGAAACTGGATGGAGTCACAGGTTTTAAACTACCATCAAACGTTCCTAAGATAATCTGATGATTTTTTTATTATTTATAGCACTTATATATCTGTTTTCAGCAGACACCTCATGTAAAAACTTCTCTATTTAAGGACATAAAAGTCCTTTTTTCTGATCTTTTTTTCTTGTTTTCAACAGATCAGCTCATTAAGGAAACAGATTTGAATGAAACTGGATGGAGTCACAGGTTTTAAACTACCATCAAACGTTCCTAAGGTAAGCTGATGAGTTTTAATATGGATCAAGGCCTAGAAGTTTGGTAGACATCTCAAGTGTGTTGCTACATTTCACTCACACTTGATCATTTTTATTGATTGATGCATGTTCTCACCATACCCATGTAAAAAATTGTCTATTTAAGGAGAAAAGTCCTTTTTTTAAATCTTTTTTTCTTGTTTTCAACAGATCAGCTCATTAAGGAAACAGATTTGAATGAAACTGGATGGAGTCACAGGTTTTAAACTACCATCAAACGTTCCTAAGATAATCTGATGATTTTTTATTATTTATTGGACTAATATGTTTTTTCAGCAGACACCTCATGTAAAAAATTCTCTATTTAAGGAGAAAAGAGTCCTTTTTTCTGATCTTTTTTTCTTGTTTTCAACAGATCAGCTTATTAAGGAAACAGATTTGAATGAAAGTGGATGGAATCACAGGTTTTAAACTACCATCAAATGTTCTTAAGGTAAGCTGAAGATTTTTAGTTTTTATCAGGCTTAGAGGTTTGGGCAGACACCTCATGCATACTGCTACATTTTACTCACACTTGATAATTTCTGCTGATCGATGCATGTTCTCATTGTACCCTTATGTAAAAAGTTGTCTATTTAGGATGACGTTTGATTTTTTTCCCTGTATTTCTCTTGTTGTCATCTCATCAGGTCATTAAGTAAACAGATTTGAATGAAACTGGATGGAGTCACAGGTTTTAAACTACCATCAAACGTTCCTAAGGTAAGCTGATGAGTTTTAATATGGATCAAGGCCTAGAAGTTTGGTAGACATCTCAAGTGTGTTGCTACATTTCACTCACACTTGATCATTTTTATTGATTGATGCATGTTCTCAACATACCCCATGTAAAAAATTGTCTATTTAAGGAGAAAAGTCCTTTTTTCTGATCTTTTTTTCTTGTTTTCAACAGATCAGGTCATTAAGGAAACAGATTTGAATGAAACTGGATGGAGTCACAGGTTTTAAACTACCATCAAATGTTCCTAAAATAATCTGATGATTTTTTGTTATTTATTGGACTTATATGTTTTTTCAGCAGACACCTCATGCGTACTGCTACATTTCACTCACACTTGATCATTTTTATCGATTGATGCATGTTCTCACCATACCCCATGTAAAAAATTGTCTATTTTAGGAGAAAAGTCCTTTTTTCTGATCTTTTTTTCTTGTTTTCAACAGATCAGCTCATTAAGGAAACAGATTTGAATGAAACTGGATGGAGTCACAGGTTTTAAACTACCATCAAACGTTCCTAAGATAATCTGATGATTTTTTATTATTTATTGGACTAATATGTTTTTTCAGCAGACACCTCATGTAAAAAATTCTCTATTTAAGGAGAAAAGAGTCCTTTTTTCTGATCTCTTTTTCTTGTTTTCAACAGATCAGCTCATTAACAAAACAAATTTGAATGAAAGTGGATGGAGTCACAGGTTTTAAACTACCATCAAACGTTCCTAAGATAATCTGATGATTTTTTATTATTTATTGGACTAATATGTTTTTTCAGCAGGCACCTCATGTAAAAAATTCTCTATTTAAGGAGAAAAGAGTCCTTTTTTCTGATCTCTTTTTCTTGTTTTCAACAGATCAGCTCATTAACAAAACAAATTTGAATGAAAGTGGATGGAGTCACAGGTTTTAAACTACCATCAAACGTTCCTAAGATAATCTGATGATTTTTTATTATTTATTGGACTTATATGTTTTTTCAGCAGACACATCATGTAAAAAATTCTCTTTTTAAGGAGAAAAAAGTCCTTTTTTCTGATCTTTTTTTCTTGTTTTCAACAGATCAGCTTATTAAGGAAACAGATTTGAAAGAAACTGGATGGAGTCACAGGTTTTAAACTACCATCAAATGTTCCTAAAATAATCTGATGATTTTTTTGTTATTTATTGGACTTATATGTTTTTTCAGCAGACACCTCATGCGTACTGCTACATTTCACTCACACTTGATCATTTTTATCGATTGATGCATGTTCTCACCATACCCCATGTAAAAAATTGTCTATTTAAGGAGAAAAGTCCTTTTTTCTGATCTTTTTTCTTGTTTTCAACAGATCAGGTCATTAAGGAAACAGATTTGAAAGAAACTGGATGGAGTCACAGGTTTTAAACTACCATCAAATGTTCCTAAAATAATCTGATGATTTTTTGTTATTTATTGGACTAATATGTTTTTTCAGCAGACACCTCATGCGTACTGCTACATTTCACTCACACTTGATCATTTTTATCGATTGATGCATGTTCTCACCATACCCCATGTAAAAAATTGTCTATTTTAGGAGAAAAGTCCTTTTTTCTGATCTTTTTTTCTTGTTTTCAACAGATCAGCTCATTAAGGAAACAGATTTGAATGAAACTGGATGGAGTCACAGGTTTTTAACTACCATCAAACGTTCCTAAGATAATCTGATGATTTTTTTGTTATTTATTGGACTTATATGTTTTTTCAGCAGACACCTCATGCGTACTGCTACATTTCACTCACACTTGATCATTTTTATTGATTGATGCATGTTCTCACCATACCCCATGTAAAAAATTGTCTATTTTAGGAGAAAAGTCCTTTTTTCTGATCTTTTTTTCTTGTTTTCAACAGATCAGGTCATTAAGGAAACAGATTTGAATGAAACTGGATGGAGTCACAGGTTTTAAACTACCATCAAACGTTCCTAAGATAATCTGATGATTTTTTATTATTTATTGGACTTATATGTTTTTTCAGCAGACACCTCATGTAAAAAATTCTCTATTTAAGGAGAAAAGAGTCCTTTTTTCTGATCTTTTTTTCTTGTTTTCAACAGATCAGCTCATTAACAAAACAAATTTGAATGAAAGTGGATGGAATCACAGGTTTTAATCTACCATCAAATGTTCTTAAGGTAAGCTGAAGATTTTTAGTTTTTTATCAGGCTTAGAGGTTTGGGCAGACACCTCATGCGTACTGCTACATTTTACTCACACTTGATCATTTCTACTGATCGATGCATGTTCTCATTGTACCGCATGTAAAAAGTTGTCTATTTTAGGATGACGTTTGATTTTTTCCCTGTATTTCTCTTGTTATCATCTCATCAGGTCATTAAGGACACAAATTTGAATGAAAGTGGATGGAATCACAGGTTTTAAACTACCATCAAATGTTCTTAAGGTAAGCTGAAGATTTTTAGTTTTTATCAGGCTTAGAGGTTTGGGCAGACACCTCATGCGTACTGCTACATTTTACTCACACTTGATAATTTCTGCTGATCGATGCATGTTCTCATTGTACCGCATGTAAAAAGTTGTCTATTTTAGGATGACGTTTGATTTTTTCCCCTGTATTTCTCTTGTTGTCATCTCATCAGGTCATTAAGGAAACAGATTTGAATGAAACTGGATGGAGTCACAGGTTTTAAACTACCATCAAACGTTCCTAAGATAATCTGATGATTTTTTATTATTTATTGGACTTATATGTTTTTCAGCAGACACTTCATGTAAAAAATTCTCTATTTAAGGAGAAAAGAGTCCTTTTTTCTGATCTTTTTTTGTTTTCAACAGATCAGCTCATTAACAAAACAAATTTGAATGAAAGTGGATGGAATCACAGGTTTTAATCTACCATCAAATGTTCTTAAGGTAAGCTGAAGATTTTTAGTTTTTATCAGGCTTAGAGGTTTGGGCAGACACCTCATGCGTACTGCTACATTTTACTCACACTTGATAATTTCTGCTGATCGATGCATGTTCTCATTGTACCGCATGTAAAAAGTTGTCTATTTTAGGATGACGTTTGATTTTTTCCCTGTATTTCTCTTGTTATCATCTCATCAGGTCATTAAGGACACAAATTTGAATGAAAGTGGATGGAATCACAGGTTTTAATCTACCATCAAATGTTCTTAAGGTAAGCTGAAGATTTTTAGTTTTTTATCAGGCTTAGAGGTTTGGGCAGACACCTCATGCGTACTGCTACATTTTACTCACACTTGATAATTTCTGCTGATCGATGCATGTTCTCATTGTACCGCATGTAAAAAGTTGTCTATTTTAGGATGACGTTTGATTTTTTCCCTGTATTTCTCTTGTTGTCATCTCATCAGGTCATTAAGGAAACAGATTTGAATGAAACTGGATGGAGTCACAGGTTTTAAACTACCATCAAACGTTCCTAAGATAATCTGATGATTTTTTATTATTTATTGGACTAATATGTTTTTTCAGCAGACACCTCATGTAAAAAATTCTCTTTTAAGGAGAAAAAAGTCCTTTTTCTGATCTTTTTTTCTTGTTTTCAACAGATCAGCTTATTAAGGAAACAGATTTGAATGAAAGTGGATGGAATCACAGGTTTTAATCTACCATCAAATGTTCTTAAGGTAAGCTGAAGATTTTTAGTTTTTTATCAGGCTTAGAGGTTTGGGCAGACACCTCATGCATACTGCTACATTTTACTCACACTTGATAATTTCTGCTGATCGATGCATGTTCTCATTGTACCCTTATGTAAAAAGTTGTCTATTTTAGGATGACGTTTGATTTTTTTCCCTGTATTTCTCTTGTTGTCATCTCATCAGGTCATTAAGTAAACAGATTTGAATGAAACTGGATGGAGTCACAGGTTTTAAACTACCATCAAACGTTCCTAAGGTAAGCTGATGAGTTTTAATATGGATCAAGGCCTAGAAGTTTGGTAGACATCTCAAGTGTGTTGCTACATTTCACTCACACTTGATCATTTTTATTGATTGATGCATGTTCTCACCATACCCCATGTAAAAAATTGTCTATTTAAGGAGAAAAGTCCTTTTTTCTGATCTTTTTTTCTTGTTTTCAACAGATCAGGTCATTAAGGAAACAGATTTGAAAGAAACTGGATGGAGTCACAGGTTTTAAACTACCATCAAACGTTCCTAAGATAATCTGATGATTTTTTTATATTTATAGCACTTATATATCTTTTTTCAGCAGACACCTCATGTAAAAACTTCTCTATTTAAGGACATAAAAGTCCTTTTTTCTGATCTTTTTTTCTTGTTTTCAACAGATCAGCTCATTAAGGAAACAAATTTGAATGAAACTGGATGGAGTCACAGGTTTTAAACTACCATCAAACGTTCCTAAGGTAAGCTGATGAGTTTTAATATGGATCAAGGCCTAGAAGTTTGGTAGACATCTCAAGTGTGTTGCTACATTCACTCACACTTGATCATTTTTATTGATTGATGCATGTTCTCACCATACCCCATGTAAAAAATTGTCTATTTAAGGAGAAAAGTCCTTTTTTCTGATCTTTTTTTCTTGTTTTCAACAGATCAGCTCATTAAGGAAACAGATTTGAATGAAACTGGATGGAGTCACAGGTTTTAAACTACCATCAAACGTTCCTAAGATAATCTGATGATTTTTTATTATTTATTGGACTAATATGTTTTTTCAGCAGACACCCCATGTAAAAAATTGTCTATTTTAGGAGAAAAGTCCTTTTTTCTGATCTTTTTTTCTTGTTTTCAACAGATCAGCTCATTAAGGAAACAGATTTGAATGAAAGTGGATGGAGTCACAGGTTTTAAACTACCATCAAACGTTCCTAAGATAATCTGATGATTTTTTATTATTTATTGGACTTATATGTTTTTTCAGCAGACACCTCATGTAAAAAATTCTCTTTTTAAGGAGAAAAAAGTCCTTTTTTCTGATCTTTTTTTCTTGTTTTCAACAGATCAGCTTATTAAGGAAACAGATTTGAATGAAAGTGGATGGAATCACAGGTTTTAATCTACCATCAAATGTTCTTAAGGTAAGCTGAAGATTTTTAGTTTTTTATCAGGTTTAGAGGTTTGGGCAGACACCTCATGCGTACTGCTACATTTTACTCACACTTGATAATTTCTACTGATCGATGCATGTTCTCATTGTACCCTTATGTAAAAGTTGTCTATTTTAGGATGACGTTTGATTTTTTCCCTGTATTTCTCTTGTTATCATCTCATCAGGTCATTAAGGACACAAATTTGAATGAAAGTGGATGGAATCACAGGTTTTAAACTACCATCAAATGTTCTTAAGGTAAGCTGAAGATTTTTAGTTTTTTATCAGGCTTAGAGGTTTGGGCAGACACCTCATGCGTACTGCTACATTTTACTCACACTTGATAATTTCTACTGATCGATGCATGTTCTCATTGTACCGCATGTAAAAAGTTGTCTATTTTAGGGTGATGTTTGATTTTTTCCCCTGTATTTCTCTTGTTGTCATCTCATCAGGTCATTAAGTAAACAGATTTGAATGAAACTGGATGGAGTCACAGGTTTTAATCTACCATCAAACGTTCCTAAGGTAAGCTGATGAGTTTTAATATGGATCAAGGCCTAGAAGTTTGGTAGACATCTCAAGTGTGTTGCTACATTTCACTCACACTTGATAATTTTATTGATTGATGCATGTTCTCACCATACCCCATGTAAAAAATTGTCTATTTAAGGAGAAAAGTCCTTTTTTCTGATCTTTTTTTCTTGTTTTCAACAGATCAGGTCATTAAGGAAACAGATTTGAAAGAAACTGGATGGAGTCACAGGTTTTAAACTACCATCAAACGTTCCTAAAATAATCTGATGATTTTTTTGTTATTTATTGGACTTATATGTTTTTTCAGCAGACACCTCATGCGTACTGCTACATTTCACTCACACTTGATCATTTTTATCGATTGATGCATGTTCTCACCATACCCCATGTAAAAAATTGTCTATTTTAGGAGAAAAGTCCTTTTTTCTGATCTTTTTTCTTGTTTTCAACAGATCAGCTCATTAAGGAAACAGATTTGAATGAAACTGGATGGAGTCACAGGTTTTAAACTACCATCAAACGTTCCTAAGATAATCTGATGATTTTTTATTATTTATTGGACTAATATGTTTTTCAGCAGACACCTCATGTAAAAAATTCTCTATTTAAGGAGAAAAGAGTCCTTTTTCTGATCTCTTTTTCTTGTTTTCAACAGATCAGCTCATTAACAAAACAAATTTGAATGAAAGTGGATGGAGTCGCAGGTTTTAAACTACCATCAAACGTTCCTAAGATAATCTGATGATTTTTTATTATTTATTGGACTAATATGTTTTTTCAGCAGACACCTCATGTAAAAAATTCTCTATTTAAGGAGAAAAGAGTCCTTTTTTCTGATCTCTTTTTCTTGTTTTCAACAGATCAGCTCATTAACAAAACAAATTTGAATGAAAGTGGATGGAGTCACAGGTTTTAAACTACCATCAAACGTTCCTAAGATAATCTGATGATTTTTTTATTTATTGGACTTATATGTTTTTTCAGCAGACACCTCATGTAAAAAATTCTCTTTTTAAGGAGAAAAAAGTCCTTTTTTCTGATCTTTTTTTCTTGTTTTCAACAGATCAGCTTATTAAGGAAACAGATTTGAATGAAAGTGGATGGAATCACAGGTTTTAATCTACCATCAAATGTTCTTAAGGTAAGCTGAAGATTTTTAGTTTTTTATCAGGTTTAGAGGTTTGGGCAGACACCTCATGCGTACTGCTACATTTTACTCACACTTGATAATTTCTACTGATCGATGCATGTTCTCATTGTACCCTTATGTAAAAAGTTGTCTATTTTAGGATGACGTTTGATTTTTTCCCTGTATTTCTCTTGTTATCATCTCATCAGGTGATTAAGGACACAAATTTGAATGAAAGTGGATGGAATCACGGGTTTTAAACTACCATCAAATGTTCTTAAGGTAAGCTGAAGATTTTTAGTTTTTTTATCAGGCTTAGAGGTTTGGGCAGACACCTCATGCGTACTGCTACATTTTACTCACACTTGATAATTTCTACTGATCGATGCATGTTCTCATTGTACCGCATGTAAAAAGTTGTCTATTTTAGGGTGATGTTTGATTTTTTCCCCTGTATTTCTCTTGTTGTCATCTCAGGTCATTAAGGAAACAGATTTGAATGAAACTGGATGGAGTCACAGGTTTTAATCTACCATCAAACGTTCCTAAGGTAAGCTGATGAGTTTTAATATGGATCAAGGCCTAGAAGTTTGGTAGACATCTCAAGTGTGTTGCTACATTTCACTCACACTTGATAATTTTTATTGATTGATGCATGTTCTCACCATACCCCATGTAAAAAATTGTCTATTTAAGGAGAAAAGTCCTTTTTTCTGATCTTTTTTTCTTGTTCTCAACAGATCAGGTCATTAAGGAAACAGATTTGAAAGAAACTGGATGGAGTCACAGGTTTTAAACTACCATCAAATGTTCCTAAAATAATCTGATGATTTTTTGTTATTTATTGGACTTATATGTTTTTCAGCAGACACCTCATGCGTACTGCTACATTTCACTCACACTTGATCATTTTTATCGATTGATGCATGTTCTCACCATACCCCATGTAAAAAATTGTCTATTTTAGGAGAAAAGTCCTTTTTTCTGATCTTTTTTTCTTGTTTTCAACAGATCAGCTCATTAAGGAAACAGATTTGAATGAAACTGGATGGAGTCACAGGTTTTAAACTACCATCAAACGTTCCTAAGATAATCTGATGATTTTTTATTATTTATTGGACTAATATGTTTTTTCAGCAGACACCTCATGTAAAAAATTCTCTATTTAAGGAGAAAAGAGTCCTTTTTTCTGATCTCTTTTCTTGTTTTCAACAGATCAGCTCATTAACAAAACAAATTTGAATGAAAGTGGATGGAGTCACAGGTTTTAAACTACCATCAAACGTTCCTAAGATAATCTGATGATTTTTTATTATTTATTGGACTTATATGTTTTTTCAGCAGACACCTCATGTAAAAAATTCTCTTTTTAAGGAGAAAAAAGTCCTTTTTTCTGATCTTTTTTTCTTGTTTTCAACAGATCAGCTTATTAAGGAAACAGATTTGAATGAAAGTGGATGGAATCACAGGTTTTAATCTACCATCAAATGTTCTTAAGGTAAGCTGAAGATTTTTAGTTTTTTATCAGGTTTAGAGGTTTGGGCAGACACCTCATGCGTACTGCTACATTTTACTCACACTTGATAATTTCTACTGATCGATGCATGTTCTCATTGTACCCTTATGTAAAAAGTTGTCTATTTTAGGATGACGTTTGATTTTTTCCCTGTATTTCTCTTGTTATCATCTCATCAGGTCATTAAGGACACAAATTTGAATGAAAGTGGATGGAATCACAGGTTTTAAACTACCATCAAATGTTCTTAAGGTAAGCTGAAGATTTTTAGTTTTTTATCAGGCTTAGAGGTTTGGGCAGACACCTCATGCGTACTGCTACATTTTACTCACACTTGATAATTTCTACTGATCGATGCATGTTCTCATTGTACCGCATGTAAAAAGTTGTCTATTTTAGGGTGATGTTTGATTTTTTCCCCTGTATTTCTCTTGTTGTCATCTCATCAGGTCATTAAGTAAACAGATTTGAATGAAACTGGATGGAGTCACAGGTTTTAATCTACCATCAAACGTTCCTAAGGTAAGCTGATGAGTTTTAATATGGATCAAGGCCTAGAAGTTTGGTAGACATCTCAAGTGTGTTGCTACATTTCACTCACACTTGATAATTTTTATTGATTGATGCATGTTCTCACCATACCCCATGTAAAAAATTGTCTATTTAAGGAGAAAAGTCCTTTTTTCTGATCTTTTTTTCTTGTTTTCAACAGATCAGGTCATTAAGGAAACAGATTTGAAAGAAACTGGATGGAGTCACAGGTTTTAAACTACCATCAAATGTTCCTAAAATAATCTGATGATTTTTTTGTTATTTATTGGACTTATATGTTTTTTCAGCAGACACCTCATGCGTACTGCTACATTTCACTCACACTTGATCATTTTATCGATTGATGCATGTTCTCACCATACCCCATGTAAAAAATTGTCTATTTTAGGAGAAAAGTCCTTTTTTCTGATCTTTTTTTCTTGTTTTCAACAGATCAGCTCATTAAGGAAACAGATTTGAATGAAACTGGATGGAGTCACAGGTTTTAAACTACCATCAAACGTTCCTAAGATAATCTGATGATTTTTATTATTTATTGGACTAATATGTTTTTCAGCAGACACCTCATGTAAAAAATTCTCTATTTAAGGAGAAAAGAGTCCTTTTTTCTGATCTCTTTTTCTTGTTTTCAACAGATCAGCTCATTAACAAAACAAATTTGAATGAAAGTGGATGGAGTCACAGGTTTTAAACTACCATCAAACGTTCCTAAGATAATCTGATGATTTTTTATTATTTATTGGACTTATATGTTTTTTCAGCAGACACCTCATGTAAAAAATTCTCTTTTTAAGGAGAAAAAAGTCCTTTTTTCTGATCATTTTTCTTGTTTTCAACAGATCAGCTTATTAAGGAAACAGATTTGAATGAAAGTGGATGGAATCACAGGTTTTAATCTACCATCAAATGTTCTTAAGGTAAGCTGAAGATTTTTAGTTTTTTATCAGGTTTAGAGGTTTGGGCAGACACCTCATGCGTACTGCTACATTTTACTCACACTTGATAATTTCTACTGATCGATGCATGTTCTCATGTACCCTTATGTAAAAAGTTGTCTATTTTAGGATGACGTTTGATTTTTCCCTGTATTCTCTTGTTATCATCTCATCAGGTGATTAAGGACACAAATTTGAATGAAAGTGGATGGAATCACAGGTTTTAAACTACCATCAAATGTTCTTAAGGTAAGCTGAAGATTTTTAGTTTTTTATCAGGCTTAGAGGTTTGGCAGACACCTCATGCGTACTGCTACATTTTACTCACACTTGATAATTTCTACTGATCGATGCATGTTCTCATTGTACCGCATGTAAAAAGTTGTCTATTTTAGGGTGATGTTTGATTTTTTCCCCTGTATTTCTCTTGTTGTCATCTCATCAGGTCATTAAGTAACAGATTTGAATGAAACTGGATGGAGTCACAGGTTTTAATCTACCATCAAACGTTCCTAAGGTAAGCTGATGAGTTTTAATATGGATCAAGGCCTAGAAGTTTGGTAGACATCTCAAGTGTGTTGCTACATTTCACTCACACTTGATAATTTTTATTGATTGATGCATGTTCTCACCATACCCCATGTAAAAAATTGTCTATTTAAGGAGAAAAGTCCTTTTTTCTGATCTTTTTTTCTTGTTTTCAACAGATCAGGTCATTAAGGAAACAGATTTGAAAGAAACTGGATGGAGTCACAGGTTTTAAACTACCATCAAATGTTCCTAAAATAATCTGATGATTTTTTTGTTATTATTGGACTTATATGTTTTTTCAGCAGACACCTCATGCGTACTGCTACATTTCACTCACACTGATCATTTTTATCGATTGATGCATGTTCTCACCATACCCCATGTAAAAAATTGTCTATTTTAGGAGAAAAGTCCTTTTTTCTGATCTTTTTTTCTTGTTTTCAACAGATCAGCTCATTAAGGAACAGATTTGAATGAAACTGGATGGAGTCACAGGTTTTAAACTACCATCAACGTTCCTAAGATAATCTGATGATTTTTATTATTTATTGGACTAATATGTTTTTTCAGCAGACACCTCATGTAAAAATTCTCTATTTAAGGAGAAAAGAGTCCTTTTTTCTGATCTCTTTTTCTTGTTTTCAACAGATCAGCTCATTAACAAAACAAATTTGAATGAAAGTGGATGGAGTCACAGGTTTTAAACTACCATCAAACGTTCCTAAGATAATCTGATGATTTTTTATTATTTATTGGACTAATATGTTTTTTCAGCAGACACCTCATGTAAAAATTCTCTATTTAAGGAGAAAAGAGTCCTTTTTCTGATCTTTTTTCTTGTTTTCAACAGATCAGCTCATTAACAAAATAAATTTGAATGAAAGTGGATGGAATCACAGGTTTTAAACTACCATCAAATGTTCTTAAGGAAAGCTGAAGATTTTTAGTTTTTTATCAGGCTTAGAGGTTTGGGCAGACACCTCATGCGTACTGCTACATTTTACTCACACTTGATAATTTTACTGATCGATGCATGTTCTCATTGTACGCATGTAAAAGTTGTCTATTTTAGGATGACATTTGATTTTCTCCCTGTATTCTCTTGTTATCATCTCATCAGGTCATTAAGGACACAAATTTGAATGAAAGTGGATGGAATCACAGGTTTTAAACTACCATCAAATGTTCTTAAGGTAAGCTGAAGATTTTTAGTTTTTTATCAGGCTTAGAGGTTTGGGCAGACACCTCATGCGTACTGCTACATTTTACTCACACTTGATAATTTCTGCTGATCGATGCATGTTCTCATTGTACCGCATGTAAAAAGTTGTCTATTTTAGGATGACGTTTGTTTTTCCCTGTATTTCTCTTGTTGTCATCTCATCAGGTCATTAAGGAAACAGATTTGAATGAAACTGGATGGAGTCACAGGTTTTAAACTACCATCAAACGTTCCTAAGGTAAGCTGATGAGTTTTAATATGGATCAAGGCCTAGAAGTTTGGTAGACATCTCAAGTGTGTTGCTACATTTCACTCACACTTGATAATTTTTATTGATTGATGCATGTTCTCACCATACCCCATGTAAAAAATTGTCTATTTAAGGAGAAAAGTCCTTTTTTCTGATCTTTTTTTCTTGTTTTCAACAGATCAGGTCATTAAGGAAACAGATTTGAAAGAAACTGGATGGAGTCACAGGTTTTAAACTACCATCAAACGTTCCTAAGATAATCTGATGATTTTTTTATTATTTACAGCACTTATATATCTTTTTTCAGCAGACACCTCATGTAAAAAATTCTCTATTAAGGACATAAAAGTCCTTTTTTCTGATCTTTTTTTCTTGTTTTCAACAGATCAGCTCATTAAGGAAACAATTGAATGAAACTGGATGGAGTCACAGGTTTTAAACTACCATCAAACGTTCCTAAGGTAAGCTGATGAGTTTTAATATGGATCAAGGCCTAGAAGTTTGGTAGACATCTCAAGTGTGTTGCTACATTTCACTCACACTTGATAATTTTTATTGATTGATGCATGTTTTCACCATACCCCATGTAAAAATTGTCTATTTAAGGAGAAAAGTCCTTTTTTCTGATCTTTTTTTCTTGTTTTCAACAGATCAGCTCATTAAGGAAACAGATTTGAATGAAACTGGATGGAGTCACAGTTTTAAACTACCATCAAACGTTCCTAAGGTAAGCTGATGAGTTTTAATATGGATCAAGGCCTAGAAGTTTGGTAGACATCTCAAGTGTGTTGCTACATTTCACTCACACTTGATCATTTTATTGATTGATGCATGTTCTCACCATACCCCATGTAAAAATTGTCTATTTAAGGAGAAAGTCCTTTTTTCTGATCTTTTTTTCTTGTTTTCAACAGATCAGCTCATTAAGGAAACAGATTTGAATGAAACTGGATGGAGTCACAGGTTTTAAACTACCATCAAACGTTCCTAAGATAATCTGATGATTTTTTATTATTTATTGGACTAATATGTTTTTCAGCAGACACCTCATGTAAAAAATTCTCTATTTAAGGAGAAAGAGTCCTTTTTTCTGATCTCTTTTCTTGTTTTCAACAGATCAGCTCATTAACAAAACAATTTGAATGAAAGTGGATGGAGTCACAGGTTTTAAACTACCATCAACGTTCCTAAGATAATCTGATGATTTTTTATTATTTATTGGACTTATATGTTTTTTCAGCAGACACCTCATGTAAAAAATTCTTTTTTAAGGAGAAAAAAGTCCTTTTTTCTGATCTTTTTTCTTGTTTTCAACAGATCAGCTTATTAAGGAAACGATTTGAATGAAAGTGGATGGAATCACAGGTTTTAATCTACCATCAAATGTTCTTAAGGTAAGCTGAAGATTTTTAGTTTTTATCAGCTTAGAGGTTTGGGCAGACACCTCATGCGTACTGCTACATTTTACTCACACTTGATAATTTCTACTGATCGATGCATGTTCTCATTGTACCGCATGTAAAAAGTTGTCTATTTTAGGATGACGTTTGATTTTTTTCCTGTATTTCTCTTGTTGTCATCTCATCAGGTCATTAAGGAACAGATTTGAAAGAAACTGGATGGAGTCACAGGTTTTAAACTACCATCAAATGTCCTAAAATAATCTTATGATTTTTTTGTATTTATTGGACTTATATGTTTTTTCAGCAGACACCTCATGCGTACTGCTACATTTCACTCACACTTGATCATTTTATCGATTGATGCATGTTCTCACCATACCCCATGTAAAAAATTGTCTATTTTAGGAGAAAAGTCCTTTTTTCTGATCTTTTTTTCTTGTTTTCAACAGATCAGCTCATTAAGGAAACAGATTTGAATGAAACTGGATGGAGTCACAGGTTTTTAACTACCATCAAACGTTCCTAAGATAATCTGATGATTTTTTTGTTATTTATTGGACTTATATGTTTTTTCAGCAGACACCTCATGTAAAAATTCTCTATTTAAGGAGAAAAGAGTCCTTTTTTCTGATCTTTTTCTTGTTTTCAACAGATCAGCTCATTAACAAAACAATTTGAATGAAAGTGGATGGAATCACAGGTTTTAATCTACCATCAAATGTTCTTAAGGTAAGCTGAAGATTTTTAGTTTTTTATCAGGCTTAGAGGTTTGGGCAGACACCTCATGCGTACTGCTACATTTTACTCACACTTGATAATTTCTACTGATCGATGCATGTTCTCATTGTACCGCATGTAAAAAGTTGTCTATTTTAGGATGACGTTTGATTTTTTCCCTGTATTTCTCTTGTTATCATCTCATCAGGTCATTAAGGACACAAATTTGAATGAAAGTGGATGGAATCACAGGTTTTAAACTACCATCAAATGTTCTTAAGGTAAGCTGAAGATTTTTAGTTTTTATCAGGCTTAGAGGTTTGGGCAGACACCTCATGCGTACTGCTACATTTTACTCACACTTGATAATTTCTGCTGATCGATGCATGTTCTCATTGTACCGCATGTAAAAAGTTGTCTATTTTAGGATGATGTTTGATTTTTCCCTGTATTCTCTTGTTGTCATCTCATCAGGTCATTAAGGAAACAGATTTGAATGAAACTGGATGGAGTCACAGGTTTTAAACTACCATCAAACGTTCCTAAGATAATCTGATGATTTTTTATTATTTATTGGACTTATATGTTTTTTCAGCAGACACCTCATGTAAAAAATTCTCTATTTAAGGAGAAAAGAGTCCTTTTTCTGATTTTTTTCTTGTTTTCAACAGATCAGCTCATTAACAAAACAAATTTGAATGAAGTGGATGGAATCACAGGTTTTAATCTACATCAAATGTTCTTAAGGTAAGCTGAAGATTTTTAGTTTTTTATCAGGCTTAGAGGTTTGGGCAGACACCTCATGCGTACTGCTACATTTTACTCACACTTGATAATTTCTGCTGATCGATGCATGTTCTCATTGTACCGCATGTAAAAAGTTGTCTATTTTAGGATGACGTTTGATTTTTTCCCTGTATTTCTCTTGTTGTCATCTCATCAGGTCATTAAGGAAACAGATTGAATGAAACTGGATGGAGTCACAGGTTTTAAACTACCATCAAACGTTCCTAAGATAATCTGATGATTTTTTATTATTTATTGGACTTATATGTTTTTTCAGCAGACACCTCATGTAAAAAATTCTCTTTTTAAGGAGAAAAAAGTAATTTTTCTGATCTTTTTTTCTTGTTTTCAACAGATCAGCTTATTAAGGAAACAGATTTGAATGAAAGTGGATGGAATCACAGGTTTTAATCTACCATCAAATGTTCTTAAGGTAAGCTGAAGATTTTTAGTTTTTTATCAGACTTAGAGGTTTGGGCAGACACCTCATGCATACTGCTACATTTTACTCACACTTGATAATTTCTGCTGATCGATGCATGTTCTCATTGTACCCTTATGTAAAAGTTGTCTATTTTAGGATGACGTTTGATTTTTTTCCCTGTATTTCTCTTGTTGTCATCTCATCAGGTCATTAAGTAAACAGATTTGAATGAAACTGGATGGAGTCACAGGTTTTAAACTACCATCAAACGTTCCTAAGGTAAGCTGATGAGTTTTAATATGGATCAAGGCCTAGAAGTTTGGTAGACATCTCAAGTGTGTTGCTACATTTCACTCACACTTGATCATTTTTATTGATTGATGCATGTTCTCACCATACCCCATGTAAAAATTGTCTATTTAAGGAGAAAAGTCCTTTTTTCTGATCTTTTTTTCTTGTTTTCAACAGATCAGGTCATTAAGGAAACAGATTTGAAAGAAACTGGATGGAGTCACAGGTTTTAAACTACCATCAAACGTTCCTAAGATAATCTGATGATTTTTTTATTATTTATAGCACTTTATATCTTTTTTCAGCAGACACCTCATGTAAAACTTCTCTATTTAAGGACATAAAAGTCCTTTTTTCTGATCTTTTTTCTTGTTTTCAACAGATCAGCTCATTAAGGAAACAATTTGAATGAAACTGGATGGAGTCACAGGTTTTAAACTACCATCAAACGTTCCTAAGGTAAGCTGATGAGTTTTAATATGGATCAAGGCCTAGAAGTTTGGTAGACATCTCAAGTGTGTTGCTACATTTCACTCACACTTGATCATTTTTATGATTGATGCATGTTTCACCATACCCCATGTAAAAAATTGTCTATTTAAGGAGAAAAGTCCTTTTTTCTGATCTTTTTTTCTTGTTTTCAACAGATCAGCTCATTAAGGAAACAGATTTGAATGAAACTGGATGGAGTCACAGGTTTTAAACTACCATCAAACGTTCCTAAGGTAAGCTGATGAGTTTTAATATGGATCAAGGCCTAGAAGTTTGGTAGACATCTCAAGTGTGTTGCTACATTTCACTCACACTTGATCATTTTTATTGATTGATGCATGTTCTCACCATACCCCATGTAAAAATTGTCTATTTTAGGAGAAAAGTCCTTTTTTTAAATCTTTTTTTCTTGTTTTCAACAGATCAGCTCATTAGGAAACAGATTTGAATAAAACTGGATGGAGTCACAGGTTTTAAACTACCATCAAACGTTCCTAAGATAATCTGATGATTTTTTATTATTTAGGACTAATATGTTTTTTCAGCAGACACCTCATGTAAAAAATTCTCTATTTAAGGAGAAAAGATCCTTTTTTCTGATCTCTTTTTCTTGTTTTCAACAGATCAGCTCATTAAGGAAACAGATTTGAATGAAACTGGATGGAGTCACAGGTTTTAAACTACCATCAAACGTTCCTAAGATATCTGATGATTTTTTATTATTTATTGGACTTATATGTTTTTTCAGCAGACACCTCATGTAAAAATTCTCTTTTTAAGGAGAAAAAGTCCTTTTTTCTGATCTTTTTTTCTTGTTTTCAACAGATCAGCTTATTAAGGAAACAGATTTGAATGAAAGTGATGGAATCACAGGTTTTAAATACCATCAAATGTTCTTAAGGTAGCTGAAGATTTTTAGTTTTTTATCAGGCTTAGAGGTTTGGGCAGACACCTCATGCGTACTGCTACATTTTACTCACACTTGATAATTTCTACTGATCGATGCATGTTCTCATTGTACCCTTATGTAAAAAGTTGTCTATTTTAGGATGACGTTTGATTTTTTTCCCTGTATTCTCTTGTGTCATCTCATCAGGTCATTAAGGAAACAGATTTGAATGAAACTGGATGGTCACAGGTTTTAAACTACCATCAAACGTTCCTAAGGTAAGCTGATGAGTTTTAATATGGATCAAGGCCTAGAAGTTTGGTAGACATCTCAAGTGTGTTGCTACATTTCACTCACACTTGATAATTTTATTGATTGATGCATGTCTCACCATACCCCATGTAAAAAATTGTCTATTTAAGGAGAAAAGTCCTTTTTTCTGATCTTTTTTTCTTGTTTTCAACAGATCAGCTCATTAAGGAAACAGATTTGAATGAAACTGGATGGAGTCACAGGTTTTAAACTACCATCAAACGTTCCTAAGGTAAGCTGATGAGTTTTAATATGGATCAAGGCCTAGAAGTTTGGTAGACATCTCAAGTGTGTTGCTACATTTCACTCACACTTGATCATTTTTATTGATTGATGCATGTTCTCACCATACCCCATGTAAAAAATTGTCTATTTTAGGAGAAAAGTCCTTTTTTAAATCTTTTTTTCTTGTTTTCAACAGATCAGCTCATTAAGGAAACAGATTTGAATGAAACTGGATGGAGTCACAGGTTTTAAACTACCATCAAACGTTCCTAAGATAATCTGATGATTTTATTATTTATTGGACTAATATGTTTTTTCCAGACACCTCATGTAAAAATTCTCTATTTAAGGAGAAAAGAGTCCTTTTTTTCTGATCTCTTTTTCTTGTTTTCAACAGATCAGCTCATTAACAAAACAAATTTGAATGAAAGTGGATGGAGTCACAGGTTTTTAAACTACCATCAAACGTTCCTAAGATAATCTGATGATTTTTTATATTTATTGGACTTATATGTTTTTTTCAGCAGACACCTCATGTAAAAAATTCTCTTTTAAGGAGAAAAAGTCCTTTTTTCTGATCTTTTTTTCTTGTTTTCAAGATCACTTATTAAGGAAAAGATTTGAATGAAGTGGATGGAATCACAGGTTTTAAACTACCATCAATGTTCTTAAGGTAAGCTGAAGATTTTTAGTTTTTATCAGGCTTAGAGGTTTGGGCAGACACCTCATGCGTACTGCTACATTTTACTCACACTTGATAATTTCTACTGATCGATGCATGTTCTCATTGTACCCTTATGTAAAAAGTTGTCTATTTTAGGATGATGTTTGATTTTTTTCCCTGTATTTTCTTGTTGTCATCTCATCAGGTCATTAAGGAAACAGATTTGAATGAAACTGGATGGAGTCACAGGTTTTAAACTACAACGTTCCTAAGGTAAGCTGATGAGTTTTAATATGGATCAAGGCCTAGAAGTTTGGTAGACATCTCAAGTGTGTTGCTACATTTCACTCACACTTGATAATTTTTATTGATTGATGCATGTTCTCACCATACCCCATGTAAAAATTGTCTATTTAAGGAGAAATGTCCTTTTTTTAATCTTTTTTTCTTGTTTTCAACACATCAGGTCATTAAGGAAACAGATTTGATGAAACTGGATGGAGTCACAGGTTTTTAACTACCATCAAACGTTCCTAAGATAATCTGATGTTTTTTTTGTTATTTATTGGACTTATTGTTTTTTCAGCAGACACCTCATGCGTACTGCTACATTTCACTCACACTTGATCATTTTTATTGATTGATGCATGTTCTCACCATACCCCATGTAAAAAATTGTCTATTTAGGAGAAAGTCCTTTTTTCTGATCTTTTTTTGTTTTCAACAGATCAGCTCATTAAGGAAACAGATTTGAATGAAACTGGATGGAGTCACAGGTTTTAAACTACCATCAAACGTTCCTAAGATAATCTGATGATTTTTTATTATTTATTGGACTAATATGTTTTTTTCAGCAGACACCTCATGTAAAAAATTCTCTATTTAAGGAGAAAAGAGTCCTTTTTTCTGATCTCTTTTCTTGTTTTCAACAGATCAGCTCATTACAAACATTTGAATGAAAGTGGATGGAGTCCAGGTTTTAAACTACCATCAAACGTTCCTAAGATATCTGATGATTTTTTATTATTTATTGGACTTATATGTTTTTTCAGCAGACACCTCATGTAAAAAAATTCTCTTTTTAAGGAGAAAAAGTCCTTTTTTCTGATCTTTTTTTCTTGTTTTCAACAGATCAGCTTATTAAGGAAACAGATTTGAATGAAAGTGGATGGAATCACAGGTTTTAACTACCATCAAATGTTCTTAAGGTAAGCTGAAGATTTTTAGTTTTTTTCAGGCTTAGAGGTTTGGGCAGACCCATGCGTACTGCTACATTTTACTCACACTTGATCATTTCTACTGATCGATGCATGTTCTCATTGTACCCTATGTAAAAAGTTGTCTATTTTAGGATGACTTTGATTTTTTCCCTGTATTCTCTGTTATCATCTCATCAGGTCATTAAGGACACAAATTTGAATGAAAGTGGATGGAATCACAGGTTTTAAACTACCATCAAATGTTCTTAAGGTAAGCTGAAGATTTTTAGTTTTTTTATCAGGCTTAGAGGTTTGGGCAGACACCTCATGCTACTGCTACATTTTACTCACACTTGATAATTTCTACTGATCGATGCATGTTTCTCATTGTACCGCATGTAAAAAGTTGTCATTTTAGGGTGATGTTTGATTTTTTCCCCTGTATTTCCTTGTTGTCATCTCATCAGTCATTAAGTAAACAGATTTGAATGAAACTGGATGGAGTCACAGGTTTTAATCTACCATCAAACGTTCCTAAGGTAAGCTGATGAGTTTTAATATGGATCAAGGCCTAGAAGTTTGGTAGACATCTCAAGTGTGTTGCTACATTTCACTCACACTTGATCATTTTTATTGATTGATGCATGTTCTCACCATACCCCATAAAAAATTGTCTATTTAAGGAGAAAAGTCCTTTTTTCTGATCTTTTTTTCTGTTTTCAACAGATCAGGTCATTAAGGAAACAGATTTGAAAGAAACTGGATGGAGTCACAGGTTTTAACTACCATCAAATGTTCCTAAAATAATCTGATGATTTTTTGTATTTATTGGACTTATATGTTTTTTCAGCAGACACTCATGCGTACTGCTACATTTCACTCACACTTGATAATTTTTATCGATTGAGCATGTTCTCACCATACCCCATGTAAAAAATTGTCTATTTTAGGAGAAAAGTCCTTTTTCTGATCTTTTTTCTTGTTTTCAACAGATCAGCTCATTAAGGAACAGATTTGAATGAAACTGGATGGAGTCACATTTTAAACTACCATCAAACGTTCCTAAGATAATCTGATGATTTTGTATTATTTATTGGACTAATATGTTTTTCAGCAGACACCTCATGTAAAAATTCTCTATTTAAGGAGAAAAGAGTCCTTTTTTCTGATCTCTTTTTCTTGTTTTCAACAGATCAGCTCATTAACAAAACAAATTTGAATGAAAGTGGATGGAGTCACAGGTTTTAAACTACCATCAAACGTTCCTAGATAATCTGATGATTTTTTATTTATTTATTGGACTTATATGTTTTTTCAGCAGACACCTCATGTAAAATTCTCTTTTTAAGGAGAAAAAAGTCCTTTTTTCTGATCTTTTTTTTCTTGTTTTCAACAGATCAGCTCTTAAGGAAACAGATTTGAATGAAAGTGGATGGAGTCACAGGTTTTAAACTACCATCAAACGTTCCTAAGATAATCTGATGATTTTTTATTATTATTGGGACTAATATGTTTTTTCAGCAGACACCTCATGTAAAAATTCTCTATTTAAGGAGAAAAGAGTCCTTTTTTCTGATCTCTTTTTCTTGTTTTCAACAGATCAGCTCATTAACAAAACAAATTTGAATGAAAGTGGATGGAGTCACAGGTTTTAAACTACCATCAAACGTTCCTAAGATAATCTGATGATTTTTTTATTTATTGGACTTATATGTTTTTTCAGCAGACACCTCATGTAAAAATTCTCTTTTAAGGAGAAAAAAGTCCTTTTTTCTGATCTTTTTTTCTTGTTTTCAACATCAGCTTATTAAGGAAACAGATTTGAATGAAAGTGGATGGAATCACAGGTTTTAATCTACCATCAAATGTTCTTAAGGTAAGCTGAAGATTTTTTAGTTTTATCAGTTTAGAGGTTTGGGCAGACACCCTCATGCGTACTGCTACATTTTACTCACACTTGATAATTTCTACTGATCGATGCATGTTCTCATTGTACCCTTATGTAAAAAGTTGTCTATTTTAGGATGACGTTTGATTTTTTCCCTGTATTTCTCTGTTATCATCCATCAGGTGATTAAGGACACAAATTTGAATGAAAGTGGATGGAATCACAGGTTTTAAACTACCATCAAATGTTCTTAAGGTAAGCTGAAGATTTTTAGTTTTTTATCAGGCTTAGAGGTTTGGGCGACACCTCATGCGTACTGCTACATTTTACTCACACTTGATAATTTCTACTGATCGATGCATGTTCTCATTGTACCGCATGTAAAAAGTTGTCTATTTTAGGGTGATGTTTGATTTTTTCCCCTGTATTTCTCTTGTTGTCATCTCATCAGGTCATTAAGTAAACAGATTTGAATGAAACTGGATGGAGTCCAGGTTTTAATCTACCATCAAACGTTCCTAAGGTAAGCTGATGAGTTTTAATATGGATCAAGGCCTGAAGTTTGGTAGACATCTCAAGTGTGTTGCTACATTTCACTCACACTTGATAATTTTTATTGATTGATGCATGTTCTCACCATACCCCATGTAAAAAATTGTCTATTTAAGGAAAAGTCCTTTTTTCTGATCTTTTTTTTCTTGTTCTCAACAGATCAGGTCATTAAGGAAACAGATTTGAAAGAAACTGGATGGAGTCACAGGTTTTAAACTACCATCAAATGTTCCTAAAATAATCTGATGATTTTTTTGTTATTTATTGGACTTATATGTTTTTTCAGCAGACACCTCATGCGTACTGCTACATTTCACTCACACTTGATCATTTTTATCGATTGATGCATGTTCTCACCATACCCCATGTAAAAAATTGTCTATTTAGGAGAAAAGTCCTTTTTCTGATCTTTTTTTCTTGTTTTCAACAGATCAGCTCATTAAGGAAACAGATTTGAATGAAACTGGATGGAGTCACAGGTTTTAAACTACCATCAAACGTTCCTAAGATAACTGATGATTTTTTTTATTTGGACTAATATGTTTTTCAGCAGACACCTCATGTAAAAAATTCTCTATTTAAGGAGAAAAGAGTCCTTTTTTTCTGATCTTTTTCTTGTTTTCAACAGATCAGCTCATTAACAAAACAAATTTGAATGAAAGTGGATGGAGTCACAGGTTTTAAACTACCATCAAACGTTCCTAAGATAATCTGATGATTTGTTATTATTATTGGACTAATATGTTTTTCAGCAGACACTCATGTAAAAATTCTCTATTTAAGGAGAAAGAGTCCTTTTTTCTGATCTCTTTTCTTGTTTCAACAGATCAGCTCATTAACAAAACAAATTTGAATGAAAGTGGATGGAGTCACAGGTTTTAAACTACCATCAACGTTCCTAAGATAATCTGATGATTTTTTATTATTTATTGGACTAATATTTTTTTCAGCAGACACCTCATGT
>NW_024040817.1:24375262-24756380 GCF_014851395.1 Micropterus salmoides | reverse complement strand
CATTTCCTGCCTGTAATTGTGAGCTATTCTCTATTCTCACTTGAACCGACAATCTCTGCTTCAGTTGAATTAGGTTTTATATCCTCTGGACATTGATACCAGTACTTACTGTAATTTAGACTTTTTTTTTTACTGTAATAAGACTTTATGAAGTACCGTTGTGTAGAGTGCACAATAACAATAAAAAGTTGTATTTTGCTTGCCAATGATGACCAACTAGTGGTAGTATAATCATTAAAGTGCACCAAGTTAAATTGATATTGTTTGGTTGTTAAAGTTGTTTTTCTTTTATGCATGTCCTCCTCCGCCCTGGCTTGTGCTCACTCCTCCTGCAGATGCAGCTCCAGCTGGGTCAGCTCTCTTTTTGGTCTCCTCTCTTCCCATGGGGATGTTGAGATTATATGAAGTCCCATCTCCAGGCTGGATGAACTCAGATTCTGATGAACATTTAGTATCTTTTAATGATAAGAGAATCCCACTTTTCTGAAAGTTGCGTCCACATGGCCTCTGGGTCATAAAAAGACAGAACTCAGCAAGGATGCTAATAAAAGTTAAGTGACATCTGGCCAATTTACAGCCTTTACTAACTAATAAACTTTTCAGCCCACCTGTGTGTCTGGTCTGGGCTGCCTAACACCCCTCCTCTCCTCATCCCTCTGAGGGCAGAGTATACATCTACAGATGTTTGTGTATCAGCTGTTGCACATGATAATGCCATAATAACAGATGTTGCCATCTACAAGCCTGTGTAATAGTGTTTGATCTGTTGATGTTTATGGTGTTTGGTATATTTCAGCAACTGAGTGAGCAACCTTTTAAGCATGTGTAGCATGCCTAATTTAGTTATGCATTTTAATAAATTTACGAGAATTAATACCCAATTATGAATTTTAATATTCATAAAAATCAACCATATTCCTCGTTTCCGTCTCCGGACCTCTAGGTAGCTTTTAATAATTATACAATTATTACTAGTGATCAGTTAGTTAATAATCGCTCAATTATCTTAAATCAATCAGTCAGTCTCATATCTAAAGGGTCAGTTCTCTTGGCAGGGACGTAGAAATAGGCAACACACACAGTTCTTGATTATATTTATTGAATTTATTCTCTAACTAATGTGATATAAAAGGATAAATAAACAATGGCGGCACAATGAGCCTGGAGGTTCGATTGTGGGAAGCATTTAACTCATACGGCATTGGAGAACTAATGAAAGTAAGCTATGAATTTAGGAGTTAAAAGGAAATATTAACATTTCGATACATCTCTGAACACAGAATGTTTATTAGGTCTTACGGCTTGTCGGCCTGCTTTGGCCTGGGTCCCACGCTAGCTGCCCGATCCTGGCTTTTTCCTAGGGATTCTCCGGGGTTCTCCGTGTCTGACTGAAGAAAACGCCGTCCTCCGTCTGGCAATTCGGCTGTTTTCAGGTTTCCTTCGTTGCCGCTGGCGAGACCACGTGGCTTGGTCTGACCTCGGTGAAGTTGGCTCGACGAAAAAGCTTAAAATGGAACTTGGTCATTCCTGAATTAGTCCAGTGTAACTTTACGGACTGATAACTTTAACAAAACAAAAGAAAGAAAGAAAATAAAACAAACTGAGGGGCAGATCGATGTCGCGGCACTTCGCGTGTGTAGCTTCAAGCGAACAAAGGGCTGGCCAAACTCTTAGGGCGTTGCCTGGCGAGGCACGCCGGACGCGTGCCGAAGCGTCCAGAGAGCAGAGCGAGCCGAGAGAGAGTTGCCATGGTTACATGTGTGGGGGGCCTGTTTTGATAGACTGTTCAGGGGAAATGCTAATCGTGTCCCTTTGTCAGTTTAACAGTCAGGCCCCGCGTTATCAGCTTCGGAATCAAAAAGGCGGCAGTTTTACGATCAACTGCTCAGGCATAACAGTTAAAGAAAGCAACTTTTCCACCCTCTTCCGTTGGGGTCTCCCCAGCAGTCCGTTGAAAATTGATCTCCAACCCCCCTGCGCCTCTCTGGGAGAGAAATGGAGGAATTTGGAGTAGCTCCAAATTTATTTAATAAAAATTGCACAAATCCACACCGTTGTTTCACTACACATGGAAGCATTAGACATGTAACAAACGTATTAATTCTTTAGAAAGATATTAGAGCAAGTAAAGAATTAAGCCACAAACCATATAGGCGGGAGTGGTAAAGTTTTGAGCCATTGACATCAGACACCGCCACCCCCTCCGGACTGAAGACTTCAAAACCAGAGGAAGCCCAAATGTCCCTCTCTTTCCTCTAATCCTTGTGCTTTCTTGTTCTGTTGTTTTTCTCTTAACCCAGGTGCCTCGTCCCGGCGCAAATGGTTAAGCTGCGATGTGGGACTGAACACATCCTAGAATGTCCGAGCGGCCAACACAGGAGAATCGATTGCACCTCCCTCCTCCCTTCCTGTGCAACTTGTCCCCTTGCCATCTGAAACCTTTTCCTGCAATAACAGGTCTGATGTTATAGAGACTACCTAAAGTAATTTAGGTCTGGAGTGGGCTCTCCCTTCAATATAATCATGATATGGAATGTGTGTGTGTGTGTGTTGTTAGTAGTGTGAGTAATGCTAGTTTTTACGTATAGTCGTTGGCCTTTGTTTTCTTGTCTTTGTTTCTTACTTACTTTCTGTCACTTTTCCCCAAGACTGAGCTAAACTTTAACCAGCCTACATATTCTTGGTAAAGAAATGCTGGCAACTGCTGCTGTTTCCCTACATATTTACTACAAAGGCTTGAGGTGGTTTATGATCTCTGTGGTTAGATTCCCACCAAGTCAATCTAAATATCCTTCTCAGGCCTTCTCTAGTCAGCCAGGTGTAACGCAGAGCCTCGCATACCTTGTGGCTGGCACAGACTGGCTCCTGACCGGCTCCTGACCTAAGATCTATCCAAAGGTTATGATTACTTACTTAATGTGTGTCTTAGCAGCAGTTCTGGCCCATTAAAAACACGGGGGGCAGACTGGAGCCAGTTGTTATTTCACAGGAGCTCATTCAATGAAGCTAGAGGTAGCAGTTGATTAGCTTAGCTTAGCATAAACAGGGAATCAGGGGGTAACAGCTAGTCTGGCTGCAAAGTCCTAGCAGCACCTCTAAATTTCACAAATCAACACATTAGCAAATTGAGAAGAGTAAAAATCCTTTGTATTTGACTCAGTTGATAAGTAGTTGGTGTCAAAACATTGTAAAAACCTAACCCTAAGTGTCACTAAATCAAATGTGTAAATGTAATTGTTTAAATATTAACTCTGAACTTATTATTCTTTACTCTAATCCTGGCTTTTACACTTGAAGTGTTAATGTCACCCTGCCCCCACTGCACACACACACACCTGTAGGCTGAAGCCTGGTGAGTCTTCATTAAAGCACTCCACTGAATGCTGGGAAACTATAAAATGTATTTTGTGTCTTTTTAATGCAAGCAAAACAATTTTTTTGAGAGCATAATTATCACACAGCAATCAAAAATCAAGTTTATAATTAAAAACAAACAGGCCTTTTTTGTGTCACAAAAAGTTTTAATTGCTAATATGTCCTCTTTGATTGCAAGTCAGAAAGTTTTCCTAGTGAGTCAGAAAGTTTTGCAGGTTAAGCCTTTTTGCAAGTGAGAGTTTTGCAAGTCACACATTGTACATGATATCCAGCAAAACTAGTTTTATGTGACTGTGGTAATTGAAGTTTATGGTCACACAGCATAAACATGACTTTAGACCGCTGATATTACATTGAAAATACAGACTGTTATAATGTCAACTTACCTCCATCTAGCCCCTACACATTACAACTCCGTCTCCAGTGGAGCTAAGTGCTGGTCAGAGCCATCGGAGCGAGGGGATTGTGGTCGTGGCCATGCGGTCAATGCAAACCAGTGGTAGTTCAGTCAAACCCACCAATAGAATGTCTTATTTTGACTAGCAAAACATTTCGATTTGCAAAAATCTCTCACTTGCCAGAGAGACTTTCTGACTCACAAGGAAAACTTTGACTTGCAATCAAATATTAGCAATTAAAACTTTGTGATACAAAAAAAGTGTTGTGAAGTGGACAGAGTGGACCCAAATGCAACGCTCAAGATTAACAGGTTTTATTAGGGGAAAGAAGGGGTTGAGGGAGAGGTGGATGCCGGGGAAACGCAGGCACGGGGAACCGAGGAGACTGAGACCAGAGAACTGAGGGACACTGGGGGCCAAGGAAGAGAGGAGGCACGGGAGAACTGATCAGGGGGTTGGTGGAGGAGCGTGGTGGCAGGCTGACTGGGGAGGCACAAGGGAGAGCCAGGAGGATGCCATGGGGGAAGTCCGACGGGAGAGGGCAGGTGAGCAAGCCCAGCCGACTTGACAGAGGACGAGGGTAAGTGAACCTGGAGGGAGGGACACAAAAAGCTTGGGTGATCAGTGGCACCGGGTAAGGAGCAACGACAATCAAGCCGGGGTTGACTGGAGAACCGGGGTAGAAGTACTGTCAGAGATGAAGCTGATTGCTGGCAGGTGTGGCAGGCAGACGAGGTGGCCGATGAGATGCAGGTGCGGGTCGTTGGCTGGGCTCAGGAACGGAGGGAGAGAGAGAGAGAGAGAGCACACGCAGGGGAGGAGACACAGGGAGGCAGGCAGAGTACAGGAAAAAAACAGGGAAAACAGAATCACAAACAAAAAAAGGAGAAAAAAACCAGGACAGGTTTTTCAAGTATTGTTTTAAGGAATATGGAAGAGCTATATTTACACCTTTAAAGTGTTATGGGGCTTACACTTGTGTAGTTAACAAATGATCCTTTGAGAGAGTTAATGTCTAACACTACATAAAAGTGTTAAGAAAAACGAACACTTGTCGGTGTTACAAAGTGTTACATTTTAAATTTTAACTCCATAAACGAGTAAAAAAATTAGTGTTAAGGTAACACTCCAAAAGAGTTAAATTAACACTCTGTGGTGTGGACCCATACAGAGCCTTTAAAAGTGTTAAAATCAACTCTGACCGTGTTAATTTGGGTATTCTGGTTTTACTGTGTATCTTCTTTGTTTAATCCATACACATCCTGATATTACACCAAGGGTATCTTGCCTGCTCCATATGTTGTGCTTTGTTGAATATGGGTCACCTTACAGCCTCTCTTGTTTGTCAGCGAGGCCCTCTCTTGGCCAATTTGATCTTCTGTCTATATATCCATCATACATAGTTAGGACCTAGAAACACCAAACTGACACACACGGATTGATGAGTTGTTTGATCTCCCTTCATGTCAAAAATTGCTCTTAAACACAACACAAAGACTATATATGAGATTATATGCTAATGATTTTTCTTTGAGAGATCCTCTTAAAACTAGCTATGTGTCTGTCCTTCATTTTCATATTATTCCAAGTTAATAATCCCTGCAGTGCCGGCAAAATACTGTAAAAACAATCAACATAATATGGTTACGTTTAAATGAGAATTTTTTTAATGGAAAAACTCACAAGCAAGCTATATTAATAATATACGTCTTATATAGTACATGGTATATTGAAATATATAACAGTATATTCTGTCTTTGCCTCTAGTACATACAATATTACATATATCAGCAATTTACTAAAGTGCGTCAATAAAAGTCAAATATTGTGTCTTAAGAACTTGTGCATGGATATAAATATGAAACAACAATGTGCAGTAGTAATTTCAATAATATGCCTTTTTTTAATAACAAAAAACACATTAAATAATTATGCATTTTACTGTATTCTGAATTGTATAACTTTTTAATAAATTCAAGAAGTGTGGCAATTTTTTTCACTGGTTTACTTTTTTTTTCTTGCAGCAAACAAAGACCAGCCTACATAATGCATACACAGGTGCTGCCAGACTGGGGACTCCCGCCAAAAGAAAGATGACCGCATATATCCATGAAGGGTATGGGACTGATGCCAGAGATGGAAACTCCTCCTGTAAACCACAAAACAAATTGTTGTCACTCTGTGTTGTACTATCAACAAAATTTATCATAAAAATACTTGATACATCATATTGTACAGCGAGGCATGATCAGAAAAAAAGGCACCAAAAGGATGGATGCTGATGCTGAGATCAGAACTGATAACACTAACTATAAATGACCACAGATACTTTCATGAGATTGTGTGCTTACAGCGTTGGGATCCCAGACTAAATAGGTGAGCTCTTCTTGTGCTTGTGTCACTAGGTAGAATACTAAAATAACCACAACGATTAGAGGACTGATGAACCTCCATGAAACCTGCCAGAAGATGGAGGGTTTACGTCCGATCATGAACTCCAAGTCCTCATTGAATCTGCAACACAAGATTATAGTATACTGTACAACTTACTTACTGTAAATCAGAAAAGTACCTCACTGAGAGTCTATTTTACAATGGTATAGTGGTCAAGATAGCAGTAGCACATACAGTCCCCTCCAAAAGTATTGGAACGGTAAGGCAAATTCCTTGGTTTTTGTTGTTCACTGAAGACATTTGGGTTCAAAAGATGAGTATGAGACAAGTGTTCAGAATTTGAGCTTTCATTTCCTGAAATTCACATCAAGATGTGTTAAACAACTCAGGACATACCACCCTTTGTTTGAACCCACCCTTTTTCAAGTGAGCAAAACTATTGGAACATGTGACTGACAGATGTTTCTTGTGGCCCGGGTGTTTCTTGCCTTTTAGGTTGATAGTCCAAACATTAAATAGCTCTGCATGGCATGACTAGTCTAAGTTTTCATCCTTGGTTCAAACTTATAAAGACTGCATTTCCTGTTAAAGAGGATAAACCAACATGAGAGCTGTCTATGGGAGAAAAGCAAGCCATTGTCAAGCTGAGAAAAGAAGGAAAATTGACCAGAGCCATTGGACAAACATTGGGCATAGCAAGCACAACAATTTGGAATGTCCTGAAAAAGAAAGAAACTACTGGTGTACTGAGCAACAAACGTCGAACAGGTCGGCCAAAGAAAACAACAGTAGTTGATGACAGAAATATGGTGAGAGCTGTGAAGAAAATCCCCAAAACATCAGTAAGTGACATCAGCAACGACATCCATGCAGGGTGAAGGTATCACAATCCACTGTTGGAAGAAGACTCAGAGAGCAGAAATATAGAGGCCACACCACAAGATGCAAACCGCTCATCAGCAGGAAGAATCGGAAGGCCAGATTGAAATTTGCAGAGAGGTACAGAGATGAGCCGCAAAGGTTCTGGAACACAATCTTATGGGCTGATGAGACCAAGATTAATCTCTACCAAAGTGATGGAAAGGCCAAAGTGTGGAGAAAGAAAGGAACTGATTATGATCAGACGCATACAAGCTCATCTGTGAAGCGTGGTGGAGGTGATGTCATGGCTTGGGCGTGCATGGCTGCTTCTGGAACAGGCTCATTAATATTTATTGATGTTGGTAGCAGCAGAATGAATTTTGTCTGCCAATTTACGGAGAAATGCATTGAAACTAATCGGGAGGAAGTTTATCATGCAGCAGGACAATTACCCAAAGCACACTGCTAACAAAACACAGGACTTCATCAGGGGAAAAAGTGGAAGGTTTTAGACTGGCCAAGTCTGTCACCTGACCTTAACCCAGTAGAGCATGCATTTCACCTCCTTAAGAGGAGACTGAAGGGAGAAACACCCTGAAGAAGAACTGAAAGAAGCTGCGGTAAAAACCTGGAATAGCATCACAAATGAAGAATGCAAAAGTTTGGTGATGTCGATGGGTCGCAGGCTTGAGGCAGTTATTGCAAGCAAGGGTTATGCCACCAAATATTAAATGTTATTTACTTAAAGATTATTTGTTCCATTACTTTTGCTCACTTGAAAAATGGGTGGGTTCAAACAAAGGGTGATATGTCCACATCTTGATGTGAATACCAGGAAATAAAAGCTGAAATTCTGAACTCTTGTCTCATACTTATCTTTTGATCTTAAACCCAAATGTCTTCAGTGAACAACAAAAATAAAGGAATTTGCCTTACTGTTCCAATACTTTTGGAGGGGACTGTAGAAACCAGAGCACAGAGGTTACAAAACATGTGCATATCACAGGGTTATGATAAAATGGATACAATATAAAGAGAGTAATCAATAAACATGGACACAATGACCAGAAAGACATGAAAATTGTCCATAAAGCAAAGGACCAACACCTTTTACATTAAAAAGGTATTATTTTCCCATTGTTAATATAAAAATATTGAGCTTTAACTGAACAGGTACAGCTTGATGACTGCCTTTTCAAACACAAACAGTACTTTTTGTGCACGTGTGGCTGCTAATGTGGTAATTTTGCAGTAGGCTGCCGAGTATCATATATAATACCATGTTAACCAAATACATGAGCTTTACAAACTAACCTGTCTATGCCGTAGATGTAAACAACAGCTATCATCTCAAAGAATCCAATGGTCAGAAGTGGAACAGATCCAGCAAAGTTGTCAAAGAGAGTTAGCCAATAAATCCCTGAATGCTGCGCAAACAGGAGGGAGAGGACAAAGGCGACAGCACATGTCACTCCTGAAACACACATGCACAAAAACAAGGCAACTTGTGTTAAAAAAGAAATCGGACAATCAGTTCATCTGGTGCAAAGCCAGTACGAAACTGAATACCAGTTACTGCTTCTTGGGGCCAGTTTTTAGGTATCAGATTCAGGTCTTTCAGTGGGACCACCACTCCCTCAATGTTGCCAAACAGGGTTGAGAGTCCCAAGCAGAGAAGCATGATGAAGAAGAGGACAGACCAGGCTGGAGAACCAGGCATCTGGGCGATGGCTTCTGTAAACACAATGAAAGCCAGACCCGTTCCCTCCACTCCCTGCACAAACACGTTAGTGACAATGCAGATAAGAGTACAAAATAAAAAACAATAAAAACTGGGAATTCATCAGTATAGTCACCTCACTGAGAAGTTTCTGCATGTCACAGGTTTCAATGTCCAAACCAAGAACAATATCGGGAAAAGAGCCATTGAGGTGATTAAATGCTGCCTCATAGTTGCTTGTAGTGATGCTGTCTTCAGGAAGGTCAAATGCATTTAATAATTTCATGATGTTTCTAGGGGCAAAATATGTCACTGATTAGTAACTCTACATTACTTGAGTCAATGTTAGAAATCCAATTAATATTTTTGACCCGATAATTTTGAGTATATGCACATAGTTAAAGAATTTGAGTAACAGATGGAAAATCTGCAGTTCTCATAATTAAAAATATATAAAATACATTTCTACTGGAGTATTTAAAGATATTACTAATGAAGACAAAACTACCCCTTCTTTTACTATTTGATTGCCATCTGTGCCTTTAAAATGCTCTTTGAAATGCAAAATAAAGTAGAGTACACTTTTAAGACTACTACCCTAACCCCAAATCCTGTGACTACTCACACGCTGTTACAGTTGTCATATTTCTCTGTGGCCCTGAAGCCAATGATGGTGTAGGTGACTGTGGCAGCATAGACTGAGGTGAAGCCAGTTACGGCTGACAGGATCATGGCGTCTTGCATGCAGTTGTTGCTTGGGAAAAGAAAAAAAGCCAAAAGATTTAGGATACACCATGTCTGAGAATGGCTGCTACTAGCAAAATATAAATGATCTTACTGAACAGGGTTGTAGCTTGAGAAGGAGATGAGTCCACCCCATGCTAAGCTAAAGGCATAAAAGACCTGGGCACCTGCATCCAGCCAAGTTGTTGGTTTTTTGAGCTCATCAATCTGCAAAAGGGAGTAGTTATGTCTATGTTTTGAGAGATATATAATTGGCTCTTTTTTGTTTCTTTTCTCTTTTTTTTTTACGATAGCAATTTGAAACGTACGTTTGGTGTGAAAAGGAACTTTATTCCGCTCAGGGCGCCTTTAAGAGTCAGTCCTTGGATCAGGAAGATGGCCAGCACTATGTAAGGCAGAATGGCTGTGACGTATACTGCCTGAGGTCATGACAAGGAAAAAAACGTCATAATTTTGACAGTGGGCTTTCAGGCATGCATACTGTTTGACTGAAGGTTCGACAAACCTTGCCTGAAGTGCCGATCCCCCGTATGTAGCAGATGCAGATGACTGTCCAGGCAGCCAACAGGCAGGCTACTATGGGCCAGTGGATTCCCCCAGACTCAGCTATAGAGGCCGTACTATTCAGAGTCACTCGGTAAAAGTAGTAATCCACGGTGGAGCTCCTTTGACACTCTGGTACAAACCCTGAAAGGGCAAGAAATATGTATAAACAAAGATTCAGGTGGGGTGCTTTGGTGTGCATGTATATGTGTGGTCTGAAAATGTGTGTATCTGCAAATACCTGTCCCATTGTCATTGAGAGGACACTGGGTCCAAGGTAGTGGGTCTTGAAAGGAATTGAAGAGATACCACATGATCCAGGCTATTAAGGTGTTGTAGTACAGTCCAATCAATAAGGACACCAGCATGGAGGCAATGCCTAAGTGGGAAAGAATCAATAACTAATATCACACTTTAAAAAAGACAAATATTCATTAACAGCTTTGTAATGCTGTAGTGCTTCTGCTTTGGACACATTGTTCTAGAGCCTATTTTACCTACCAACACCAGTCAGATAAGGGTGGATGGCCCTCCACACTCCCACGCTGCCTTTCCTGAGACGCTGGCCAATGGCAAACTCCAGCAGCAGGAGAGGCATTCCTTCCAGCACCAGCAGGATCAGGTAGGGAATCAAAAAGGCACCTGGAAAATGTATGGTCAATTGCACAATTATTAGTGCTGGCCCACAGTTAAAATTTATAATTGCGATTTATAGCATGATTTTCTGTGAATAATTGCAATTAATTGCATAGTTCTAATGAATTCTAAAGTAGTGTATTGCGCACTTTTAGTTTAACTGTACTGCTATATACACAAAAGTGCAATAACAAGTGATTTGCAAACACTTTAAACAAAAAAGGTGCTTTTTACCAGCAGTATTCCCTTTACACAGTAGCAATAAAATTTTTCTTGTAAATTTCAACTTAAACATTAATGTAATCAAATCAAATATTAAACCAAAGCTATTTGCCTCTGCCAGGGCATTAACTTTTATCTAGCTTGTTAAAGCAAGATAATTAGATTAGAGACCAGAGCCACGATCATAACATAACAGGCACCTTCTGAGCAACAGGTTACCATATGAATCTGTTTTCTTGTTTTTTTTCTGAACAGCTATCAGCAGAAACATTTTTCTTTTATCAGTCTGTGTTCAGTAGCAAGTGTCCCTGTTAGAGTGAGGTGAAGCACACAGAAGCAGTTGCCATGGTTACTATGGTGGTGGGTCGTTTGCTGTGTCATGTGTGCTGAGCCTGTAAGTGCATAAACTTGTAAATTTGTAACTTGTAACTTCTGGCCACAATTAAACTATTGTAAGATGTGCACTGCAGTTGTACTGAAATCCCACAAGGCCAAGACCTCTGCTTCTGTATCTAGCCGGAGACCCACTGTAGATAAGGACCTGGCATGCATCTGTTAATGATTATTTATCATCTCAGTCCTCCTAAACTGTACAGTAGTTCAAGTTACTGGTAATGATTGTGAGCAAACAGTAGCTAACAAGCTAGCAAGATAGCTCAAATGCTATTTTTCTCACATCAGCCAAAGTCCATTGTTTCTGGTAATAAAAACCCAAACTTAATGGATATAGTGCTATCTGGTGCAATCCTGTACTGTGGGGTTTTTTTTACCTCCGCAAAGCCAGCTTTGCAATCTTACTGTCTTAACTGTTGTCTGACGATGTGATCGCTCTCAGAAAGCACACATCTTTCTTATTTCTACCATCCATGTCATAAATGTGGCATAAGGTAATTTTTTTTGGAAATCACCAGATTCAACTGTTATCTTTAGAAAACTTTCTCATACCTGTGGCTTCATCTACAGTATATCAAATGCATTGTAAATCACTATGGCCTGCATGCTGATTTTTTTTATTTATTAAAATTCTTAAAGTGATTGGGTTCACAGTTCAGATATGTCAGCATTGGGCTTTTTACACTAATTCTCTGCTAAATGTAATGTAGCACCGATAAGTCCCTCTATGAAAATGTCAAAACAATACTCAACCACTACAGTTTGTTAACCATCATTCAAGAACTGACAGTCCATACATAGCTAAACCATAAGATGTCCCTTTACCATTTTCATCTGAGCTTACCTCCTCCATGACTTTGACACAAGTAAGGGAATCGCCACACATTGCCAATCCCAATGCAGAAGCCCACACAGGTTAGGATGTACTGGGCTTTGTTGTCCCACTTGGGCCTGTCCCCAGCCTCCTCCTCCTCCATCCTCTCCAGATCCTCATAGGAAGGGATCCTGTGATCCAGTCCTGGGTTAGAAAGAACCAGTCTCATGGCAACCCTCACTGCAGCAGAGATGTTTCACTATCATTCTTGGTAGTCACACTGAATACTCAGTGTATGCACTTGCCAATGTTTAATCAGTTTTATGATCTTGACTTGACTTTTTTCTGGTGCAGTCCATAGATTAGCCGGTGCACTCTTCGCACTTTGTTCCCTCACAGCAAGAGGAAACCTGGGTTTGAATCCTGTGGTCCAGGAAGTTCCTCACGTTTCACCCAATTTGAAATTTGCTCTCCCATGCTGTAGTCATCTTGATGTTTGGCTCTGAAGCTTATAATGGAGTCGATAACCGTTGTAGAGCACTGATGTGCAGCCATTGATGATGATGACAATGAGTCCTGCTCAAACTTCTTAAAACATAATTTCCCAATGTAATTTACAAAGTATGTCATCATTTTAAAATATAACATTGTTAGTGAAATATCAGCACTGTAAACTCTTTCCCCCCACTATTCCTGTCTTGTCCCAGTGCCCCATAATAAAATGACTGTACCCTGTAATTATTAAATAGGTACTCAGTAATAAAAAATTTAAAAAAAGCTTACGGACTAGTATGTTTAAAACTCCCTTGTCAATTCAGAATGGTTATCCCCTTATTCCCTAACCTCTTGTCTTCTTCCCTTGTAACTACATATAATTCCAGTGTAGAAACCCATTACGTATTTCATTGATACTCTGTATGTGAAAAATAATTACATTGTAATTTGTTGGCTTCATTAAAAAGCATAACATTTTGTTTTGTTTTACACACTCCTCGTTAAAGGCTGTAATGTAACAAAAACATTTGTCAGCATCACTTGGGTAGGTGACTACTATCTTAGCCTAGTGTAATGTCCTAAGTATTTGTCCAATGTCTGACTTTAGATCTGGAAATCTTCCAATCTAGTCCTAAAATAATTGCCTTAGCTTTTCATTCTTTGAGAAGAAGACTGTCGTGGAAATTATATTCCTGGTGAGGGGTTGAGCAAATAATTGAGTTACAACCAACCGTTGTCTTTGAAGAATTTATTTAACAAAAGAGAATAAACAGAGAAGTACTGAAACACATATACAGCTGGTCCAGAGACCTGCCCCCTAGGGCAGCTTCAGGCGTCTGGCCCCGAGCAAAGGGATGCATCATCATTTACACAGTCTAGGTTTCTATGTTTTGGGGAACAGAGATCCTCTCTCAGCCTTGAATGAACATTCCAGGAGAGGAGAGGAACAACAAGAGGGGGAGAACACCAGAACAATCTCACAGCTCTGACCTAAACCCTAGTAAATGTGGACAGACCAACATAAGGAGTATAGGAGCACAATACATATATCTATAAAGTTGAAGAGAATAGTAATAATAATGATAATATTAAAAGATCATACACTCACCTAAAGGATTATTAGGAACACCATACTAATGCTGTGTTTGACCCCCTTTCGCCTTCAGAACTGCCTTCATTCTACGTGGCATTGATTCAACAAGGTGCTGAAAGCATTCTTTAGAAATGTTGGCCCATATTGATTGGATAGCATCTTGCAGTTGATGGAGATTTGTGGGATGCACATCCAGGGCACGAAGCTCCCGTTCCACCACATCCCAAAGATGCTCTATTGGGTTGAGATCTGGTGACTGTGGGGGCCATTTTAGTACAGTGAACTCATTGTCATGTTCAAGAAACCAATTTGAAATGATTCGAGCTTTGTGACATGGTGCGTTATCCTGCTGGAAGTAGCCATCAGAGGATGGGTACATGGTGGCCATAAAGGGATGGACATGGTCAGAAACAACGCTCAGGTAGGCCGTGGCATTTAAACGATGCCCAGTTGGCACTAAGGGGCCTAAAGTGTGCCAAGAAAACATCCCCCACACCATTACACCACCAGCACCAGCAGCCTGCACAGTGGTAACAAGGCATGATGGATCCATGTTCTCATTCTGTTTACGCCAAATTCTGACTCTACCATCTGAAAGTCTCAGCAGAAATTGAGACTCATCAGACCAGGCAACATTTTTCCAGTCTTCAACTGTCCAATTTTGGTGAGCTCTTGCAAATTGTAGCCTCTTTTTCCTATTTGTAGTGGAGATGAGTGGTACCCGGTGGGGTCTTCTGCTGTTGTAGCCCATCCGCCTCAAGGTTGTGCATGTTGTGGCTTCACAGATACTTTGCTGCATACCTCGGTTGTAACGAGTGGTTATTTCAGTCAAAGTTGCTCTTCTATCAGCTTGAATCAGTCGGCCCATTCTCCTCTGACCTCTAGCATCAACAAGGCATTTTCGCCCACAGGACTGCCGCATACTGGATGTTTTTCCCTTTTCACAACATTCTTTGTAAACCCTAGAAATGGTTGTGCGTGAAAATCCCAGTAACTGAGCAGATTGTGAAATACTCAGACCGGCCCGTCTGGCACCAACAACCATGCCACGCTCAAAATCGCTTAAATCACCTTTCTTTCCCATTCTGACATTCAGTTTGGAGTTCAGGAGATTGTCTTGACCAGGACCACACCCCTAAATGCATTGAAGCAACTGCCATGTGATTGGTTGATTAGATAATTGCATTAATGAGAAATTGAACAGGTGTTCCTAATAATCCTTTAGGTGAGTGTACATAAAAGATTAAATTTAAGAAGACACAATTTTCTGCCATACCAAAGACTACACGAGGATTCCCCGACTCAAGTTAATTTCATTGTATCTCCCACTTCAGAAACCAGAATGTATTTCTTGACGAATGGAACCAGTGAAGAGCCTTTGGGTCAAACGTGTAGGGTTTACCAAGCTTTAACACATTTCTTGATGATGATGTTTCAAAAGGATTCAGTCATTGTATGAGACATAGCATATGGAAAGGTATAGCATGTGCTGGTTTCTCTTGCTTTTATCATTATTTCTGTGAATCATTTAAGGATAATGCTTGGCAATTAATCAAGTGCAACAAATGATTAAGAGTCAAGGTTCAGTTTGGCTGGAACACACTTCAATAACACTTGCTTATTGTAAGTTGTTATTCTTTTTTATTGCAGATTGTATTAATACTAGAGACTGCTGATCAATCCATGTCAGCTTGCTTCACATATGGGGTATCTTGCAGGATGTTGTTGTTAAATCTGATCCACCTGACCTTACACACCTGTTCTGTCAGTGTGATGCCTCCTTCTTTTGCTTGTTTAAACATTTAGACTGTATGGTTAGCTCCCGCACACACCAAACCGATGACAAACTGATCACCTGATGCATTACCTGATGTCGCCTTTTGACTTTGGTTAAAAGTTGCCCTTGAACACACCACGAAGAAGAATTCTATATCTGTTTTTAGATTATATCGAAATGGAGATATAATTTATTTGATTGTTAATGCAAGTTGTAGCTATTCATGCTTTCATTGCATAGATGCATAAAATGCTTACATTGTGCCCATTTCCATTATTAAAATTTATATTTGCGAATCTTACCCGGTCTGCTTATTTTCACTTACGCACCATCAACCGCCTTCGTCCTTCACTTACACATCATAAACCTGCTACTCTCATCCACGCTCTTGTCACTTCCCGTATTGATTACTGTAACTCCCTTCTGTCTGGTCTATCTCACAAGTTCATTCATAAACTCCAACTGGTCCACAACTCTGCTGCCCGTGTTATCACCAGAACCCCAGTCTCTGAACACATTACTCCACTTCTAAAACAACTGCACTGGCTCCCTGTTAAATACCGTTGATTTTAAAGTTCTTATCTTCACCTTCAAAGCACTCCATAATCTTGGTCCTCCTTATCTCTCTGAACTCCTTCAGCCCTACACCTCATCCTGAACTCTCCGATCCTTTTTCACCTTACCATTCCTTCTGCCCGCATGTCCACAATGGGGTTCAGAGCCTCAGCTATTGTGCACCTCACCTTTGGTACAACAGAGTCCCTATCCTCATTTAAAACTTTGGTCAAAACCCACTTATTTCGAAAGGCGTACCCCACATAACTCCACCTTCCACCAGCTTCATGATGAACTACTTTCTTCAAAAGTAATGAATACAATAATGGTACACCCTTCCTTATTGGGTGACGAGAAACCAACCAAACAACCTAAGCCATGTGGAGGAAAAAGGACCCGCCCACATACCTGGAGGATATAAACAACTCATTTTGTAAGAATGGGGACTGTAAGCTGTGGATCTGGGAGGAGAAGCAGCTTTTCAGTCCACTGTGGCTTTAGCTCAGTCTGGTAGGACTTGACTAGAAACTGTGAATCCTTAAAGAGAAGCTTCTTCAGTCCACTGCAGTGTTTTTGACAAAATCTGAAAACGCAACACTACTCTACGTTAAATGAAGCTTCACTACACAGAAGCTACCCCCTAGTGAAATGTAGCAAGTTAAGCTACAACAATGTGGCAAAAGTAGCTTAGTTACATCAAAGCTACTTTTAGTTTTTAAATATTTTATAGTCAGGTTATATATATATATATATACACACAAACACACACACACACACACACACACACACACACACACACACACACACACACACACAGTAAAGGCCTGGTTTATATTGAACTATTTATAGTTCATTAATTTATAGAATTTATAATTCCACAATAACAATAGAAGAAAGACTAAAACGCTGCTCCAAACAGTCTGTGTGTGGGAGATAAATCAGACACACAGAAACTTTCCTACTTACTGCCATATAATTGCAGGTAAATGTATTTCCTCATGCAAAGGAAAACCATTGTTGTTTGTATAAAGTAAGATAACTATCACATTATTAATTAATTATATGTTTTTTATTGTTTATATATGTGAATTTGTGCTCTGGTAACATTGCAACCTAAAATTCATGGCAATGGGCGAGAAAGACAGAGAGAGAGAGAGATCTCATCTCATGGAAACAAGTTTCTGCCACTACATAGTTTCCTCCTCACTAGAGGACGAGCTGTCCAGGCTGAACCCTGATCCTTCTCACAAGAGGTGTTACAATAACTATCACAATAGAAAGTGAACTCAATCGCGCGTCTTAATTCCCCTGCAGCAAAGTCGCAGACATCAGCCCAAGGAACGGTAACTTGATGTGCCGGCTGCACTTACAGGTCCGTGTGTGGCGGTGGCGTCACTCACTGATCCTTCAGAAATACTTGGGGAAATGTAGCATGTGTGGAAGCTACACGCTACTCGGCCAATAAAAGAGCTTCCTTACTGAAAAGCTATTTGATTCAGAAAATAGTGACACTACTGCCCAACACTGAGCATATAGTATAGTATTTTGAAGGAGCAGAAAATAATTTGCACAAAACATGAGAATTAAACACCAGGATTGTGCTTTAAGAAAAAAAACTTGCATTTTATTGTATTCTGAAATGTACAGTTTAAGAACTTTGGACATTTTTTTCTCTGGATTAATTTTTTTTCTTGCAGCAAACAAAGACCAGCCTACATAATGCATACATAGGCACGGCCAGACTGGGGACTCCCGCCAAAAGAAAGACGATCACGTTGATCCATGAGGGGTACAGTACTGATGCCAGAGAGGGGAACTTCACCTGCAAACCGCAAAACACTATGATTAGCACATTTGCGATGCAACTGTGGTTAACACGTTCCTTGAAAATTTTTGGCATGCAATATCATTTGGGCATTTTGTAATGAGGGAACATTAGCGCAAAAGGCAACATGAAGTAGGGATATTTAGGAAGATATGTTAGCTAATGCAGAGCTTGTGTGCTTACAGAGTTGGGATCCCAGACTAAATAGGTGAGCTCTTTTTGGGCCTGTGTCACAAGGTAGAAAACTAAAATAACCAGAACTATTAGAGGACTGATGAATCTCCATGAAACCTGCCAGAAGATGGAGGGTTTGCGTCCGATCATGAACTCCAAGTCCTCATTGAACCTGCAACACAAGATGACCTTAATTACTTTAGAAAAGTCATGTGGTCATCCCTGTTACACAGTTCCACATAATCAATCACAGGCACAGCAGGATATTACTTATACTGTATGGTAATTGTGCAGCAAATATTAAGATGTAAAGCAAACACAGAAGGACAATTTGTTGCTAAAAGTAGTTTGAATAAGCACTAACCTGTCTATGCCGTAGATGTAAACAACAGCTATCATCTCAAAGAATCCAATGGTCAGAAGCGGAACAGATCCAGCAAAGTTATCAAAGAGATTTACCCAATAAATCCCTGAATGCTGCGCAAACAGGAGGGAGATAATGAAGGCGACAACACATGTTACTCCTGAAACACATATGCACAAAAACAAGCTTATGTTAAAACAGAAACCAGAGATGACACTAATGTTGCAATGAGAGACAAAAGGCCGAGGAATTGTTTGAGTTGTTTTTTTAAAAAACAAGTTACCAGTCAGGGCTTCATGGGGCCAGTTTTTAGGGAATACTTTCAGGTCTTTCAGTGGGACCACCACTCCCTCAATGTTGCCAAATAAGGTTGAGAGTCCCAAGCAGACAAGCATGATGAAGAAGAGGACAGACCAGGCTGGAGAACCAGGCATCTTGGCGATGGCTTCTGTAAATACAATGAAAGCCAGACCCGTTCCCTCCACTCCCTGCACAAACACGTTAGTGACAATGCAGATAAGAGTAAAAAAAAACAATAATAACTAGTAAAGCTAATAGATATTGATCAGTATAGTTACCTCACTGAGGTGTTTCTGCATGTCACAGGTTTCAATGTCCAATCCAAGAACAATATCAGGAAAAGAGCTGTTGAGGTGATTAAATGCTGCCTCATAGTTGCTTGTAGTGATGCTGACTTCAGGAAGGTCAAATGCATTTAATAATTTCATGATGTTTCTAGGGGCAAAATATTAATTTGGTCACACACCAAAATATATTGTATGGACACTAAACCAAGTTTATGCAATTATCCTGTGGGGAACATGAATGACTGTCCCAAATCTGACATCTAGAACAACGGAAGAGTTTGAGTTACAGATGGAGAGTCAGCCTTTTTGTGTTAGTTTATCATGATTGAAAAAGTAACTGTACTCACACGCTGTTGCAGTTGTCATATTGCTCTGTGGCCCTGAAGCCAATGATGGAGTAGGTGACTGTGGCAGCATAGACTGAGGTGAAGCCAGTTACGGCCGACAGGATCACGGCGTCTTGCATGCAGTTGTTGCTTGGGAAAAGAAATAAGCAACAGAATCAACGCACACGTTGACTTTGGGTCTGAGAATGACTACTCTCTTTTTGTCCAAGTGAGCAAAATGAGGCTAAATGTTTCTTACTGAACAGGGTTGTAGCTTGAGAAGGAGATGAGCCCCCCCCACCCCAAACCAAAGGAATAAAAGACCTGGGCACCTGCATCCAGCCAAGTTGTTGGTTTAATCAACTCGTCCACCTGCAAGAGGGAGGCATACATTGTTTTGTGGCTTTGCGCTTTGAGAAATAGCTTTTTTTAATCAAGATTTGAAACATACGTCTGGTGTGAATAGGAACTTTATTCCGCTCAGGGCCCCTTTAAGAGTCAGTCCTCGGATCAGGAAGATGGCCAGCACTATATAGGGTAGGATGGCTGTGACGTATACTGCCTGAGGTCATGATGAGGAAAAATAGATATAAATAACAATGGACATTAGATTTTATTTTTTTTTAGTAATATTTTCATAATTGACCATTTGCTAAACCCCTTCCAAAAACATAAATTGTCCAATCATGCGCTGTTCTATTCTACTGGGTTAGCAGAAGGTTACACTCCAGATACCCACCCAAACTCATTATCAAAGATAGCTTTACGTTCATTAAACACATCCTAGTCCTTACCCCCCAAAAACGTTACTCTTGTGATGTTAAAAGTTAAACATGGTGTTTGAAAATATGATATATGATGAAAATAGGATGTGAAATATGAACATGTGTGTAAGCTAAGCAGCTAAACAGGCTAGCTACAAGCTCTACACAGCAATACCAGTCTGTTTCTTTATGTCTTGTACATGGATCATAAATTGGTGAGGATGCTAACTTTTTGCCTGGGACATGTTGCTTTACCTCAGTCTTTCTGCATATTACGCAAAGTGCATATTTAGGACCCATTTACAGGTTTCTTGTTTTAGAACAACGTCTTGAACAACTTTTAACTGTGGAAGAAAAAACCTTCAACTGGGCTAGATGTATTGAGGTCCTGCTTCAACAAACACTCACACTCAACACACACTCAAATAGAGTTCAATACAATATAGATTTACTGAGTTTCTCTTATATTTTCAAAATATGCTCCTCCTGACTTGTTGTTTGGGATTATTTCTATTGGTCCATAATCAATTCCCAATGCTATTATGCTTTTACCCACTTGATGGCGCCATTATACAAGGAAACTTCTTGCTGGAGACACAAAAACATGATTACTTCAAAGGCTTCATTTGGAGCATTCACTGTCCTTGGACAGGATAAGATAAGGCTGATTTTGAGAAGATAAACTCTTTGCTCGCTCGCAGTAACATTTTCTTTATTTCACTAGGTTTCTTTAGGACTGGAGGTCCGAGCAAATAGATACAGCTCTTGGTAAAGGTGTTTTCTCTGTATTTTAATAGGAGTTTATCACCAAAGTTCCCGGGCTCTGTACAGTGAAATGACCTTAGTTCTATGCCTTTCTTCATGTGCTGCTCTTTGATCATAAATGTGTTGCTTTTATGGAGTAAAATGTACATACATCATGATGCAATGCAATAAATGAGCACACTGTGACCTTTGGTAAAACACATCTAGGATATAAAATAGATCACAAGTAAATATTTTCCAGCATTTTGCTAGCATTTTGACTGACAAAATCAATGGTCTCTGGAGACCTGCTTTTATCCACCAATAGCCACCAACTGTTTTGAGATAGCCTTTGAATTTCAAGTAGGATAGTAAATCTACCCCAGGTAGGTTTGTAAATGTACTTCCAGAGGTGGACAGTATTTAAATGAAATGTTTATCAAATACATATTTGATTACGTTTGAGTATTTTCTAAATTGTATTTAATGGGGCAGAACAAAAGAAGATGTCATTTGTAACAAAATACTTTTAAGAGATTGTATTTGTGCATGAAATACTTAAAATACATTATGTAATATGTATGTAATGTCAATTTATTCTCAACTAAGACATTTTTAATTTGACTAAATGCAGGTAAATCTGAACTGATTGACAGAAACCGTCCAGCATGCACCCATGAATTCCTGACCCCCCAGCTCCACGATACCCCGATTGGCCACTTCAGATCTATGATGTGGGAACTTAGCAGAGCTCATCTTTCCAATGTTGGGCAGTTAGGATCAGACCCCATATTGGGGCTCCTAAATGCCTAAAATGTAATAATAAAACTAAAAATAAAACTTTGCATAGAACCTATAAATTAATGTTTATATTTGAATTAAACACATTTTCTCACACCAGCATTTTGTATTTTTTGATTAATAATTTGTAATTTGTAACCAGATACTTTTTAATGTTTTTGTGCCCATCTCTGTGTCCTTAATTAGAATGGAAAGTTTGACATATAGCAACAGTAACTAAGGTAGGCTTATCGAATGGTCAGTCAGCTGAATGCTCAACAAACCTTGCCTGAAGTGCTGATGCCCCTTATGCAGCACATAGCGATAACTGTCCAGGCAGCCAACAGGCAGGCTACCATGGGCCAGTGGATTCCCCCAGACTCAGCTATTGAGGCCGAACTATTCAGAGTCACTCGGTAAAAGTAGTAATCCACAGTGGAGCTCCTTTGACACTCTGGTACAAACCCTGAAAGGGCAAGAAATATGTATAAACAAAGATTCAGGTGGGATGCTTTGGTGTGCATGTGCTGGTCATATAATTAGAATATCATCAAAAAGTTGATTTATTTCAGTAATTCCATTCAAAAACTGAAACTTGGATATTATATTCATTCATCACACACAGACTGATATATATTTTAAATGTTTATTTCATTTAATTGTGATGATATAAAACTGACAACTAATGAAAACCCCAAATTCAGTATCTCCGAAAATTTGAATATTACTTAAGACCAATACAAAAAAAGGATTTTTAGAAATGTTGGCCAACTGAAAAGTATGAACATGAAAAGTATGAGCATGTACAGCACTCAATACTTAGTTGGGGCTCCTTTTGCCTGAATTACTGCAGCAATGCGGCGTGGCATGGAGTCGATCAGTCTGTGGCACTGCTCAGGTGTTATGAGAGCCCAGGTTGCTCTGATAGTGGCCTTCAGCTCTTCTGCATTGTTGGGTTTGGCGTATCGCATCTTCCTCTTCACAATACCCCATAGATTTTCTATAGGGTTAAGGTCAGGCGAGTTTGCTGGCCAATTAAGAACAGGGATACCATGGTCCTTAAACCAGGTACTGGTAGCTTTGGTACTGTGTGCAGGTGCCAAGTCCTGTTGGAAAATTAAATCTGCATCTCCATAAAGTTGGTCAGCAGCAGGAAGCATGAAGTGCTCTAAAACTTCCTGGTACACGGCTACGTTGACCTTGGACCTCAGGAAACACAGTGGACCAACACCAGCAGATGACATGGGACCCCAAACCATCACTGACTGTGGAAACTTTACCCTGGACTTCAAGCAACGTGGATTCTGTGCCTCTCCTCTTTTCCTCCAGACTCTGGGACCTTGATTTCCAAAGGAAATGCAAAATTTATTTTCATCAGAGAACATAACTTTGGACCACTCAGCAGCAGTCCAGTCCTTTTTGTCTTTAGCCCAGGCGAGACGCTTCTGACGCTGTGTCTTTTTCAAGAGTGGCTTGACACAAGGAATGCGACAGCTGAAACCCATGTCTTGCATACGTCTGTACGTGGTGGTTCTTGAAGCACTGACTCCAGCTGCAGTCCACTCTTTGTGAATCTCCCCCACATTTTTGAATGGGTTTTGTTTCACAATCCTCTCCAGGGTGCGGTTCCCTATTGCTTGTACACTTTTTTCTGCCACATCTTTTCCTTCCCTTTGCCTCTCTATTAATCTGCTTGGACACAGAGCTCTGTGAACAGCCAGCCTCTTTAGCAATGATCTTTTGTGTCTTGCCCTCCTTGTGCAAGGTGTCAATGGTCGTCTTTTGGACAGCTGTCAAGTCAGCAGTCTTCCCCATGATTGTGCAGCCTACAGAACTAGACTGAGAGACCATTTAAAGGCCTTTGCAGGTGTTTTGAGTTAATTAGCTGATTAGAGTGCGGGACCAGGTGTCTTCAATATTGAACCTTTTCACAATATTCTAATTTTCTGAGATACTGATTTTGGGGTTTACATTAGTTGTCAGTTATAATCATCAAAATTAAAAGGAATGAACACTTGAAATATATTAGTCTGTGTGGAATGAATGTATACATTATACAAGTTTCACTTTTTGAATGGAATTACTGAAATATATCAACTTTTTGATATTCTAATTATATGACCAGCACCTGTATATGTGTGGTCTGAAAATGAGTGTACATATGTGCAAATACCTGTCCCATTGTCATTGAGAGGACACTGGGTCCAGGGCAGTGGGTCTTGAAAGGAATTGAAGAGATACCACATGATCCAGGCTATTAAGGTGTTGTAGTACAGTCCAACCAAAAAGGACACGAGCATGGAGGCAATGCCTGAGGAACAGCATCATTATCTGTGACATCACATTTACAGGAAGCCAGATACTGGCTGATAACGTATGTGTTGCTGTTGCAGTGCCAGTTTTTTTTCTTTTGCTTTGTTCCACAGCCTTTTTTTAACTTACCAACACCAGTCAGATAAGGGCTGATGGCCCTCCACACTCCCACACTGCCTTTCCTGAGACGCTGGCCAATGGCAAACTCCAGCAGCAGGAGAGGCATTCCTTCCAGCACCAGCAGGATCAGGTAGGGAATCAAAAAGGCACCTGGAAAATGCACAGGACAAAGAGAGGCATTCTCATCTCCTTGGGTGCAAAGTAAGTTTTGACTATAAAGACAACACAGGTTTCCTCTTTTCTTTGGGGTTGTAGTATAATTGCAGTGCTTTTCAGCAATGCTAGTGACATGGCCCACCACGTTTGTCCAGAATTAAATATTTCAACAACAATCTGAGGGGTTGCCATCACATTTTGAACAAACATGCATGCATCACAGATGATAAATCCTGAAAAATGTGGTGACCCCCCTTGACATCTCAACTTCCATCATCATCAGGTTTAAATTTTAGTTTGTCCAGTAATTTAGTTAATGACCAACTACCCGTAAAACTTCTGCGGCTATATTTTGGGTGTTGTGCTTATTGTTAAAATTGCTAATCTAAGATGTTGAACATGGTAAACATTATACCTGCTAATTATCAGCATATTAGTATAGTTAGTTCATCAGGCCAGATTAAGTAAGAGTTGACTTGAAGAGGCATTGAATTGATTAAATAGAGGACTGTGACTCATTTCACTATTCAGCTCTCTCGATTTCAGGGTTTTATGCTGGTGTAAGTAGATTTGCGTCGTAGACGACAGCACGACATGGGCTGTAAGGATGTCGGCAGGGTTGAAATACAGCAAGTACTGCACATAAAAGGTCTATTAAAAAACCTTGCTGATCACAGTAATTAAGAGCAAATAGGTTAGGTATTAACTACGGTCAACACTTAAAGGTTATTACAGGTGTCATTAACAGATCATGCAATCCATCTGTATTGTTACATTACTGTGACTGATGTATGGGGTTGAGCTGAAGGTAATAAGTCACAGAAATACAAACGATTATATTTTCAAAATTTACATGCCTTTGAATCTGTCCCATCCATAATGTATCAATCAGCCGCATTACAAAAGAATAACAATTGCCCACTTCACACAGACACATGTGGAAAAGCACACACATAATGTATGTATGAATGTATAGCATTCAGTTTCAACTTAACCTGAGGGTCTCTGAATGTAGCTTGTATGTCATGCCAAAAGTTAATTATTTCTTTAAGACGTCTTAGTCTTGAGAATCATTAATATAACTTGATGGTGATTTATCGCCCCTCACTTGTAGCTGTGAATGAGTCATATATTTAACTTTACTTTTAGCCTTAGGTACAAAGGACCAGTGATTTTATTTAAAGTAAAAAGGTAAATAAAAATTCCCAAAAGATCACAATAAATTTACTCCGGGGTACCTCAAGCACACTTAAATCTTTTAAACACTTTTTTGACAACAAAACCACTGATGTCCATTTATCCTTTTTGTCTTAGCTTACCTCCTCCATGACTTTGACACAAGTAAGGGAATCGCCACACGTTACCAAGCCCAATGCAGAAGCCTACACAGGTCAGGATGTACTGGGCTTTGTTGTCCCACTTGGGCCTGTCACCAGCCTCCTCCTTTGCCATCCTCTCCAGATCCTCATGGTTAGGGATCCGGCGGTCCAGTCCGGGGTTAGGAAATACAAGTCTCATGACGACCACGTGTATACCAATGAATTCCTACATAAGAGCACTCATGGACGTTGAAGTTTATGATCTCTTACTGCAAGCTAGAGATTAGTCAGTACACACTCTGTACTTTTGTCTTTATATAGCCATTCAGTCATTCAATGTAATAATTAAACATCAAATGTAAAAAATTTCATGACCAAGCCTATTAAAATCATTTGAAGACTTTTTCACACGAAGTTCAAGATGCCTGATCCAGTCAAAGCTGGTCAATCTGGTCTAGGCATAACCAGTGATTTTCACAGTCATTTAAAGTAGCCTACTAAATATTACTGAATTGTACTTTAACAGTGTGAACACAGTAGACAGTGTCTCCTATTCGTGCCCTGGTGGGCAGTAGGCCACTATGGCCCCCCCTGGCACCTCAGTATGCCTCCAAATTCGGGCAGTTTTCGGTTCGCCTGAAATACATCGGCAACGGAGATCCCCCCTACACGCGAGTATGTTGTTGAGTTTTTCTGTTTGAGTCTGTCTGGATTAACGTTACTGACGTGTACTCATTTATAGCCTTACCCAACAAAAGAGACTTTGAGCTGTGCTTTTTCCCACTGTAAAAAATGTTTGTAGAATTTGGGGTAAAAAACTGTCAAATAGCAACAGTAAAAGACCATAAAATTCAAAATAGTATTTTACCGTAGTATATACAGTGAATAACCCTAAATCAAGAAACAGTACATTACTGTAATTGTCACTGTCATAATATGTCGAAAAAACACACGTTTTTATTGTTAAAATATAATATTTTGGTAAAATTAATGGGGAAATACCGTAATGCCATAAGCAAGTAATAACCTTAAAATAAACGGTATCATTCTGTCTAAATTACAGATTTAGCTGATGTGTACAAATGTAAATAGCAACAGAAAAAGACCATAAAATTCAAAATGGTGTTTCACCGTAGTAGATACAGTGAATTACCCTAAATCAAGTAACAGTACATTACTGTAATTGTCACTGTCAGAATACGTTGAAAAAACACACGTTTTTATTGATAAAATATAATATTTTGGTAAAATTAATGGGAAAATACCGTAAAGCCATAAGCAAGTAATAACCTTAAAATAAACGGTATCATTCTGTATAAATTACAGCTTTAGCTGATGTGTACAAATGTAAATAGCAACAGTAAAAGACCGTAAAATTCAAAATGGTGTTTCACCGTAGTAGATACAGTGAATTACCCTAAATCAAGAAACAGTACATTACTGTAATTGTCACTGTCGTAATACGTTGAAAAAACACACGTTTTTATTGTTAAAATATAATATTTTGGTAAAATTAATGGGGAAATACCGTAATGCCATAAGCAAGTAATAACCTTAAAATAAACGGTATCATTCTGTCTAAATTACAGATTTAGCTGATGTGTACAAATGTAAATAGCAACAGTAAAAGACCATAAAATTCAAAATGGTATTTCACCGTAGTAGATACAGTGAATAACCCTAAATCAAGAAACAGTACATTACTGTAATTGTCACTGTCATAATACGTTGAAAAAACACACGTTTTTATTGTTAAAATATAATATTTTGGTAAAATTAATGTTAGAATACCGTAAATAAATGTATCATTCTGTCAAAATTACAGATTTAACTGATGTGTACATTTAAATTTACAGTATGAAACCTTTCAGCATTCGGCAAACACATACCGTCATTCCTATGGAAATAAGATGTTAAAAATATGGAATAGGTGTTTATTATTATTATGTTTATTAAATGTTGATTTTAAGGTAAAACATATTATGTTAAAATAGCTGTAGAAATTATGTTAAACACATGACTTTTGGGTTTGTGGTCTTTCTAATTTTGTATTTTTAAAGGTATAGAGTTTTACGACAAACTGCGACTTTCTTGGCTTAAAATATCTTTTATTTGTCGCCCCCCATTTTTCTTCAGCACTGAGCTGTCTAAAGAGCATAAGATTTACAGTCAGAAGAAGAGAAGAACGATGTCTTCTAGCAAGTTGCCAGAGCGGGCGGTGACATGGGCTTCGTCCTCCCGGGGGACCTCCATCCCCGATGTGGGGTGCCTCAGACTGGGGCACACAGACCGATCACGCTGCCCAATCTGTGCCCTTCTTTCCCCTGAAGAGAGGCAGCGCTGGGAGGATAATTTTGCCTCTCTTGCTACCCAGGACAAGGAGGTGTGGTGGTCCACCCACACTCTCTAGGACGAAGCCCTCGACCTGCTGACCTCCTGAAGAGTGGGAGTGTGATGACTCCACTTCTTCCCTTCACGGGTCTCCAAGTTGCTCCCCGCTTCCCCCAATCCAACCTCGAGTGAAACTGGCCTCGACGTTGCTATGTTGTCACGACGAGCCAGGTCATCGTTGAGCTAACAGGATGCCAACATCAGGCTAACGTCGAGCTAACAGGAAGCTAACGTGTAGCTGACAAGCCGTATGCCCCTGGATCAGCCGACCAGGCAAACCCCCGTGTTTCGACGTTGCTCCACATTAGCTGCGGCTAACGTCACTAAGCAACCAGATTACTTGCTGCTGGCCGACCCTCATCGCTCAGAGCTAACAACTGGTAAGCGATGGTTCGGGACTGTGTTGTAATCTTGCTCCTTGTGTGGAAGTTGTTGAACAAACGCTGTCTGTGCCTGTCTCAGTCGACTCAGCCACACAAGCTAACATTCCCCACACTGTGTGAGCCAGCTGCCGTTAGCCAGGTGGCTACTTTGCAGCTTGAGCTCAAGCAACAAGCAGTACACTCTTTGTTCACAGTCAGAGGTCCCCTCACACGCCCCTCCTCACAGAAACTGTGAATGAGCCCACGAGAGCCTACAGTTCGTGTGGACAGAAAACATACACACCTTGTACACATTGGTGGTTGTGCGCATGCGGGTTGCAGGGGACTGGATGGCTCATTATGTGGCTCTGGGCCAGTGGGTCTGTGCTTGGTGGTACCGTATGGGCCAGTGCGCCGTTGACTCATTCCTTCTTCGCCTCTAATGCAAGAGGGCGAAGCCTATACAAAATAGAACGGTAATACTGTAACTCCAGATTCTATGAGTAGGCTATAGGTGCAGCCCTCTAAGTTGAAGGCCTCACTGGACCTTGGTTACAGTACAGAACTACCATTTTCCATTGACTGTAGGCCTATATAAAATTTGGTTGGCGAGTTGTGGTTAATAAGGTGCGCAAGGTAATAAAACTGTTTTCCCCCCATGCTATAATTGTTTCATCATTTTCAAAATTGATTAAAACAACATAAAAAACACCAAAGGCTTACATGTGGCTCACCAAAATAATGAAAATATACACAGTTATGAAAATGTGCACATTATAATTAATAATAGTTACTATGCTATTTGAAGAAAAAAAAACTATATATATTTTGCACCTGGTGAGCGCTCCCCACAACAACTCATAATATTGTATGCTTATTTTAAAATGAATGTTAATGAGCTGAGAAAGGCAGAGAGAGAGAGAATGAACACAACTTTTACTGTTTTATTTGCTTATTTAATGAAATGTATGAAATTAATTCTTCTGAAATTTATATGTAGCTTTGTCAATATTGCAGTCATACATTTTGCAAATAAAGCTGAAATTTAATTGAATTGAATTGAGTTTGTAGGGGAGAGAGAGACGTTAATGTTAAGGAACTGATTTAAAAAAGGCAGAGAGAGAGAGAGAGAGAGAGAGAGGGAGACGTTAGCAGTTAGCGCCATTTCTACGCGTCCAGCATTCATTGCGCTTGTGGGATTAACGTTACTTTTTGAATGAATAACGTCTGACTGTGGATCCTGGAGAGGAAGAATTCCGTCGTGAGGTGAGCACATTTTTAAAGTTTAAAAGCTTTCTTGAAAGTTTGTTTGGTTTTGTATTTATGTGATAATGTTACCTTATGTTAATGTTGGCTAACTTTAGGTCAGGTTAGAGTAAACCTGACCGTGGGCTGTTTCTACAACGGTTTAATTCAAGGTGTCCATTCTGCAGTTTTGTGTTGCACTTGCAAAAACGATGTTTACTCATTTGTAAAGTTAAGTTAACGTTAAGTTAGCTAACGTTAGTTATTTAATGGTAACACCCCGGAGGAAATATCCAGTTGTAACGTAATTTTTGTGGCAAGTCAATTAAAAATGGTTATGTGCTTTTCTGTAAACTGTAAAGGTAAACGTTATGTGAACGGCAGTGTCAATATAACGATATAAAGATAACGTTAACTTAAACGTTCACATGGGGGAGCATATTAAGTTACCACCCACATGTCACAGACACAGATCTTGCAGACAGCGGTATAAGTGACTGAATTTATAATCTGCTTCTCAGTCATTATCTATTCCAACTCAATCAGATGACTTTGGCCCTCAAGTTTATGAAGCCGGTAAGTTAGAGACAGGCGTAAGTATAGGAATGTGATGTGGATATGTCTGATAATTTCAGTGAGCTTGTTCTTAACTGCTTATAAATGACCTTATCAGATGAGGACATCGCGAAGGTTTGGGAGTCTGTCAAGGGATTTTATCGGTTTTCTGCATGTCTTCAGGCACAATGAGGACAGCATACTCAAGAAACAGTAGAAAGAGCATAGAATGAGGAGCAAAGGGCCCATACTGGAATCTAACCTTGGCTGCTGCAGCACATATTCTACCAGGTGAGCCACATGGGTAGCCCAGCTCCTGTCTTCTTTCCATATTCTTTCTTTCAGGTCAGAAAGTCACATAAACAAAAAATATATAAATAATTAACAAAGAAACAGAAAGAAAAAACTTACTAAAAACAAAATATTAGCGTTTCGTTGTTTTTGGTCTTTTCAATAGAAGATCACTACATAATAAATATTTTATTCTCAGTGATTTTTATTATCTAACAGAATATACTGTAGATGTTTTTTTCCTTTTGGAGACTTGCCACAAACCAACACATTACTGATGTTGGTTTCATTACTCCTGATGTTGCTTTCTCCACCCACTTTCCTGAGTATCCTGAGGTCCACAGGCTGTGATGGGGCATTGCAGCTATTTATAAAAACCACCGGGGTTCTGTATTTTTTACTGCTAGTTTTTTTTTGTAGATTTCAACAGTTTGTTGTTGTGGTTCCTCTAACTACATAGCCAAACACTAAAATAATTTAATCTTCTCCTCAGCATGATGCAGCTGGAGAATGCAACTTTGCACAAATACGGGATGGCCAGCACTGAGATTTGTCGTAAGCTTTATCAGAACGCAGCTTCAGTGAGTAAATATAGTTTATATGCTTCTGAACTGGTACTGCCCTAAAATGTTTGTTTGTTAAATACTTAAATGTTCGCATCAATAATTGTGTCCTTTATTTATCTTCTACCCTGTCATTGTGATTTGGATGTGTCAAATTTCCATCTTATTTCAGACAAAACATAGGCCCCTATGACTGACAATGACTGAATGTGTTCTTTCTGATCAACATCTGAGCTCGGAACATCACATTACTAACATTGTCTTATTTTTAGCAGTTGTACTGAATATGGGTTTGAAAATGAATATTACCACACACTTTCACTGCATTGTGTTTCTAGGAGGCCTTTAGTGATCTTTGTATTTAAGAAACCTAATACACACAGTCCAGATTGTATTACGCTGGACGCAGCCGCCAGGAGACCCAATACTCGTTGAAAGTGTTTTATAGTGATGGCGTGGCCTAACTTCACCCCTTTCACGGCAGCCAATATGGTGTCGACACGTGCCGGAGACAATTGTGCCCGCATCTTTGTGGAATCCTACCCCTAGGAATGTAGTCCGTTGTGTGGGCGCCAGCACACTCTTCTTTGCGTTGAGCTGGAGGGGAGAAAAGACTTCCCTACCCCGGTCTTCAGGACCTCTTCCCTGAGCTCCGTCGGGACTGGATGACGGTCCTCAAGGTGGATAGAGCACAGACTAAGTAAAGCAGTATGAACACAAAGTGTAAAGTGTTTTGGTTGTTTGATAGGTTACATCATTAATAAGCTGGCATACAGCGCACCTGCCGCCGTGATAACAGATCACAGGTGGAAGAATACAGAAAAAAGAGGAGTTCTATGTCTTTTGGGCAAGTTTTAAAACATACTGCTAATGGAGAAAGTGATATTTCATTGAATTTACTCAAAAAAATCTATTTTGGGAAAGTACTGTTATTAGGGCATGAAATGACCTATAACAAGATATGAGATTTTATTCATATTGCACAGCCCTAATTCCTAATCATGTTTACTTAATCATTGTAAAGTTTTACATGTAATCTCTAGTAGGGCTGAACAATTTTGGAAAGTAATCTAATTGCAATTGTTTTTTTTTAACAAGATTGCGGTTTAATATGCGATTCATTTTTAAACACTGTACCTCCTGTATTATTCAAAACGGACAAGCAGTAACATCTTTCTGTATCCCAGTAAGCAAACAAAAAATACTTAGTTTGAGGTTCAGTTCAAAAGTTGGCCAACGAAAATAAAACTAAGTGACGGCCCTCATGTTTAATAGACAAGCTCAGTAATTCACTAAAGTTTCTGTAGTGTCAGCTTCTGTCAAGGTTAAGGCCACTGTACAAAAACAAGTCAAGGTACAGGTTAACGTGTGAAGTTGATGCTTCGTCTGCAGACTGATTTAGTCTTGGGTGTCATGTGACCAGAGTGTAATTGCAGCCTCAATTAGAAAATCTCGTTTTATCACATCGGGATAATATTGCAAATGCAATTAATCGTTCAGCCCTAATCTCTGTTTAGGTGCTGGTTAGCTCACCTGGTGGAGCATGTGCACTATGTACAAGGCTGAAGTCAGCAAAGGGCAGCAGCCTGGGTTCAGTTTCAGCCAGCTTCCCTTTGCTGCAGTCATCCTCTTTCTCTCACATTTCCAGTCTCTCGTTAGCTGGTCTGTGAAATAAAGGCTTTTTTAAAAAGTAGGAATGTATTGATGTGAATCAGAACTTGTTGATTTCTGTATTCAAGCGAATGTGATATTAAATTTGTATGTGAACTTCAGTTGCAGAAAAGAAAACAACATATTGATATGTATTGCATATATCATCATTTGCAGATCTTTTTGTTTTTGGTTGGCTGGTTACTGGTTTGATTGCTTGAATGGAAGAAAATTTTAAAGTTAAATGCATTCATTTGGTGCAAAATTAAGAGGTTATCTATGAAGAACTTTGCATTCTTGTAAACACTGTTGTGCTCTAGTAAACTATTTGATCCTAAACACATTGCAGAGCTATAAATGGTGATGAAACAGCAACAAAAGTCAACAAATTGTATTTAATGTTTTTCCAGCAACCCTAAAAAAAAATCAGAAAATAGAATAAGTAATTTCCCTAACATTTTATTGTTTTTTTTTTGTTTTGTTTTTTTACTTTTATGGACACATGTAATATGTTTTATGCTTTGTGTGAATATGATCCAATTAATCTTATTTCCATACTGTATAGACACCTTATTTTGTAAAACGGACGTTGTCACATGTGTATCCACGCGCTAAATTCATCAAGCCGACCCAATTTGATATGTAGCCTGCAGAGAGCTGTTATCCGTAGTTCAAGTACACAAAATGACAAATTAACATGTAATGACTTGTAGGTTAACGCTCCGTTGCTGAAGCACTTCAGTGTTAGTTGATGTTGGACAAAACTGCGACACAGTGTCTGTTCAGCTTGCGCCACTATCCCACGTTTTCCTCTAGTTTTGTTTGTTTCTGTAAAACATGCCCTCTGCCCGCTCTAATTAGTGAGTAGGACTGTAACAAGAGGCACATGGCGCTAGTGATTGGCGAGCAGGTCTTTCATACAAGGATGACAATGGAATGAATTTGTAACTGCATGACTGTTTAAAACGGGTCAGATGTTCTCTGTAATTATACATTTTAATCGCCGTCTTCACGATAAGCTAATCGCGTTCCTTCAAAACGCAATTTCGATTAGAAAACAATGAATTGTTCAGCCCTAGTTCTCATATCGCGTAACATGAAGACTGCACAGCCTCTCTTCAGGTCAGTATCTCCAACATACTGCAATGATAGGATAAAATCGCTAACACTGCCTGTCAGCTCGCACTGGTTCGTTTTAGTGGTTTTCCATAAAGGCTTGAATACGTGTGCACTCCACACGGGTGCAGCTAGCTTAATTGCCTTCTCACTAACGAGTGACAGAAAGAGACCATTAAAACAGACCGTTAATGTTACCGTCACCGACAGATGCCAGTGTGTGTGAGCATGCAAGCTTACAGCAGCGCTCCGCAGCGTCCACAAAACACAACGTTAGAGGTCTGTAATGTTATTATGAGATGTGTGAAAATATTTTTGGTTCATTTTGAAACTTAACAAATTAGACTGTGGTCTCGTTAATTAATGGGAAACACAGGTGTATTACGTTGCAAGTCGACAGAGGTGAAACAAATGCTGCTGATGGCTTAGTGCAAAAATGTTTGTTTTGCCATGAGACAAATTTCTTATACAAGTGACCTAGTGACCTGGTAAAACGATTCCAGAGGGTTGGTTTTTTCCATTTAGAATTCATTGCTTCATATACTATATGGACACATGCTGTTTTCCCATCTCATCACTGCTTTGTGAGTATGCTGACAAGTTACTGGATCAGTTCAATCTGTTTTTAAAGAATGTGTAAATTTAAAAACAGTTTCTTAAAGTAATCAATAAAAGTCTGTACCTTGGTTTACAATGGGCTTTAATTATTATGTACTTTGCTGTTTACCATAAGCAATTGAATATAATATCTGTGGCAACCAACTGTAATGCCTTATGTATTGTACCATATTGTTTTACTTACTTTTTTTAATGAAGTTCTGGCAAACACAGCTACCAGTAATTTACTGTAAAGTTGAACTTATTGCAATAAATTCCGTAAACAGGTTTACAAGATGTGTTTTTTTCATAGTAATTTGCTGTAAACAAAGTTACAGTTATCAACTTTAGAATTTACAGTTGCCAAAAAAGCATACCGTAATGTGTTAAACATTGTCACTGTATTTTTTTACGGTGAAGTTCTGGCAACCACAGCTGCCAGTAATTTACTGTTAAGTTGAACATTTTAGCATAAATACCCTAAACAGATTTACTATATATGGGTTTTTTTCATAGTAATTTAACATAAACAACGTTACAGTTGTCTACTGTAATATTTATGGTTGCCAAAATGCATACCGTAATGTCTTATACATTGTCACTGTATTTTTTACGGTGAAGTTCTGGCAACCACAGCTGACAGTAATTTACCGTAAACAAACAACAGTTATGAACTGTAATATTTACAGTTGCCAAAAAAGCATACTGTAATGTATTATACATTGTCACTGTATTTTTTACGGTGAAGTTCTGGCAACAGCACACAGCTGCTGGCATTTTACCGTAAAAACAACAGAATTTTTTTTACAGTGCAGGAGGCGCCTCTACGGTGTTTCCTGGAAGCTCAAGCCTCTAAAAATGGAGATCCAAAATGGAAGGACTGGTCCATTGAGTCCTCCATTCAAATGGATATCACAAACATAGTGAAATTCTAGACTGGGAGAGTCCCGGACCATGACATAGATCTGTATCTAAGCAGATTTTGTGAAATCTTGCATTCATATAAACCAGTGGACAAGTTTGGTATATGGTATAGTGTTCGCAGATATAAAGTAAAGATGCGTAAAGATGCAAACGGACACACATCACAATTCCCCAACTCCATCTCCCTTGGCCCTTACAACGGGAGAATAATCTACTCCGGTCAATCCATCAGCTGCCTCATATGTCATTCCACCGACCATCAGGTAAAGCAGTGCCCCTCCGTAAAGTGCTGGAAATGTACCTCCGGGGATAACCCAACCCCACGTTATCCCCCACGTTATCCTGGGGTTGGGTTCTTTCACACCCTCCTTTTTTTTTGCGTGTGATAGGGGGTGGTGTGGCTCTTTCTTTCTATAAAGGAGCACCTGCCCCCAGATTTCCCACACGGGTAGCCAATCACCTCTAAGGGGGCATGACCATACGCAGCTCCAATCTCTCTCTCTCTCACACACACACACACGTAACCCCGGTGACACTCCCCCCGACCAATGGGTTCTAGTCCCGAGAACCCCTTGCCTTTCACTCATCTCTATATCTAGCTGGGGGCTGTCCCTTGCTAGCCCTTTGTGAGCAACGGGGTACTACCTCGGGGTTAGCTGGTGCTACAGTACCTCCCGGAATAACCCAACCCCACGTTATCCCCCACGTTATCCTGGGGTTGGGTTCTTTCACACCCTCCTTTTTTTTTGCGTGTGATAGGGGGTGGTGTGGCTCTTTCTGCACCCATATATATCACACAGATCTCTAATCAAGTGGGACTCAAAATTTGCACCTTGATCTGAGTGAATAGTCTCTGGGCAACCAAAAGGCTGTATCACAAATGGTCCCACAGGGCCCGGGCTGTCGACAGTGCAGTCTGGTCGGGGGTAGCAATGGCCCACGCATACTTAGTGAACAAGTCTGTTGCAACCAGCACTTGTTGGTACCGTTCAGTTGGGAAGTTCACTGCCAAAAAGTCTGTGGCCAGGATATGCATCGGGACCAGTGGGGCCTTACCTTCAGGCCGAGTCTTGCGAAGTACACACTAAATAAAACAGGAACCTTACCTCTTTCTGAAAGAGATGACACTTCTCAGGGCGAAGTTTCAAGCCATAGCACTCGAGAGACTGAAACACAGCTTCCAAGTGACTAAAGTGGGTGGCAAAATCTGCCGAGAAGATGATCACATTGTCAAGACAAACGCTGACTCTGATAACTGGCCACCTAGACACCGCTGCATCAACCTTTGGATTGTAGCTGGAGCATTACACAGGCCAAAAAGGCATTCTCTCAAACTGGAATAACCCGAGAGGTGTGGTAAATGCAGTTTTTTCCTTGTCTGTTTCTTCTACTTCAACCTGCCAATAACCACTCGCCAGATCTAATGCGGAATACCACTCAGCTTTGGTCAAGCTAGTTAGGGAGTCTTCGACACGTGGCAGGGGGAAAGCATCTTTGTGTGTTATGCTGTTGAGTTTACGATAATCTACACAAAACCACCAGGCACCACACTTCTTTTGAACCAACACTATAGGTGCTGCCCACAGACTACAACTCTCTCTGATGACTCCCTTCTCCAACATCCTTTTGCAGCAAACTGCGCACTTCCCTATACAATGTAGGGGGTACTGTCCTAAATCTCTCCCTAATGGGGGCTGCATCACCTGTTGGAATGTGATGTTTGATATTATCTGTGCGGCCATAATCCTCATCATTTGCCGAAAACACATGCTGCCACTTACCTAGAAATTGTTGAAGCTGCTGCTGCTGTCCTTCACTCAGCTGATCACTATGGGGTATCCCGGCCACAATCCTGTGCTGACCCCTGGCGGGTGCAATATCGCTTGATGTGCCCTACTTCTCCGCAGTGATTACAGAGGGGACGGCCATCTTTGCTCCACTGAAATCTGGGATAACTTACAGGGGGTCTCATCACCTGCCTCGGCTGTGCCAGACTACCGGAATAAGCCCTGGGCCGGTGAGGATTTTCAGAGACACTCAGTCTAGCATTCAAGGTCCTCATCTCTTCTAGCAGTGTTTTTGTATTATCAGCTAATTGTTCTCTGACCTCCTTAAGGATCTCTTCTTTGAGTTCCTGTTTCCAGTCTTTTACCTTTGCTGAGGTGTCCAACACCGGCCGCTCAACGTGACAGACAGGTACTGACCAACGTTCCTCTTGGTCCTCCTCCAGGGCCGGTGCCTCGCCTTTGACAGCATCAAAAGAAAGTTTGGGATAATTTCTGACCTGACGCCGTAAATCTTGTCGAATACGCCTCGCTTGTAATCCGATGACAAACTGGTCCCGGAGGATGAGGTCCCCATGCCTCAAGCTGTCGTCTCTCTGCCGCAGTCGAGGATCTCAGCGACTGGTCCGGTCCCTGCTTGCAATTAAAAAACTGAGCTCTCAGTGCAGCCACTGGAGTCACATCTCCATACAACCCATTCAGGTAAGTAAATATCTTCCCAGGTGTGTTTCTATCAGCCTGCTCCAAGGTCAATACTTCCCTCCTTGCAATCCCATCTAAAAACCCCAACACATAGTCTGCTTTCTGTAAGTCATTTAGTGGCTGGAAGTTCAACATCATCTCTATCTGGGGCCTCCACTCCCCCAACTTAACACTAGAGCCCTCCCCGCTAAATCTCTGCAGCCATGGCATCCACATTACAAAAGGCATTGTGGGGACTTGGGGCCCTGCGGCCGGTCCCGGTACTGGTTCGTCACCAAGCATGTTGAACGGTAGCAGCTAGCTCAACCCAAGCAGATCCTGCCGACAACGCCAAGTGTGACCGCCGCCGCGCGGCTGTTCGCTCGCGGGTCGGCTAGTTAAAAGAAACAATTAAAACTTAATTTGGGTAAGGTTCTTCTGGGGAACGGGCAGCACCGAAACAACATGAGGCTCAGACCAGTACAGTTTATAAAACCAATGCCAGTGTCTATTAAAAAATAGAAAACAATGAAGCACAAAAATAATTCATAATAAAAACTCTCTCTCACACACACACACACACGTCACCCCGGTGACAAGTGCTGCTTTTTAAAAGCAGAGAATACGGAGGTTTAGCTGCCGTAGATCTGGGTATCCGCCTCACGATAGCTTTTGTAAAAAATGTTTCCACAGCCATCTCCAGGAACGCTCTCTGGCTGGGTGATCCTGTCAAATGGCATAACAGATGAGGCAGGGCCAGACAGGGTCCCTACTACAACTTAATTTACTGGAATTTTATTGCACAACACCAGCACTTACAGATAGACTGGGTGGGTTTTAGCAGCAAACATATTTTCATAAAAATTAACGATTTTAAATATGGGGGTTTTATTCATTACGCGGTTGGCGATGGGGTCTCTGAAGTTACTTTCAGAGAGCCTTCGGGATGCCTGGTGGCTCATGTCAGTCAGTAGACTCCCAGTAAGAGCGGTGGTGTCCTGGTGTTGCTTTGTTAAAACAAAAGAATGTCCAATGAGACATTGTGAGGAGGACAAGACACAGCAGTACCTCCTGATGGACTGCTATAGAACTCAGGAGGTCTGGAACATTTTAGATGGTCTTGGCCTCTCTTTCATACGTAATTATAGATCTGTTACATATGGACTTCTTGAAGAAATCATGCCCACAAAGAAAAAAGAACTATTTTAACTGGTCAGCATCGTTTGCCAAAAACTTTGGAAAACTAGATGCGCCATGAGTATACACCAGACTATCATAGACAGCGACATGGTCGTGAGGCAGATTCTGACCGAACTCCGCAGAAGGAGAACTTTGGACAAGACACAGTCTCTCCCCTGGAGCTCACTGGATTTACGAGGGAAAGAGCCCCCCCGAGCAGCGACACTGAGCACTTTAGCACCTGGCACTTTCTACTGTTGGGTAAGCACTTTATTAATGTATAGGTTGTGTTTTAATCATTTTGTGTTTGGTTGAATAATTGTGTGTGATATGTAGACTATTTAGATGTGTATTTTTGGAATTGCTCTGTACTCTGTCATGTTTGAAAATAAATAAAGATCCTTAAAAAAAAAAAAATTAAAAGCAGGCCAATCCTTGTCATACAGAGGTGACAAGCTATTGGACTGAAAAGTTTTTTTATTTTGAAAGGTCTATTCAAAATCACCATATGTCAGTGTGAAGACAGGAAATTAAACTGGCGATAAAATGGCTCCATAAAAAAGTTTAACCTTGTGATATTCCACATGATTTATTTTAATAGCATATATAATTTAAATATTAACCACTTAATTTTGCAACTGGTGAGAGGATTATTAACAGGTCACAACTTTTCAGCTTATGGCAGTATAAGTGCAGTACTATATGTAATATACACAAAACATAAAATCTTTACAATAGCCCCCCCAATATCACAGAAAACAAAATTGGACTAAAAAGCACTGATGCCATAAATGTATTTCACTTCTTGCATTAAAACTCAAGACATACTCACAGTCCTATGTTTAAAGGTTTAACAAGAAATAGCTCCTCCACTGAATACTATTTACAAAATATTAAAAATCCTATTCTGTATACTAGACACATGCATGTAGTAAACTTGCAATAATAAGAGAATACACATATTTGTGCATGGCATAAAGAGTGGAAACAGAAGGAAGCAGTTAGCCTGGCTTAACCTGGCTCTTTGTTTTTTGTACAGATTAAAGAAATATTATTATATCATTATTATTATTATTATTATAAAAACAGATATTACGTGTTAGCTGGTAGGTGGATTTTGTTACCTTTAAACATAGCTAGCAGCTAACCGCTGGCTGTAGCTTCATATTGAGAGCACAGACTTTAGAGTACTATCAATCTTCTCATCAAACGCTCCACAAGAAAGCAAATAAGAGCATTTCCCAAAATTGTCTTTGATAGAACATACTCTTAAATGTAAAAAATAATGACACAGCAGCCAACTAATATTACAATAGTCCAAAAAGCAATAACAATTACCCTCTCACCGAAACAGCATTATTTCACAGAAAATATTTCCTTTTTTTTTTCAACTTTTTTACAGATAAAAATCAGTAGTCACCTGTGTGGTCACTGTACAGGGCATGATGAACGAATAAGTCATGTCATAATATACAAACAACAATAAAAAAGCCCGCATTCATTAACTATTTAAAGAAAACGCTATCTAAAACTTCATTTTGTCATTCATTTGGATTTTGGCAGAGATAGTGTCCACTGTATTGTCACTGTAGTCCTTCTGCTTGCAGCATTTACTGTGAATGAATTTGAAGAGGGCGAACAGTGGGATGGATAAACTGGGAACTCCAGCCAGGATGAAGATGATGACATAGATCCAGGGAGGGAATGGACGGGCTTCGAGGGTGGGGAAGCTCTCCTACGACCAATCAGGGAAAATGTTACAATGTTACAGCACACAATGCGGCAGATGGTTTGTTTTATAACCATCATCAATGATAAGAAAAAGCATTCAGTGGTGAATTTGTCGTAGTCAATTTTTACCACCATCAAAAATAGAAAAAATTAAGAAATCTCATCTACAAAGGTCATAATGCTTAAACAATTGGGATTAGCACACTTACCGCATTCTGGTCCCAGACCAAATAGGTGAGACTCTTGGTGATTTGGGTTACAAAGTAGAAAACCAAGATGACAACCATAATGAGTGGACTAACCACCCTCCATGTCACCTGCCAGAAAATATTGGGCTTGTGGCCGATCATAAATTCAATGTCCTTGTTAAACCTGTTTGGAAGCAGTAAGAGTGAGACATAATGTCAGCTGAGTGCCTATGAAAAGAGCCATAAAAGATGACCTTGTACTTTTATTAGACACAGTGAATGATGCAGCATGTGTGTGTTCTGCTCTGCCCTGGCCTTCAAGGAAATGCAATTCCACTCTGTTACTTTAGTCTGCAAACTAACCTTGTGTCCTAACATATAAACGGGGGAAAGAGAAAGAGTCTACAGCCACGCTAGCAGCTTTCTGACTGTATAATCGTGCTTTTACCTAAATGCTAATGTCAGCATGCTAATATGCTCTCATTGACAATGCTAACATAATGTGACCAGATTTATAAAATGAAAACCGGGGGCATTTCCAGTTCTACGGTCATTGTGTCATTAAAATATTCACTGTTATTATCTATGAAATAAAAAAAGGGGACCATTGCGGTTTCACATATTTTGACCATGGTAACTAGGCTGACTGATAAAATTGGGTACTACCAGCCTATTCAATCCTCCAAAGTTGGTCATTTGTTTTCCAGGTTAAATATTTTGATGACCACAAAAACCTCAGCTGCAATTTCCTCTGCTGTTTCTCCTTTCAATTCATCAAAATCAAGCAGTTTTGTCTCAACAGTAATAATTTAATATCTGACTACTATTGGCAGCAGCTTTACATGTCGGTTTTTCCCCAGTCTCTCATTTGATATTTGCTTGCTCCTCCGGAAGTCATTCTTGTCATGTGGGCCATCTCAAAGCTCATATTTCTGTTTCAAGGATCAAGCAGCTAGACAGGATCTCTTAAGAGCCATGAGCAGCCTTCATTAGCCGACATGCCCCCTTACTGGATGTCAGTTATTGATTAGAAGCTGCAGCTTTGTGGACTCATCAGATACATCGCAACATCACTGGACTTTTCACTGGAGTGCTGATTAAACTTAAGTGTATCACTCAAGTTTTATACTTGATTTGATTCAACATCTACTTAAAAATGTATTCATTGTAGGTCTGAACAATAAAAGGACCACAAACAACAATCTTCATTTATTAGAATTATTGGTAACACTTTCTATGAAGTTCATAGAAGTTTCATTGATATAATGACTTATGCATACATTTATATCACGATATAATGCGCCCATAAGACATTATAACAATTGCTATAATCACTTACAAAGATGCATTAGGCGCTATAGCAAAGTTCATAACGTATTATGACCTTTTGATTTAATGTTTTATAACTAATAGTAATACCAGTTTATGTCAATGTGCACCAAGACTCTCCGACCATGTTCCAAAGTACATTATAACCATCGACTCTGCCTGGTTATAAATACACTTCAGTCCATTTAGACCGTTTAGAATTAGAGATATAAAATGTAATAATGTTATATAGCATGTCTTTGTTTGTTTTAAGTAAAGTGTTAAAATATCTATCCCTGTATAATATATTACAGGTGGATATAATACCATATGACAAATTATAAGACCTTATAACACGTAATTGTTTGCTTTACGTAAGGTGAAATACATTTTGCGCAGGATTTTAACACTTTACTTAAAGCAAACAAAGACATGCTATATAACTTTAAACATTACTATAAGCTATTATTCCATTTTATGTCTCTAATTCTAAATTATGACTGAAGTGTATTTATAACGAGGCAGAGTCGGTGGTTATAATGTACTATGGAACATGGTCGGAGATTCTTGGCGCACATTGATTGATAAAGTGGTATTACTATTAGTTATAAAACATTAAATCAAAAGGTCATAATACGTTAATAAAACTTTGCTATAGCGCCTAATGCATGTTTGTAAGTGATTATAGCAATTGTTATATTGTCTTATGGACGCATTATATCCTTATAAATGTATGCATAAGTCATTATTACGATGACCTTCATAGAAAGTGTTACTGAATTATTTTTCATTTTATGATTTGTTATTTCTCCCATTACCTTTTTTTGTGGAGACAATTAAAGTCAGAGAGAGTCAGAGTCTGTCTGTCAGGAATTATCAGCTTCACGTGATTGAATGGACTTGTTGAAAAGGTGTTTCTTGCTAAGCATTGGGTTTGATATGAGTTATATCATTTAAATTTTCCTGAAACATTTAACCTAATAAATAACTTTTGAGGTTCAAAAGACACCATGACCATATCAGAGTTCATCACATCAGAGATCTTCAATAACAAAATCCACAATGTTTTGGCTAAAACTAGCATGAGCAAGTAGTTCGTAGAAGAAGAATAGTGATATGCTGCCTGGTCGGGAATCTTAATATGGCGAGGGCATGACCAGCCCTAATCTGCCTCTGACATTTCTCATTCAGTCCTCACTGAAAGAACATTAAGTTTTTGCTGTTCTGCTGTCTTCGGCAAATTAGCTTGAATTTGTTAAGCTGTAATCCTTTCTTCTAAATGCAGTCAATTTGTTCACAGTAGCCTATAGCTAGTAACCTATGTAGTAAACTGTGGAGGGTGAGAAGAAACATTTACATTAAGTAAAACATTTGTTATGTTTATAACCACCAGCACCTGTCTGGTTCATTTGACTAAACCTGTTCCATTTGGTGTTGTTATGTTGAGTCAAGGCTATGTTGAGGGCTATTGTTGATTGGACTGCTAGCTGCGTCTTCTTCATTTGCTAAAGTAGTTGGCGCATCTCAGTGTCTTACAATTTCACTGGACCAGCTATGTGGGATCCTACACCACCTCTTCAACCTAAGCCTGAGCCAGGAGAAAGTTCCTGTGTTTTGGAAGGCATTCTGCCTCGTTCCGGTACCAAATAATTCCTCTCCATCTGCCCTCAACGATTATAGACCAGCTGTATTAACATCCCACATGATGAAAGTCCCGGAGAGACTGTACTTGGGTCATCTTAGACCTCAGGTGACCACCTCCCTAAACCCACTGTGGTTTGCCTACTGCCCGAGGTGGGTGTCGAGGATGCCATCATCTACATGGTCCAGCGAGCCCACTCTCACTTAGACAAGGCTGGTATCATGTTCTTTGATTTCTCTATTGGTTTTAACGCAATCCAGCCTATACTACTCTGGGAGACGCCCTAAAAGACGCAGGTAGATACCTCCACAACCTCCTAGTTAATTGACTATCTGACAGATAGACCACAGTTTGTGCGACTGAGGTGATGTGTGTCTGAATAGGTGGTTAGCAGCACAGGAAGCACCACAGTGGACTGCAGTACAACTCTGAGTCCAGATGACTCTTTTTTGGGGGGGGTTCAGGGGAGGACCAGAACTAATTTCCACACCATTTATCCATGGAGAAGAGGTGGGGGTGGTGGAGGCTTGACAACAGATTGGACTGGACTGGACACTGAGGCTGTCTACAGGAAGGGACAGCGCAGACTCTACTTCTTGAGCAAGCTTAGGTCCTTTACTGTGTGCTGCAAGATGTTGCACATTTTACCATTCTGTACAGTTTTCCTTTCAGCCATCTGTTGGGGCAGCAGCCTTAGAGCCAGTGACACAAAGAAGCCCTGGAGCCTCTAGAGTTGTTGCAAAACTGCTCAAAATGATGGACTGCACCTTGCATCCTCTGCTCAAACTACTAGTTGACAATAAAGTCTCTTCATTCGGAGACTCCTTCAGATCCACAGTAAATAGGACTGCTACAGGAAGTCATTCCTTCCGACTGCAATTAAATATACAATGACTCCCCACTGGGCTGGGAAAGGAGAGCTTTTTCTGATTTACAGTCACAGTGCACATTCTACACTCGTTGTCGTCATTATTTTATGTAAACCGCTGCTCCTGCTCCTTCAGGGATGGACAAAGTATCTGTCTATCTGTCTGTCTGTCTGTTTTTAACGCAGAGTTAAAAATGGGTAAATTTTGTGGACACAGATGCAATGGAAAACGGGGATGTCTGGTCACGCTGTGCTAACATGTTATTTAGCAGGTATAATGTTGTGTACCATATTAGTTTAGCATGTTTACATTTGCTAATTAGCACTACACACAAAGCTGCTTGCGTGGCAAAAAAGCAATTACCTTGGAAACTTAATAATCTGGATCCTGGATGGACTCACCTATCTATGCCATAGATGTAGATTACAGAGATCATTTCACAAAATCCAATGATCAGAAGGGGAATAGAGCCAGCAAAGTTGTCAAAAAGAGCTAGCCAGTAGTTTCCAGAGCGCAGGGAAAATATGAGCCCCAAACCCAAAGAGATTAAGCAAGTAATGCCTGGAAAAACAATATAAAAAAGCGTTACTCTCATTTGTCTAGATCAATTATACTAAACCTGACATGAAAATATATTTTATGTTTAATATGAAATTTAGAAAATTACCACAGAAAACTTCTTTGGGCCAAGTTCGGGGCAACAGTTTGAGGTCCTGCAAAGGAACCACCACTCCCTCAATGTTGCCAAACATAGTCGAGAGGCCGAGGCAGAAGAGCATGACAAAGAAAAGGACAGCCCAGAGGGGAGAAATAGGCATCTTGATGATTGCTTCTGTGAACACGATGAAGGCCAGACCTGTTCCCTCGACTCCCTAAATGGATTAAACACCAGTTGTTTCAGCCATTGACCCACTTGTCAGAGAGACTAATACTAGCTAAATTGTTATCAATTAATAACAATGGTAAAATATTCAAATGGTATCTACTGACCTGACTGAGTAAAACCTGCATGTCACAGGTCTGTAGTTGCAATTCTTGTATGATATCTGGATTTGTTTGGTTGAGGTGGGTCAGAACTTCATTATAGTTGCTTTCTGTGATGTTGTTTTCAGGATAGTTGAAGGCGTTCATCAGCTTCAAGATGTTGCTGCAAAAAAAGCAGAGACATTTTGATATCATGGAATCCCAAATACTTATTATTTTTTTTTGGACAATTTGAAACTCACTCTCCCGTGCAGTCATCAAATTTTTGTGTGGCCCTAAAGCCAATGATGGAGTAGATAACCGTTGCAGAGTATACTGAGGTGCAGCCATTGATGATAGCAATGAGAACAGCATCCTGCTCACAGTTGTTGCTACAAAGAAATTGTTATCTTGTGAGGAAAACTGTTCAAAAGATGGTGCATTGTAATACATTAAATAACACACATTGTAATCAGTTTAGGCAGTTACTCACTGAATAGAGTTGTAACTGGAGAAAGAGATGAGACCTCCAAAAGCCAAGGAGAAGGAGTAGAAAACTTGAGCACCTGCATCCAACCAGGTTGTTGGATTCATTAACTCATTGACCTAAAAGAGAATATAAAAAGTAGAATTTTAATGTACATAGGTCTGATCTTCCAGGACACACAACAGAACGAGACGAGGAGTTAATCGTTAATTTACACACACTGAATATTACCCATTTGATTTCTCAATGTCTGAAATGGTCGGATCATTAGTGAAAATCTATCATAGTTTCATTCAGAATTTGTTGGCAGTGTTTAAACTTTCATTATTAGCTTTTATCTATTGTGTGATGAAGATTTACACCTAAATAATTCTTTAATTCATATGCAATTTTCTTTTCTCCCATAGGTCATAAGGTCATAGGTCTTATTTATTTTTTCCAGCATCCTTTGCACTATGCTCCATCACATTGTGTACATGTGTACATGTATACATGTATGTGTATGTGTACCTGTATATCATATCCACCTTCTGATTCTGATTCTGATTCTGTTGTTAGCGTTACTGCAGTAACTGTAGCTTCAGTTGCTAACGTTAGTTACATTACTTGCTGTGCCATTGTTAACCTTATAGCATGGTATTTGTCATGGAATTGGATTTCTCCAGAATTGCATACCCCAACATCAATGGACACATAAGAGTGGCATAGATCTTCTTGTCTATCTCACGGTAAGAAAGAAGTTGTTGCACTATTGCTTTAAACAATTTGCGCTATATTAATTTAACTGACACTTGTTGGTTGATGTGTTTCATCAGTGCTTACATCTGGTGTGAAGAGGTACTTGATTCCTTCTACAGAGCCTTTCAGAGTCAGTCCTCTAATGAGGAAGATAGTGAGGACCAGGTAAGGCAGAGTGGATGTGATGTACACAGCCTGAGAAATGAGAGAATAACAAAATCAGCCAATAGATATACTTGTATATTTGAACACACGTATGCTCTAAAGTAGTCATCCCTCCCACATTAGATTACTCAGATGTAATGTGACTTTCAGACCTTTCCAGTGGTCTCAATGCCCCGGATGCAACAGACATAGAGCAGAGTCCAGGCAGCTACCAGGCAAAGCACAATCCACCACTGCATATCTCCTGAATCATCAATAGCTGTGGAAGTATTCAGAGTCTCTCTGTACCAGAAGTAGTCAACAGTGCTGCTCCGAGCACACTCCTCCACTAGACCTACGTTGGACAGATAAGGCGATCGCAAAAGGCAAACTTAGGATCATAAACAGGATGTCAGGAACCTTGTAAAGAATTGTTACCACAGACCTTACAGCAGATGTGGGTTTATTGGAGCCTATCTGACTGCCATCTTGATATCTTTGAAAGCATACCTGTCTTATTAGCATTGAGAGGACATTGGCTCCAAGGCAGAGGATCCTGAAAGGAGTTGAACAGATACCACATGATCCAAGCCATGATGGTGTTGTAGTACATGCCCACCAAAAATGAAACAAACATGGAAGCAATACCTGTAACAAAATGAAACAATTAGTCTTGGGGTAATACTTTTTTTAAACTAAAAGAGTGAGAGTCCATGGTCATGCTAGCGGCTTTGTCGGGCTGTACATAAATGCTAACTTTACCATGCTTACATGTGCACAATGGCAACACTGACATGCTGATGTAAAGCAGTTGTAATGTTCATAATTTTCACCATTTTAGTTTAGTATGTTAGCATGCTAATATTTGCTAATTAGCACTAAACACAAAGTGCAGCTGATGCTGATGGGAATGCCATTAGTTTTGCAGGTATTTGGTAAAAAAGCAAAGTCTTGGGCAGAGTGAAATTTTGACTACTAGACACACTAGATGAACATTTAAGGTGTCACCAAATGGTACTTATTCATCATGTGGGGGACATGCATGCTGTACAAAAGTTAATGGCAATTCATCCTGTTGTTGAGACATTTCACATAAAACCACAAAAGTGAACTTCATGGTAGCGCTAGAGGAAAAGTAAGTGGATGTCAAAGTCAGTATAAGATTCATCCTCTGGGCATCATGAATGTCTGTAAAATGTTCCATGTGAATCCATCCCATACTTTAGATATTTCATTAGGGACCAAAGTAGTGGACCAACCAACAGAATTACATTATTACTATCCCTGGAGCCATGCTACTAGCATGGCTAAGATGGCTAAAAACCTACACAACCTAATGTACGTGCATTTTTTTTAACCCACCAACTCCCATCAGGTGCGGATTGATTGAGCTCCACACTCCCACACTACCCTTCCTCAGGCGCTGACCGATTGCAAACTCCAGGTGCAGCAGTGGGATTCCCTCCAGGACCACCAGGATAAGGAATGGGATCATAAACGCTCCTAGGAACATTCACATTATAAAAATGAGTTAACAATATGGTCAGTGATTGACTTTAATCAGCACTTAGGTAAATAAAGGTAAATAAAAATTCCAGCAGAGGACTTCATTCGCAAAACTGTTCCCATAAGGATGCCCATAAACTGTAAAAAGCATGGTACATGTTTTATTACCTAGACTTGGTAGTGGTTAAATAGACTTTCACATTTACTTTACATGGCGTCTAAGAAAGAAAGTAAAGAAAAATCAATCAATTGGCAGTTGGTGTTAATAAAAATGTCTGTTTAAGCATATCCTTTTGATTTACTGATTGATTTGAAACTTTTAAGGTCTTTTAAGGCCTTGTTTTTTATTTTCAAGCTTTGTAAAGAGCAAATTATGTCGGGAAAAAATGTGTACTAAGACAGGACTACCACAAATACTGTATCTCTGCAGTCTAGTAACCTCTTACAACACTTTTAACCATACACTAAAGTTCTTGATTTGAATTCCTCATTCTTGAATGAATTAATCCAATCAAATGTGTCAGTTTAAGTGTTATATCTGCAATAATTGGACTTAATTATGGATGTTATGTATAATTTTATTTTAATAGATTTGGTAGACTGACTGAGATTTGGAAAAGTCCTCCTCAGCTACTGAAAACAGACACATTTAGATACTTTGATAATTCACACTGTGAGAGAACAACCAGTGACGTTTGTGTTTCTGTTTCGACATTGCTCATTTTCTGCCAGCTCTTAGTTTTTTATGCCTTTTTGAAAGAATTCAAAGAGAGAACACTCAGTTTCATCCTACCTCCTCCATGGCTTTGACACAGGTAAGGGAACCTCCAGACATTGCCAAGACCCACACAGAAGCCCACACAGGTGAGCAGATACTGGGCTTTGTTGTCCCATTTGGGCCTGTCCCCTGCCTCCTCCTTCTCCATCCTCTCCAAGTCCCCATGAGAAGGGATCCGGTCATCTAGATGTGGGTTTGGTAACTTCAGCTTCATGATGGCTTCTTGTAGACTTTACTGGTCCTTTCTCATCCAATCTGCTCTGTCTCGGTGGACTGTGCCTCTCTGAGTCCTTTACCCTTAATGTGTCTCCTGGGAAGGGGAAATGAGGTTGTTATCAGTAGCTCATTACAGCTGGTGTTGTATTATGTGATCTCAGCAAGTTTGAGCAACCTGCGCAACCTTCTTGATAATGGTTAATGCATCACATGGTGTGCCATCACGAACATCATAGCTTGATGGTATAATGTGATATGATGACGCTTTTATTCAGCATGTCAAACGACTTGTGTTGCTTACTTACTATATCGCTGCTCTTAAAACTTGATTTTACTGATGGCCAACAAGCATATCCGAAGCATTAAAAGGTGGCAATAACTACAGTTTTTGTGTCAGTTTGTTGTTGTTTGTTTGACAGAAGGAAGGAAACATTCTACAGTCAGAGGGAACACCCATCATAGCTTATCTTAACTTTAAAGTTACACCTTCTCCAGTTCTTGAGAAATCAGATTGTTTATTGCACAGGGATGTACAAGCATATAATTTCAATCTGTACAGACCATGTCCTCTCAAAATTGAAATAAAAATTTTGAACCATGCATTGGTTGAGGTTAATGTTTAGCACAATCATGAAAAAGTCACAGACAAAAGGAAGTGATTTTTCTTTTTCACGTTTCATGGTATGTTTTTTTCTGCAGTCTAATTGTTAAGCAATTTAGAGTGCATATAAACCTTATCAGTGTACCTGTCTAATACAATTATTAACCAAAGAATGCTGGTATCTGCATTTACAGAGTGGTGTATATTGACTTGAAATCTATCTGGTCATATCCAGGGTTATATTTAGGACCTGTGTGTGTGAGTCACTACTGTTAACCTTGTAGAGATACGGATCAACCACCAAAACGTAGTGGTTCAGTAGATATGTGGAGCCATGTTTGTCTAACTGAAATCTTTAGCAATTTCTTTACATGAAAATGAAGAGTTATCCTTTGTGATACAAATCTGAGTTTTGCATTATTAACTATAATGAACTATAATGTAATTTTCTAATGTTAAACTCAGATAAAATGTCAAAAAGTCATTGGACTGGATCCAAGCACCTCCATGACACATTATCTAAAGATAACGATATATAAGATAGTTAATCTGGATCGCCCTGGCCTCCAGCGCCACTGTGAGGAATCTCTGGGTTATTTTTGATCCTTTAACTCTCACATTAAGCAAACTTCAAGGACCACCTTTTCTCACCTATGTAATATTGTCTATCATCTAACATCTTGTCTAAAAATTATGCAGAAAAACTAGTCCATACTTTTGTTACTTCTAGGCTGGATTACTGCAATTCCAATGCAGGGTTACTTGTGGTTCCTAGAGTCTCCAAAAGTAGACTTGGAGCAAGAGCTTTCAGCTATCAAGCTCCTCTCCTGTGGAACCAGGTTTCAGTTTGGGTACAGGAGGCAGACACCATCTCCACATTTAAGAGTAGGCTTAAGACTTTCCTCTTTGATAAAGCTTATAGTTAGGGCTGGCTCAGGTCCTGAACCATCCCCTAGTTATGCTGCTATAGGCCTAGACTATCGGGGGATTTCCCACGATGCAGAGTTCCTCTCTCCTCTACTTTCTCTCTGAACCTCATCCCATTAATGCATGTTCATAACTTGACTTCTTCCCTTTCCTGAAGTCTTGTGCTTTGTCGTCCCTCTCCTCTCTACTCCTATCACTTTCTGCAGGTTTTTCTGGCTCTGGAGCTGTGGAGTCTGGATCTGTGGCTGCGAGTTGCGTACTGTCTCCATGTTCTTGCTCGACACCCTTTGCTACAACTGTTCTTTCCAGTCCTATTGTTATTATTATTATTGTCATTCACATTGAAGGTTTGCTATATCAACTTGAAAAGTGATGATATGTCAGTGTTGTATTTAACACTCATTTTCTGCTGCCCAAATAGTGGCCAAAAAAAAGAATTTTTGCAGGTAAGACAAGAACGAATTATAGAACGAAAAAAACCCATCAATTTCACATGTTGTTATTTCCAAGTAATTTCTTTTTTTTATTGCATTAACATAGTTAGAGTTATAGAAAAAGTTTCATGTGGAAACAATGACAACAACAAACTACTCCACAGGTCATTTAATAACATACAGGGACATACAGTGAACCCAGAACAGAAACCTTGTAGTTGCCTTAGTATATTTCAAAGTTGAGTATATAAACTAACTAATGTATTTGTGTAGGTTTTAATTAACAGTGACCCCACAATGAAATTGTTTTGTGAGTCAGTTCTTAACGTCCTAAAATCTGTTGATCAGATTTAACTCAAGCAAGTAGGTGTGAAACAGAAAGTAAGTGTTTTGCATTGCTTACTTATCTTTTCACCAAAAATACAATAATAATCTTATAGAATATTCATAATGATTCAGCATATTTGAATATACAAACCATATTTCTGCATCTAGAGGGAAATGTGACTTCATCAAGTAGCCCACTCCAATTTGTTGTTGTCATTTATTGTTTTGCTGCAGCAGCATCTTTGGAATAATTTATACAAAGCAAATCCGGGGATCAAAAGACTGGGAACTCCCGCCAGAATGAAGATAATAATGTTGATCCAGGTGGGATAGATTAGTGTCTCCAACACTGGAAAGTTTGCCTATAAACATGACAAGAAAAAGATGAAAACACATTAAAAAAAAATATGATCATTAGCAGCATAGTAGCTAACGATGGTTGTGAAACATACCGAGCTTGGATTCCAGGTGATGTATGTAAGTTTGGCGCTGACTTTGGTGGCAAAGTAAAACACAAAAATGACCAAGACAATCAAAGGGCTGACCACTCTCCACATGGCCTGCCAGAAGATGTTGGGTTTGTGTCCAATCATGAATTCAATATCTTTGTTAAACCTGTCACAGAAAAGAGATATGAATCGGGACTCAAAAGTTATGGATTTCATGGTTTGGTTGATGTTTGGTCTCTGGTTCAAGATGTCTTAACCACTTACCTATCCATTCCATATATGTAGGCTACAGCGGTCATCTCACAGAAGGCGATAATGAGTAGAGGGATGGAGCCAGCATAGCTGTCAAAGAGTGCTAACCAGTAATTACCCGACCGCAGAGCAAAGATGAGCGCGATCACAAAGGATGAGAGGCATACAATTCCTAAATTCCCAAACAACACAAAATACCTTATTTACAATCTCAGTCCACTGTAGAAATGTATGTACTGTCAGCATATTGGGTCCCCTAGGTCTGTTCCGTCATTTACCTGTGAGCACTTCTTTAGGACACTTCTTAGGAAAGATGTTTAGGTCCTGCAGAGGAACCACAACTCCCTCTATACTTCCAAACATGGTGGAAAGCCCGAGACAGAAGAGCATGATGAAAAATAGGACAGACCAGAGGGGAGAAATGGGCATCTTTGTGATGGCCTCTGTGAACACAATAAAGGCCAGACCTGTTCCCTCCACTCCCTGGAAAACAAGTGCACAATCAGCTGCAACACTTAGTGGACGGAGAGGAAAACAAACATTTTGATAATTAATAAAATCATCATACATCACTCAGAAAAGTCCTCAGGTTGCAGGTGCTGAGGCCCAGCCCCTGAATGATCTCGGGCCCTGCCACCGTACTGTTGAGGTTTTGCAGCGCTTCATCATAGTTGCTCTCTGTGATGTTCCCCTCAGTTAGATCAAATGCATTCAGCAGCATCATGATGTTTCTGAAACAGGAAGGTTAGGAACTAAGTACCTTAAAAATGGTTCACTGTTTTATCACTGTGAGAAAACTAATATTTAGCTTGGAAATCCTTCAAACTGTCCTTGATTTACTAAAACAAACTGATGTAATTGCCCATGCACATACTCATTCAGGCAGGCATCAAACTGCTCTGTTGCCCGGAAGCCGATGATGGAGTAGATAACAGTGGCAGAATAGACAGAAGTACATCCATTAATAATGGCGATGATAACAGCATCTTGCTCACAATTGTTACTGGAGAGAAAACAAAAGAATAGCTTTATCATACATTTCTGCAAAGTAAATAATTCCCACCCCCCCGGTCTAGACCTGGTCTGCATACTACTTGCTCTATAAAAGTGCAATGAGATAACTTCTGTTATGAGTTGGTGCTATTTACATTTTTTTACTTAATTTATTTTTCATAGAAAATGCTATAAAATAGAATATGAAATATTGTGAAATATTAGATGAAATATATAGTGTATGTACCTCATTGCATGTTATTCTGTTTATCTCCGCTCATAAGATTAGGTGCCACGTAGACTCAATATGTGCAGTGATCTACAGTACATACTTACTGAACAGGGTTGTAGCTGGAGAATGAGATAAGACCTCCAAAGGCCAGGGAAAAGGAGTAGAACACCTGGGCTCCTGCATCCAACCACGTTGATGGGTTCATCAACTCATCTAGCTAGAAATAGATATATTAGATAATATCATCAGCAGAGTGTTATGTCTGTCATGCTAATGGTAGGGAGAAAGTCATTAAAGGAGACATATTATGCGTTTCCATATTTTATGACTTTTCTACAATGTTGTCATGTCAGATATTCATGTTAAGCATGGCCAAAGTCTCAAATAATGAGTTAAAGGTATTAAAAAGAAATCCCTGTGAGCCAAAACATCAGATTTCCTCATGTTCTGAATGTTCTGTTTTGAACTGCTTTTTCTACCAACTGCTCCGTTCTACAACACAGGAGCTAGAGGAGCCGTATATGGTCATTTGCTCCGCACAGCTACACTCAGTCTGTCTGTACCGCCCAGCGATAACAACAGCATGGTAACCAAGAGGGAAGCTTCCGGTTAGAGAACTGATGCGAACACATCACATGAAGTCCCTTTAACCTGGAATATATTGAACGGACAGCAGGGGGCAAATTCTTCTGGTTGCAAAAAGAAGTCCGGTTCCATTAGAAATAATGGTAAAATTACCCTACTTCTCACCACATTTATTACCTCAGTAAACGCTTCCCTAATGAGTTTATGGTCTCACTTGCTAGTTTCATGTCTTCTTCAATACAACATGATGTTCATTTAGTAAATCATGGTCCCATTTAGAGGAAAATAGACCATTAAGCAGAGTATGCTTCAGGGCGGGATTATATGTGATTGAAAAGTCGTTACCTTGGCAACCTGTCAATCAGGCTACAGTGACTTGTACCCACAGCACTGTGTAAATTTAACCAGCGCCATTGAAAAAACTTATTAGGAGTTGGAGTTGAGTACATTTAGTTTTAAGACTGTTGTGCGCTAGACAAATACACTTACATCTGGTGTGAAGAGGTACTTGATTCCTTCTACAGAGCCTTTCAGAGTCAGTCCTCTGATGAGGAAGATAGTGAGGACTATGTATGGCAGAGTGGATGTGATGTAGACAGCCTGAGAGACAGGAAAGACAAATCTTATACAATTTAAAACTAACATTATATATCTAAAAATGGCTGGTATGGTTTCCGTAGGGGGGGGGGGGGGGGTCTGTCTTTTTCCAAAGTGAAAAAAAATTCTAACTCCTTGTATCTTGCTTGTGTAATCCACACAAGAACATAAATGTAAACACCTGTGCCCTTGCTGTTTCTTAGCGCAGTGACTATATCACTGCAAACCTTCTATTCACACTGTTTAGGCCTGAACTACCTTCTTTTGCTTTGTCACCTATTTGGATACAACCAGATAGGTGACAAACAGATAAAAACAAAATGTAGTTTCTTTTAAATTAGCTGAATTCCTTGTTAATATACATGTTTAATGTAGATTTTAACCATTTTACCATAAGTTTTTTGACACTTCCTGCAATTCTTTTTACAAACTGAAAGATATCGTCATTATCAGAATTTCTAGATAACTATGTTAATAGTCCTAAGTCCTAAGCAGAGGTGTGAGTGTACCATGGATGTGCATGGCCTTTAAAATGCAACAATTCACAGTATCAAACTATTATTTTTGGTCAGATATGTTGCTAATGCATGGCATGAGCAATCCATGCTGCCACATTACACACATTAGATGCCCTACCTTGCCTGTGGTCTCAATCCCTCTAATGCAGCATATGTAGAGCACACTCCAAGCAGTCACCAAACAAAGCACCATCCACCACTGCAGACCTCCAGCCTCTTCTATAGTCTCTGAGGTGTTCAGAGTCTCTCTGTACCAGAAGTAGTCCACTGGAGAGCTGCGTTTGCATTCTGAAACTACATCTGCAAGAAGCGGGGAAATCAAATCATTCGAATTGATTGTAAAATGTAAGACTGAAATTGAAAGACATATTTAAAAATGGTGACATGCCTGTGAGATTATCATTGAGAGGACACTGGCTCCATGGCAGGGGGCTTTGAAAAGAGTTGAAAAAGTACCACATCACCCAGGCGATGATGGTGTTGTAGTACATGCCCACCAAGAATGAGACAGTCATGGATGCAATACCTGTAACAGAAGAGGGAAAGCAACAGTGCTACATTTTGCACCACAGAAATGTCAAATTTATTTTACATGCTTTTACATGCGCTCACCGACTCCAGTCAAGTAAGGGTTGATTGCAGCCCAAACCCCTACACTGCCTTTTCTGAGGCGTTGGCCGATGGCAAACTCCAGGTACAACAGTGGGATACCCTCCAAGACGAGCAGGATAAGAAAGGGGATCATAAAAGCACCTGGGGGACACACCAAGGCAAGCTTAGATAACTGGAAAGATAGAAGAGGCATGCTCTATGCCAAGAGATTAGCATAGATACATCTTCTTTACTGTAACCATGTGTGATCGTTGCAACATTAGATACGCTTCAACATGTGGAAATGGTCAGTCACACCATGAAATAAACACTTCCTTTCGTTTACTGTCTGCTTGATTCCTTTAATGTACACGTATCAATTCTCCTCCCAATTCATTTAATAGTTAATCTTTCAAAACGTCAACATCCTGCCAGAAACTGGCAACACTTTTATTGTCTTCATTATCATGCATGACAGTGCAGAAGGCTCAGGGCTGAAAGTTCAATCTGCTATCAGGACTTTTTTTTAAGATAGCAGAGTTAGAGCAGAGATAGAGTTTTAAATCAGCTGATATGAAAAGAATGAATGATATGCACACGCTCCTGAGTGGCAGAGAGACTTTGAAATTGGATTTCCACCTCTTAAATGTGTTCAGCTTATCTATCTATCTATCTATCTATCAAGTTTTGACCTGAGGGTTCATGGCAAGTTAAAGATTAAAAGAGTCTCTTCCCTCAGCTGGCCCAATGTACTTAGCTTTTTGTAATGTGAGCTATCTTGTCACCTTTAGCCTATTTTATCTCAATTACGGTATTTGTTGGTGTTCGGTTGGGTGAAAACTTTGCATCTTCAAATTTTTTACTTTTCAAACACTATATAAAAAGTTGTTAGTAGCTTAATCACTCTGTGTATTCAATTCTGAAAAATAAGCTAAAAAACAAAATAGCTTATCTTAAAGGAGTTTATATATAGCTTTGCTATAGCTGAACTACAAGAAGTAGTCAAGACCGCCCAAACCGAGACCAAGTCAAGACCAAGACCAGAGTTTAACGAGACCGAGACAAGACCAAGACTTTTAGGGGCTGAGACCAAGACAGAGGGAGGGTGAGACCAAGTCAAGACCAAGACCAGCCCCTCCCCCATTACATGACATACAATAAAATGTGGAATGATATCATAGGTAATTCTCAAATTGATCTGAAAGATCCACATTGAGACCAAGATCGGTCTCGAGTACTACAACGCTAGTGTCCACTGGCCCACTGTGATACTCTATGTGGAATGGTGAGCTTTGAGTTTCTGTGTGTGGCATGGTGGGTAATGCTACTCATGCTAACAACCTGGTTCTTTATCAATATTCAAAATAAGCCAGAATATGTTTTATAATAATATACAGTATAATATGTTTTTAGCCATACTGGCTGTGTGGCTCTGGGTGACACTGTTGCCCTGTTAGCCAGGTTTGTAGGTTGATCCACCAGTTTGGTCCGGACTGAAATATTTTAACAGCTATTGGAGGGGTTGCCATGAAATTGTACAGATACTTATGTTCCCTAGAGAATGATTCCCACTCATTTGATGATCCCCGATTGTATTCTAGCACCACTAGCAGGTGGACATTAGTGTGGTGTTGAGTGAAATGTCTTGACTATTGAATGGACTGTTATAACATTTGATACAATTGTAATCATGCTGCTGATCCCTTAACTTGTTACATAGTGCCATCGTCAGGTCAAATTTGGAATTTATGACCAAATAAATTGGCATCAGCCTCAACTGTATATTGTGTTTAGTGTTAATTAGAAAATGTTAGTAAAACGGTTAACGTGGTAAACATTATACCTGCAAAATATCTGCATGTTAGCATTACCATAGTGAGCATGATTGAATGCTGACATTAGTATTTACTCAAAGTAAAACTGCATCATAGAGCATGGCTGTGGGCTCTTTGTGTTAGTCATCAAAACTCTTCAATAAGTTGATATAAGGAGGTGGAAAACAGTGATTAAGTTTCATGAGTTTATTTTATGTACTAAAGGTAACAGATTGCAAAGTGTATAAAATATTATTTCTTTACAGGCTACTGTACTGGCATCTGTGCTGCTCTGGCTGACACATTCTGAGTGTTTGCTAACTTGAGATATGCTGATTTGTCAGGCAACACCTCAGCACAAGGCCATGTTTACGTTTACATGTGACGACCCCCTCACCCCTTCAGTCAAGAGGTAAAGTTCAAGGAATCTGCAAAAAATATATATATATTTTTTAAATCAGCCTGTCACCAACCAGTGTACATTGACCACAGCTATGTAGCTAAATGGAAAATAAAAGAAAACAAAACATCCCTGTACAGTGGTTTAACGCCTCAGTAGTTCTGTCCTGTGTAATGGAGATTTAAGCTTTATACAGCAATGTCCATTCATCCACCTACATGAGTTAATAATTAACTTAAATTACTCTAAGTGCAGATGTTTGTTCAATACGTATTTCTTTAGGTTTTATATTTTCAACTCACACCAGAATCCTGTGTCTTTAAGAAAAAATACATACGATGACTTATGAACAAAAGTGATACTAAAAAAGTTCTTGCATTTTATTTACAATTTAAGGCTAGTCAAATAAATTAAATTAAGTAAACTTAAGTGATACAAACCATTATAATTTGCGTAATCACCAGACAGAATGTTAAAGTAGCAGAATCAATGTTTGATTTTATGCTGTATAATACTGATTAATTCTAATTTAATGTTGAATTATAATGCTTTAATGGCAAACACAATACATGAGGTCTAATTGTCATGAACCTTCAATGTGCATGTTTTAGCATTTCCTGGAAAGTAATTTGCTTATTTCTATATTATTTTCAGATTTCTCTACATGCCTTTATTTCACATTTTGACTAGAGATAAGAAGATCTTACCCCCTCCATGGCTTTGACACAGGTAAGGGAACCTCCAGACATTGCCAAGTCCCACACAGAAGCCCACACAGGTGAGCAGATACTGCGCTTTGTTGTCCCATTTGGGTCTGTCTCCAGCCTCCTCCTTCTCCATTTTCTCCAGGTCCTCATGGGAGGGGATCCTCTCTTCAAGCCCAGGGTTGGGAAGAACCAGTCTCATGTTGTCTGTAGAGCTAATCCAGTGGACAGATCCAAAATGTCTAGAAAGCTTCTGGGAGCTGTGAGGTTCTCAGTGCTGCTGGCTATCTGAGAGCATGATAACTGATGGTGTGTGTAATTACGTTTTTCACATCGCATTTATCACTCCATCTCATCTAGCATATTAAGATACTGAGTGGAGGTGAGTGTCAACATTATAAAATGTCCCTGAAGATAATTCACAGGGTGTATCTTGAGGTGTGTGGTGGAGAATTTTGAATGCACACACATGTAGGTGCAATGTGCAAATGTGTTAGTTTATTATAATTTATTAACTATGTAGCTTGTACCACATATCTGATAGCAAACGGGAACTGAAAAAGGACACTACTGTCGAATACACCAAGTCATAGTTCTAAATTTATCATGAAAAGTTACCAATGAAGACCTTTACTACAGTATGCTTGCAGTTAAGTAATATTTTAAACATTGATCATGATACGAACCTGAGAGTGAATGTAGATTAAGAACTGTTAATAAGAAACCTAACTACTGTAAATGTGTGACAGAAGAATGTTAAGTAGTAGAATACTTTGATCTCACAAGAAATTGTATGAAAAAACAAAAAATCGCTCAAGAATACAGAGTCATTCAGATATTAGTTGGGTGTGGAGCGATAGTGGTCTTCTTGTTTGTATCATTATTAAGGTGAGGACACAACAAGTAAAAGTTTATGTATTTTTAAGTATAAAACATAACATTTCATAAAAAGAAATGATAAAGAAATATATGAAACAAAAGAAAGAGAACATTTCACAAAAACAGCAGCAGCAGTAAAAACACAATATTTCAGAAAACACACTAACTGGCCAGTGTAACAGGCCACGATCTTCCATCCCTCCAGGGCCTGTGCGGTTCCGGGACTCTGCAGCGAGCAGAAGAAATTGTGGCTGACCCCTCCCACCCCGGACACAAACTGTTTCAGACTCTCCCCTCTGGCAGGAGGTTGGACCAAAACCTCTCGCCACAGAAACAGCTTCTACCCGTCAGCAGTTGGCCTTGTCAACAAGGCCCGGGACCCCCACTGTTACTGACTCTTATGATCCAACCAATAACACCCCACCCCAAATACTAAATCTTAGTACAATAGAGCAAAAAATACGCCAGCACTTTTGCATCTAGCAATTCTTACTGTCACTTTTTTAGTGTCTTGTCATGTCTTAAGATATCTTATGTTGATCTTTGGTCGGTTTTAAATTTTATGTTGATTTTATGATGGTTTCCCATGATTGTGTTAAGAAGCAACAGATTGTAGCACTGTGCGAAGACCAATTTCCCCTCCGGTACAATAAAGTGTATTCTATTCTGTTCTATATATTCTATTTATTTTGTCAATTTCATATTTTTATATTTTTAAAGGTATTATTGCGCACCTAGTCACCAAAGCAAATTCCTTGTATTTGTAAAAACAAACTTGGCAATAAAGTTGTTTCTGATTCTGACGTCAGAAATACTGCACTAACTGCGTTTAAACTTTTTGGCCACTAGATGCCAGCATTGTTCAAAATTGCGCTTTAACTTGCAACAGAACTCCAGACAGCAAACAGTTACTCCTGTAATACTCTAGTTTGTTGCACTGTGTAGTGGCACTACACCAATCTTTGACCAAGTTGTTTTAGGCTATTTATTTAATAGCACCATCACATTCTGTAAAAGCTAACACAGTGTCAGTTCTAATGCAGCCTGAATAGCCTCCTAGTTTATTCACCCTATTTATTACTCGATGGTGTGTTGGGCTTTATTATTTAGCCTTTTCTGTAATGTTACAACGGCGTCTTAGATCGTTATTTGACATATGTTCATATTATTCTGTATAATATTGCCTTATAGTTCATTTTCACATAGGAAGCGACTGCTAAGCCGGGTGGTGGTACGGTGATCTGAAGGGAGGGGGAGGAGGGAGAGATGAGGCAGAGGGGAAAAGAGATATGAGGAGGGAGGGGTGTGGGGGGTGGATTTACTGGGACTCAGACAGACAGCAGACCGGCTGTCCCGAGCTGCGCTGATCCTTCACTCTCAGGCTGGGAGAGCCTGCTGCCTCCCCTTTATCACTGGCCACCTGCCTCTCCGAGAATAACACAGCGGCGTCAAAACGACCAGGGCGAGCAGAGCCAACCTCTCCGGCTTCCAGTACCGTCACTCCCCCCGCACCCCCGTCCTGCTGCGCACAGGGCGCACTTGGTGACCCGGGTTTGTTGTCGTTACCAGCAGAGGAGCGCTCAGCGACCAGAGCCGTCTAGCTGGTACAGCTCTCATCGAACCGGGCTACCCCCTCAGAGGAGCCACTTGCATGGATGCACCATGGCCACGTTTGTTTGCAGGGTTCAGTTTTTAGATGACACCGATCCGTTCAACAGCACCAATTTCCCAGAACCGACGAGACCGCCGCTGTACACCTTCAGGGAGGACATCCCACTCATCAACCAGTTAGCAGGCGTCCACCGGCTGCTCAAAGCTCCTCACAAGGTATCACCTAGACTTAACTTACCTAGCCTTATGAAAATATATTTATATAGGAATTTACAGTGAATTCCATCTTAAAGCATTATCACTAGTAACCTAGCTCAAGGACAACTAAAAATCAAAATACAAATCGTTCATGTCCAGATTCAAACATATTGGTGTGAACACATTGGTTTTAATCAGGACAACGCGAGATTGTTTTGCCACTTTTTACCACACAGCTGTTTTTTTTTTTCTTCAAGCCTACTGCAAATAAACTTCTATACCCACCATTCAGAGGCTAGCCTATTTTGAGAACACATGCGAGCACAAGTGATTGGCTCTCCAGCCAGAGGACTGAAACAAGGTTGCAAATGTTTGCCTCCAAGCCCACAGCAACATCAAACATGGACTTCCCTTGTTTTAGACTAAATATCATGATTTAATCCCATGTTGGCATACATTTGAAAAAGATGCTGGATCAGCACCAAGAAACCTTGAAGCAGGCCTCTAAACTTTGACCTCTCTAAAGGAGCTAGAGTGAAGTAGCAGTGAAGTGAATAATCCTTTCTTATTGATGAATCTAAGTTGCATGCTGCTTAGCATGTCAAAGTCACAGGTGTGCAAAGGCATCAGTGAAACTAGATATATCCTGAGCCGCCTCATTCATCTGCAAGTGACAGCTATAAAGCTCTGGTGCAGAGCGAAGAGCCTTAATCACAGATGATCAAATTTAGAGGGGAGTTTCAGATAGCGGTGGGTGTGTGAGTGCGTGAAAGTGTCTGTGTACCATTTTTGGTGATTTTCAATGTTTAAGAAAGGGGGGGGAAACAGCAAAACATTCTTTACTGACAAGACTGAGTCACGCAAACACATGAACACACCCACAGAGGATAAGTTAAGCAAAAACTACTTGACCTTGCTGTTGTTCTACGTTTGCAAGTAGATGCTATTTAATTTAAACCAAATTGAATTGAAAATAAAAGTGAGACACGGAGAGAAAGAATGAGTTCCACTGTTGGCACACTACCCTGACTGCAAACCCAGCGCTCAACAGCGGAGTGGTTTTCCAGACCAAGTAGATCTTTCGCTGCCCCATCTTTAAAAGCCACAAAACAAATGAAAAATGGTCCGCAGCACAGAAAAGCTTATGATTACAACCTACACACGGGCAGATGGCACAGCCTGCGTTCTTGTTTGCAATTTTGTTCACATCAGGAAGAAGGCTGTGCGCAATGGCAACTGGATATTGTGCTTAGATTATAGGGATGAAACTGAACTGTTGCAAATTTGCCCGTCAGACTGTCCAGATCTAACAGTTGGTGTTTAAAAGGCTTGAATGTGATTATGTTATTGGAAAATGTCAAAGCTAGCAAGACAATTTCCTGAGCTCTTTCTCTCTTTTTGTCTTAACCTTCTGTGCTCTTCTCTGAGAAAAGCCTACTGTATTATTATGTTGCGATGGTAGAGCTCTGTGTATATGGTTAGCTGGGCTACTTGTAAAGTATAGGTCACTTGTCCCAGAATTCCTGTGGCCCAGGCCCTGGATCCATGCGACACTTTGTTCCCCTCACTTTGGGTGCTGTGGTTTTCCTGACCTCTTCCTCCAGCCTCCTCTTCCACCTCCCTGACTGTGCACCAATTCGTACAGTCAAATATAAACACACATAAACACACACACACACACACACACACACACACACACACACACACACACACACACACACAAACACAAATAACGTTAGGCCAACTTGCCAGGGCTAAATTAGTGGATCACTGGTTTATGTCCATGGGATGTGTTTTTATCGAAACTGCTAAACAAAGAAGTTTCCTTTGGATTCTGACAGAAGATTTTATCACTGTCCTCTTCTAGGTTTAAAGAAATAAACCTGAAACTGATAAATGAGACTCAACGAAGTTCGTCAGAGTTGAACATTTAAATGTTAGTCACGTTGCAATGTAAAGATGTTACGAGTTAAATTAAGCAGGAAGACAAGTTATGCCCCCCAAAATGAAACATGGATGTTTAGCTGAATGCAGAAGCTTCACCATCAGTCAAACAGCTACACTTCTGCTACAGGGAAAAACCTCCCCCTCCTCTAAAAAGCAACAAAGCCTAGACTTAACAGCTCAACTTTTATTTCATTACCAAAGGGCTCCCATTAAAGCAACACTGGGAGATTTAATATCCTCATCCATGCCCTTCAAAGAGCCTGATCCTCTGTGGCTCTGATTTGTCTACACAAAAAAAAGTTCTTAAAAAGTCATCGTCTAAGTTACGTAAAGGCGCTGTTAACTGCCGACCCACCGTGATCGCCAGCAGGCTTGGTGTTGTTTTAACGTGGAAGTAATTACTCCCCTACCCCCACTTTTTTTTTTTTACTCCGGTTCGCTCTTCTGGGAGAATTTGATTAAATGAGTGTAAAGTATACTAGCCACTAAGTGTTTCCCTGGCCTGTCCCGGAGCTTTGAGTGTGAAGAGCCTGCGGTTCCTTCTGGAGCCACCTCTTTACCGGCTCCGTCCAGCATGACGTGTTTTGTTATGTTATTACAATTACCCAAACCAAGCGTTTTAGGAAAGGGACACCCTTTGGAGGGTGAGCTGTTAACGTATTGTGTTACAGAATGGTCCGGGGCTCACTTCTTGCTGTCCAAGCAGTATTTGTATGATTGAGTAATGTGTGTAGATAAAGCAGAGAAGAAAAAGTGAGCAGGGAGCTGGAGGTGGTGGTGGGGCTCTTTCTTGGGACATGTGTTAGACAGAATGGGAGATTTTCACAGACATAAAGAAAGCCTCAATCAAGGACAAAACATACTGTTAAGTATATATGGAATATACATAAATATGAATAATGCTTGCAGATTGGGCACAAGAAAGGCTTTTGTCATAAAAATAGGGGCAGTGGGACAGGGCATGATTACCCCCAGTCCCCCACTGATGTCACTCCCATCTGCCTGAGTTGTACTCGTGTTTAGTGCTAATCAACTCCCCTCTACTTAGTCAAACCTAGATGTAAGATTTACCAGATCTCACATGCCGTATTGGCACAGAAAGTGTGAATAACAATGGTACTTCATTAGCTGATGAAATTGGGGTTAGACTGCAAAGATGGCCCTTAAAATATTTGTGTTTTTAGTTAATATTTTTAGCACACTAGCAGCCATGCAGGCTTTAGTGTATGTCAAATTCCACCACTTTGTTCCATACTGAAATATATCATCAACTTTTGGATGGGTTGGCACAAAATGCTGAACTGACGTGCATCCCTTTGACTTTGGCGATTCCCTGACTTTTCATCTAGTGCCACCATGAGGTTGACATTTGTAGTTTTGCGGGAAATGTCTGACAGCTATTGGACTAATTGCCATGGAATTTGGCACACACATTCATGAATGATGAACTGTAACAACTTTGGGGATCCCTTAATATTTCATCTAGCACATGATGTCTAATACTTATATATTATATAAGTAATATATATATAAGTATCTGCCAAGCTAATGTCACTCCCATCTGCCTGAGTTGTACTCGTGTTAAGTGCTAATCAACAAATGTTAGCAAGTACACCTGCTAAACATCCACATGTTGGCATTATCACTGCGACCATGTTGCCACGCTAGGTTGGGTGGTACCCTTACCATTTTTCCCCTTGTCCGTGCAATGTCACAGTCATAGACTGTATATAAGAAGTGGACGTAGACATCGTGACGTCACCTGTGGGTTTGTGGATTGCCGTTTTAAAGCCTCGAGTTTGGCCGATAGGGTGCTGCCATGTTGCGTTTTTGTAGGTAGACCATAAACACATTAGGAAAGTGTTTACTGAGGTAATAAATCAGCTGAGAAGTGGGGTCATTTTACCATTATTTCTGAGGGAACCGGACTCCTCTTTTGCAACCAGAAGAGTTGCCCCCTGCTGGTCGTTCGATAGAATGCAGGTTAAAGGGACTTCGCATTGGATTCTCGTCTCTGACCGGAAGCTTCCCACTTGTTCACAGTGGTCTACCTACAAAGATCTGGTTATGACAGCATTTTAGTTGGCTCTAAGTAACTTCAATTAGGGACATGTCTGTGTAACTGGACCAGCAGAACCCAAAGTTTGTTTGTTGTTTGATTATGGCACATGATACCTTGCTCTGATCTTGGGATTGCTTAAAGAATATGATAAAGTAGCAGAGTACTGCAAAGTTTAGCGCAACATGGATGAGCTTCTCCTTTGAAACCCTTTGGCCTTGGCAGTGCCCCCCTTGAAATCCCAGCCCCTGCAGAGTGTGGACACACCCACACTCGGGCTCTTGTGTGCATGCTGCTTCAGAGCAGAGTAAATATAGCAAGGTTATATTTATGCTGTGAGGCCATCCGACAGTCCGTCTCTCTGTTTCCGAGTGAGAAGGAGGGACAGACAGAGAGCAGCACCAGGTCTTGTGATCTGCGGTCCCTGCTGCTCAGAGATCGTCGTCATGCAGCTCGCCTAGACGGCCAGGGGGCGTTTGGCAGCACTCCCGAGGCCGGGCTAGGTTAGGCCTACCAATATCATAGAGGTGCTAAATCCTAACTCATCTCATGACTCTGATCTCATGCACCTATTCATACACCAACAGCTTTAACAATAAGGTGCAAAGCTGATTGCTGATTGTAACAAAAATGCAATGAAGTTTGTTACTTTTTATGAGCTGTAGCTGGGATGGCTGCTTGCACCTGCTATCAGCTTGTGACTGTACTCATAAACATCAGTGGTGGTGGTGATTGTGTGCAGATATATTACTGTGCACCTGGTCTCAAACTCTGCAGGGTTTCTCATTACACAGCATTGTGGGTTAATTCTGACGTAGGCTGCTCTGCAATGCTTCCTTAGATCATGGAACCGTAGTTGGCATGGGTGCAAGACTGGTGTGATCTTGAGAAGAACAGAACCACAGCACAATCTGCAATGCGTATAAATGTACATGTGGAAATGATGTATGTGGGAAGGGCTGTGATTGCTTCCTCCACAAACATACAGAGACTTAAATGTGCTGTAGTTTCACATTGTACACAATTCAAGCCTTTTAAATGCATGACGTCCACTACAGTGGACAGATATTTGGAAGACATTTTGAGCCATTCATGTTATAGTACCATGTCCCAACCACCATTGGTTGGACCGCCAAAGTGTTGTCTACAATTCCATTTGTTATATTTCACATCTCTGTCATTTTGATATATTGCAATAAATACGATGTTAGAAATTACTTTTTTCTAGAATTTAATAATATTTTTTAATTATGATATAATTTACACTTGAATAACTTTGTGTGTTCATACCACTTACTTTTTTTGGACCTATATTGAGTTCCATTGAATCAGTTTTTATGCTGTTGATGTATGGTGTCAACAGATTTCAAAATTCAATATATTAGGAAAAAAAGTTTACAGGGATACATTTGTTTTAAAGTAAAAACAAAAAAGATTATTTTGGGATTTAATAATTCAGTGTCATTTTTCTCACACCTGGTATTTAAATGCAACAAAATCTTTCTTTCTGTCTCTGTGTTTCCGGTGTTCTGGTTTTGGTTTCATGTTCTGCAGTCTTTATAGCTATGTCTCTACTAGTTTATTCCCCTAACAGCTTTATAATGCCAAAAGCAGAGCCACACCGCTTACGGCTCTCCCACTTTTCATGGATCACTGTACACACTCGTGTCAAATTCGAGCCCCATAAACCGGCTTTATTTTACGGGCCCAAATTGTTTTACAAAGGGGTGTGAAACACATGCAGAGACATAGTGAGGGAGCATTAAAAAATAGTGGGCCGAGAGACCAGTGTCATTCCTGTGGGTGGTTCATGTACGTACATCACAGCCTGGCCAGGGAAATTTCACATGCCACCCTGTATGTCCAAGTGCTCAATCATATTTTCCATCCCTAATTTAGGTATACAGGCCAAATTTAAGACTGTAACCACTTTTAGTTTAATCCAATCTAGTATTGTAGTTCACGTCCATTTCAACGCTTTGTATTGAAAGGATTTTCTTTCTCTCTTTTCCATAGCTTGATGACTGCACGCTGCAGCTTTCCCACAATGGCACCTATTTGGATCTGGAGTCCTCTCTGTCAGAGCAAAGGGACGAGCTGGAAGGCTTTCAGCAGGATGAAACAGGGTGAGACTGATTCACTTTTACACCCTCTGAAACAGTCAGACATTGACAATCTCACTCTTCACTGTCAAAACATCTCAAACCATTTGACACACACACACAAACACACGCACGCACGCACACACACACACACACACACACACACACACACACACGCAGTTTCTCTATTCTTATAAAATGTGAAGAATCACAAGCTGCTGGATATGGATTTCTTGGAAGCACAAGTTCACGGAAAGTATGAAGCGCTCTGGAAAGCAGGACAGATATGCCCTCCCTTCCACGGCTACAGCTTGTCTCTCACTGTGTTTTTACTGAACTGATATTCTGATCTTTTTGACAAATTTTCACAGTTCACAAACCTGTCAAATGTAGAAGAGTCGGCATGATCACTGTGTAACAGTACTGTCGTGAAGTATTCTCTGATGTCTCTCAGATCTCTCGGTAGCAGTGCTGGTGTCTCTCTTTGGGTCAAAAAGAGAAATGTAAAATGGAAACCTGCTACTAGAGCTCAGGATTTCCTCCAGAAAATTGCATAGCAGAGGTGGTGAGCCATGTAGATCTTGACACATGTTGTCTTGTGATCAATTTAGTTAGTAAATTGTGGCTTAAACGATAGTGACACAGCGTCAATAAATATCAGCTTGAATGAGCTACTAACACAAAACTTAGTACAATACCTGTAAATGGCTTCCACAGAAATATGAACCCAATTAGCCAGATGGTGTTTAAGGCCCAAAACACAAATGCCAACGTGTACCTCAAAACACGGCTGACAGATTTACACCAGTTTTGGCATGTGTCATGTGGATTGGTGCATGTGGGTGTGTTCTATTCATTCTTGCCATTTTTTTATGCCTTCACTCAAATTGTGGTGAGCTGGAACGAGCTAGAGACATAAATTTCTACATAACTGGAGATGACAAGCAAGTGCTTCACAAAAAATACGAGCCCAATCAGCCTAATGGTGGCGCTATAACTAACCAACAGCCAAAGAAAGTGACATAAGTAATTGAAGGTGTGCTTGACTTCATGCGGCGCTTCTCAGCGCTGATTTAAAGTGATGCATGCTGGACGGCATGCTGGTTAGATATTTTGTCTCATGTCACATGACATTAAAATCTTGTGGGAGCAAGGCAAGGTAGTTTTCTGATTCCAGCTACCACAGTTGCTTTTTTTTTAACCTACAAATGAGTCATTGTTTTAAGCTCACAGTAAGCTCAACCACTCAAGTAGAATGTGTCAGACTTGACAGCAGTGCTTTTATACCCCACCCCTGATGTATGATGATTAATGTATTTAATTCGATCACTAGGAACCTCTACAAATGCAAAAAAACAAGGCTTAACAAATCACACTATAAATTGTTTGTCCAATCACTGCAAAACTTGCAGTATATGTTTTATAACAACATTGAACCATGTGTGTGAAATTGTTTAGATATCACTCGAACTCAAAAGGGCTTGAACCTGGGAATTGCAGCCTTGGCTATACTGAAATACTTGCATTTTCTGTGTGAAATAGCACTTCAGTGTTTGCCAGGAGTACAATATGTAAAGATTCAATAATTTCATCATCTCAGGTTTTCCTTCATTAAATAAAATGACAAATAGCTTTCCAATCTTCATCATATATCAACATATGTCATTATGTCTGTGTATTATGGCAAACTGACCCTGGAGCTGCTATAAATTATAATAAGCCAATCACATTTGATTTTCCATACCTGACAGCAATGTAATGTTATAAGTTACTGTTATTCTCTTTAATCTAATAATAATAATATTAATCGTTATTTATGGAGCACTTTTCAAAAACCATGTAACAAAGTGCTTTCACAGATTTAAGTTTCACCAGTGGTTTAACAATAAGCCAGTTTTGCTTAGCTGACCAGGTGTTGTTAGTTTAACTAATTAGCTGTATAATGGACATTATCTATTATCTATTCCTTCAGCTGATGTACAGTAACATTGTCAGTGGTGAATTAGTTCCCAGTACCAAAACATTAGATAAACTGTGTTCAGTGCTGCTAAAGTCACGACTTTAGAAATGTGCTTTGCTCTCTGCTGTTGCGTCCAACATGGGTGACAAAACATCGTCACATATAACTCTGACAAATACACAGCTGTTAACTGGCTGCATATGTAAGTGTGTGGCAATGTGTGTTTGTGGAGAGTTGTGGCATGTTGATCTGTTTGGCGACTGGGGGCCACAGCATGAAAAGTGATGGCAGACCCACAGTGTCTGTGTGTGTGTGCTTGTTTCCATGTGTACATTTTATTTGTTTATCTGTGTGTATGTGTGCGTGTGTGTCTTTCTTATGAACCTCTTAAGCAATGTGACAGAGGATGGACAGGTGAATAAAGGCATGTGCGTGTTTCTGGACTGATTGAGATGTTGGGGAACTTGTCGGATTGGACAGGCCTGTCTGTCAACCTGTCACCCTATGAAACATGGCTTTTACCAAGGTCAGACTGTTCTGATGAATCACACACTGGTTTGGGTTTGACCCTTTCTTGGTGAAACATGGGTTGGGGATGGTAATGCTAAGCCTGTCCTCCCATTTGTTGAAAGGACAAGATTTATACATTGTCAAAAATGAATAAACTCAATATCTTAGCATCACACCACATATTGTTCTTGTGAATTTATAGATTTTGGATGTGGCCATACAATCAGCTTTTCTGAATCATGAAATTGGCTTTTGGACACGGTTCATGTGTGACAATCCTGAACCAGAGAAATTGCCTTTCAAAAAAAGGCCTAGGGTGTTAAAAAGAGTAGTGATTTTCACCCAGAATTTATGTTCCCACGCTTCAAAAATGTGTGGGGATTCCAGCTGCGGCAGGACACTGCTCACCACAGTTGACAGTAAACAAGGTCCTCTGGTGGCGAGGACGGCTCGGAGTATGCTTTCACTAAAAGAAAGTGAAGAGAAAAAGTATGAGGAAACTGCTGTAGAGTAGCCACTCTCACTCGATGCCTTTTGAGATGTTTTTCAAAATAAATTGAAATAGGGTATTTTTAGTGTAGATGCTGGCAACTCTGGCATTCTTAAACAAAACATCATTTGATAACTAACGCCAGCTAGCCACCTTCTTACCCTACTTTTCCCATTTTACCCTACTGCCCTCTGGGTGCAGCTGCAGGAGGGTTCGCTTTGGGCCTGATCTTCTCAGCCATAACCGCCTTAAATAAATAGCCTCGCTGAACTGACCTGAGAGTGTACTGTTGTTGTCTGCTGTGTACAAATTTCCCCTTGGGGACAATAAAGTCTGAAGCATTTTTAACTCTAAATATCCTTTTTTTATCCTCACAGTTATAAATGTTAATGTTGAATCTTCTTTTCATACTCCCGTGGTTTCACCTTGTTTTCCTCCCGCTGTTCTCCGAATGGCATAAACCCTCTCTCTCCGACACAATACATTATCGGACAGGTACAGTAAGAAACCTGAATTTGCAAGAAAAACACAGCTCTATCAGCATCTTGTTAACATTTTGCTCTATTTCCGAGCAAAGCTGATAACAGCAGCTTAACAGAGGGATAAGAGGCCAGCTGGTCTCTTGTTTGGGTGTGTGTTATCCTTACTGCATGTTATGTGTAACGGGTGTATTGCGTCGGTGTGTGTTATCAGGGCAGTGCTTTCCTTGTTTGCCTGGATGCTGTCAGCATATTAGTGATGATAGTCGGTGATTAGTTCCTGCAGATTTGGAGGATAACGACTAAGGTTAGGAGAGGGAGTTTGAGTTGCTCTCAAAATACCATCATACTCCTCATTTATGTTTGTGTGTCCTCATTTTGTTTTCCCACTGGAAATATGTTGTGCACGAATGTGTGCTCACGATGGCACGTTGGTATGTGGAGGTGTGTAAGTGTGTTGTGTCTGATCCTGCTTTTCCGTAGTCTGTCCTCAAGGCTCAGATGCGTATCAGAATAGGGGTACAAATCCAGTGCAGGCTATGTTTGTCTGCATTCCCATTATGCTAGCTGCCTCCGTGTGCTAAAAAACAAGGTCCATCAAAACAAGTCCTTGCCATATTTTGTCTTGAAATCTAAGTTTTCTTAACACAAGCAACACAACTTTTGTTTTCCTTAAAGCAGTAGCCAATTGGGTGAGATAATTGCACTTCCTTTTCCAAATCTGTTTCACTTATTGCAAGATGTTTTTCTCTAATAATCAATCGCATATAAATCTCCAAACAAGACAGATTACTGAGGTTGTTCCAAGAAAATTACACTTGATTCCAGAAAGTACATGAAAGTTAGGCCGTAGTTGAAATGAGACAATCAGCTGCTTTCACAAAGATTTTTTTGAATTGATAAGAAGACTTCTTGCTTCTTTCTTCGCCAGGTCCAGAGGGAAGAAGCACAGTGTTATTCTACGGACCCAGCTGACCGTCCGTGTACACGCCTGCATCGGTGAGTGCTGTGTGACATGTTTATATGTGTGTTTAAGATGAGCTCCTCCCAGCAAACACACTTCACAAGCAGACCTAAGAATACATTGCACTCCACGTTTAGATGGCTGTCCAGGGTTTTACATGTGGCACATGCTGGGGTCAGACCTGAGACCTCCCACTCAGAAGCAGGTTTGACTGGTATGTGAATTTTTCTACATTCAGTGAAGTATTAAGGTCATGTCAGTAATTGCATTAAACAGGAATTGTGGGAGCTTTTACACGGTTCAGAGAGGGTAAAGCGAATGGGAGCTTTTTATGTGTATGTGGCTGTAAGTGTTATCACAGAAGCAGCTCAGTTTTTTTCTTCCCAGTGTGATGACCTCGACTGTTCTCAGTTTGCAATGTTGAAGATGAGTAGGAAGGAGTTGTGAATTTCATTGAAAGTTAGAGGGTCGCTGAAGAAAAAGAAAGCAGCACCGGAGGGAAAATATGTTCTGATGAAAGTAAAGAGAAAGAACTGAGATTTGCAAGGGTGGGAGGGAATGATAGGAGATGGAGTTGAGAGGTTTTCAGGTCAGAGCCAACAACTACTTTGTTTTACGATGAGAACACAGACAACAGAATCTTAGGCCTGTGCCTAGTAGCTCACAAGGCAAAGTAAGCTGTAGATAAATAGAGTTTTCACATTCGTGATTTTTTAATTTCAAAAGAACTTAGTTGATGTAGCTGAATAGTTTTTTGGAACTACAGTATTTCAGTCGTACACAGCCTCCCAACACCCAGGACCATTCATGTATCTAAAAAACAATAAAAAACATAAGCCACATAATTTTTATTAGCAACATTTTAGAGATGGCAATGACGGCCGGTCATTTGGACACGTGGATGATTTTGGTGTCAGCCAGCCCAGTCATATAACAAACGATGAATTCCTTTTTTCTTCTTCTTCTTTGTCATCTGTGTCTCACGAGGGTCTTTACTGGCCACTCACTCTCTGCAACTGAGTCTCTTTATATCCATTAAAATCCCCCCACTCTTTCTTACTCTCTTTGCTGTGGGTCTGTGCTCCTTTCTCCTCTCCTCCATGACTCATCTGCGTGGCCAACATTCTCCATGCCAGTGATAGCCGTGCTAATTTGGGCCCCTAGTGCCTTGGATTGGTTGAGAACGTGATGAGGTGAAAGGGCACCAGTAGTGGGACCAATGGTGTTAAGGAGAGAAACCATGCAAATACACAAAAATAAAATCAGTTTCTCAATTTATTATGTACATAGGTGACATCATTTACATGACAAGAAACACCTGATTCTAAACTAATTCTAAACTTGATTCTAATCATAAGTGACTTTAAGATATATTTCTGCAACATGGTGTAAAAAGCAATTTACATTGACCCAATCTTAGGAACATGACCAATGAACTTGCACCCTATTCCCAATCTTTATGAGACTGATATGGACATATGGCTGCTGCTGGCTCTCTTAAGTCCCTAACCTGACTTAAGTCTGTAACCACCTGCCTCCAACATTTACACACATACACTCTTCGCAAATGCCTTAGTGAATGGAGTGTGAGGTGGTGTAACTCACGCCTGTGCACATGTAACACACACACCCACCCACCCACACACACACACACACAAACAAGCTCTTATGAGGGATCTTCTCATGGCTCATCTTGGTTTGAAGAAAACTAGTGCTGGGCCATATTTGTTTGTCAACTTCTTACTAGAACGGAACTGTTTATTGGAGAAAAGGCTGCGGCATCACCATATGAGTGGCATTTCCTTTAGAAAGGCATGAGTAAAACTCAAATTTTGCCCAGTGCCAAGGCTCGATGATAGAGTTTGCTCACTGTATTGACCACAATCCAGATTTAATTCAGCTTGGCACAGATGCTGGGCAGCAACCAGATCCTGACTAGAGTTGATATTCTAGACTGGCACTTCAGTAAATCTGCTGCATTAGACTGACATATAATCAGATGGCATGGGCAAGTCAGTGGGATCCCTTCACTTTAAAGATCTACTGATCTACTGACCATTTTCCACCCCCTCTCAGAGTTGCTTTCCACTCATCTAATGCTCTCTAATCCTCCGGGGCCTTGACCTTCAAATCACTAGAGTTTTGGTCAGCATGCTATCCACTAAATGAAAAGCCTGTCCCAATCAAGGATACAAAATGCTTCCAGAATCAAATATATATATTACTCATTAGTTGGTCATTATAGCAGCATAGCATGTCACGGATTTGAAGTGAAGTTTAAGTGCGGGGATTGCTGCCTGCGCTACATCCATGATAAGTATTTGATTCATGTGATTGAAATGAAGGAAAATATCAATTCCTTACAGATTTTAATAATCCTACTGGCTTCATCAGCATTCACTTTTGCATGACAAGTATCAGGATTCGATTGTATTAATGTCAAACGTCAGGAAGGTCTTAACCTTCTTCAGTCATTTTTCAGGGCCGTGAAGTTGACTAAAACGACTATTAACTATGAGAAACACTGCGCTCCATGGTATTTCTTGGCACCACTGCTAGCGGACAGATCTAATTACAAGCCAACTTGAGATTAAGGACGCTCTGTGATGCGTGTATGTGTGAGTGAGTGTGTGGTAATGTGTGTGAGTTAATAAGTTGTTCTGTTGTATGTGAAAAGGAAGACGCATTGATGTGGTCAGCAAGCAGACCCTTTGTCTGCTGGTGTAAGCACTACTCTGCAGGCAATGTGTGTACACTGGAGAGGCCTTCGTGCCACATTAATGATCCAGCTCACTCATGGCATGAACACCACCGGGAGATTAGGGTCAATTTTAATTTTTCTTTTCAATACGGGGCTGGTGTCCTAAAGGTCCTCAGTTTTTCCCATTTTATATCTCTGTTTCATTTGTGCTTTTATCTCACACTATCTACTCGTGTGCCCTCTTTTTTATGTTTCCTCCTCCTCTCTCGATTGATCCCGTGGTCTGCAGTCCCGACAGAGTGCCAATCAGAACCCCTTGTTTAAGGGTTAATTTTAGCCATCTCTATCGCAGCAGAGTTGTTGTGGACCGTAGCTGAAGGGTGGAGAGAGGCGGTTGAGGGGTGGGGGTGAAGTGGAGGTGTTATCTTTAGAAAGTGTTGACAGCACAGAAACATGCGAGGATGGCAGCACAGTGCTAAATGTGAGAGTTGCAGGGAGCACGAGGGGCGAGAAAGGGTTGACTGAGGAACATAGAGGAGAATTGGAAAGAATAATTAGGAATTAAAAACTAGATTAAAAAAGAAACTGTACTAAGCAATCGTTTTATCTAATGAAACTAGAAGTCTATGGTCCCACTAGCAGCATCAGTGGCACCTGGTGGCATCACAGTGCAAATTACATTCCACAATATTAGTGTCAAAGCAATTATCTATTAGGGATTTGAATTTGTTCAGTGTTATTATGTGGCTATGTAATATGCATAGCCACAGCAAGCATGACTGCAATCTGCTTATTTGATGGAAGTTTGACAAGTATTTTATGACATGACTTAGGTGCAAAGTTGACTTATTGGCCTGAAGGCAATGCTATAGCAAAGTGTCCAAATTTGGAAAAGGTTCGTCCTCTTTGGAACATGAATGTGCTCTGCAAATTTCATGGTATCACCCTATTAAGGTTAAATATATTTTGCATGTGTACTTGAACATTTTTCCTGTCAGTGGCTCTAGAGGAAAGGCCTCACCTAAAACTTCATGACTGTCAGTATCATCTAGATTATACAGATATTTGAGATTAATAAAAATCTGATAACAAATATTGAATATACTTATTTTTCAAGATACTAACACACAGACATTTTTATAAGGGTCCCTTAAAGCATCAATGTGTACGTTTTAGTGGCATCTAGTGGTGAGGGTTGCAAATTGCAACCAGTGGCTCACAGTGCGTTCATGTGCTCCTCAGAAAGTCCCATTGCCAGAGTTGTGAAGTCGTTCTTCTGACTTCATTGTGCGTTCATGTGCTCTTAAGTCGCAATTTGGAATCAACATGGACGCTACTACAAAGATGTGTTTGATTAGCATTATCAGAGCCTAAACAACACACAGGCATCTAGTTCATTCTACGTGAAAAGCAAATCAACCGTTATAATAACCATATTACAAATTACATGTTTGAAAAATATGTAAATGCAATACAAGATTTTGCACACATCAAAGTTCTGTATAATCTTTATGTCCCATGTACACTTTATTTCTCTTTTTGCAATAAAGATTTAAGGAGGATAAAAAGATTCTGGTTATTCCAACATCATATCAATGCACCGTCAGTCACCACTCACCCCTCCTTTTTCAAGCGTGCAGAAGAAGCTACGGTGGCCACCTATCGCCTCCTGTGTGCTAAATAATACCTGTTGTCCTCTATTTGTCCAAATTTCACTTCTTTTCTTACTTCTCCTTCTTCTTCGCCTTATCCTTCTTCTTCTTCTTCTTCTTCATATGTATTCAAAGTAGTGACGAAACGTGCTCTGAAGAGCCGTTTGTCCATTTGGGCTACATTGGGCCCAACATGGTGATGTCCATGTAATGGGACCCATGTTGTATGTAGATAGAAATGGCTCATTCTAAGGTAATAAAAACATAACGTTTCATTATGTAAGGTCTTTATGAATCACTGAAAACATAGTTATGGATATTATATTGAATTTCTGTCAATAGATCCTCTTAAATATTACATACTGAACCTTAAATTAGTTTTTTTAAAGAATTCTAACAGTTTTGATATGTATGGTGGGGGATATTTTACAGTTGGAAATAGCTTGTAAGTGCTCTCTGGTGTACAAACTATGTATAAAGACATTGTTTAAAAAACACCTCAAAAACTAATAAATTCAATATATTGGCCCGGGCTGATTAATCTAGCTTTAGATAGTACTTCTTGAGAAACCAGCTGATTGTGAAGGTTAAAATTTGGTCTGACAGTGATGCTAGATTATAAAGGCTAGTGGGGGGGGGGTTACCAAAAATGTTAGCAAATTGTTGCCTTTTTAAGCAGATATGGAGCAACAATAGCATCCGGGGTACCATTGTACATACAAGTAGTCATGTCAACAATTGTTAATATAAAAATATTGATTATAGCTGCTTTAAGTATTATAAATTAGTTTTTTGTTGGTTTTTTTTTTTTAATCCTCATTAACAATTACCCTGATTTATCTATTCTACAATTCAATTCAATTTTATTGTATATAACGGCAAATCACAACAACATTTTTATCACAGCGCTTTTCATAAAAGAGCAGGTCTAGACCGTACTCTGTGACAACAATTCCCACCAAGGGCAAGCACTAGGCAAAACAGGCAAGGAAAAACTTCCTTTTAAGAGGCAGCAGAACCATTGCTCAGGGTGGGCGGCCATTTGCCTCGACCGGATCTACACGTAACATAAAAAACAAGTTCAAGGCCAAAGAGAGAAAAACATTAAAGATAAATGATAAATCCTCATATGAAACTGCAGAGACTGAGTGCAAACTATAATTTTCTCATTTGTACTCTGTTAAACTGCACACTACTTTTTCACTTTGTTTTCAAAATCCCAAAGGTTTTGTTTCCCATGTGGCCTCATTTCCCAGCCTCTCCTGAACTGGAAGGATATGCAGTCATTAAACACAGTTTAAGTGATCAAATATAGAGAGGGTATGCTATCTGACAGGTAAAGCTCCCTGTAATGATTGTTACAGCAGGTGAAACAAAAGAGCTGGAGTGCAGAACAAAAGACCTTGCATGTGTTTTGGAGCCTGTTCAATCCCTTGGCACTTACTTCTGGAATGTAGCCCTTTTCCCCTAAAAAGTGGCTTCTATACTGTTGGATTTCTGCGCCCCAATTATCCGTCTCTAATCACCCCCCACAGTATTGTAAAGGAGAGGCAGGGACCAGAGGTTGAGGTAGAGTGAAGGTTGCTTTGATTTTCTCTAGTTGTGCTGTTACATAACAAATTTGCCGCTTGTTGAAAACAGAGATTGTGTTGCATCCTAGTATACGCCTGTCTTCACACCACTTTTGTTTCTCTCCCTTCAGTTCTAATATGTATTTAATGTATTTATCCTGCTTTGATTGGATAAAAAAGTAATAATAGGCCACTATACAAAAGCAACGGTTTATTATTATTAACTGTATTTATACGCTATGAAGAGATATTTTGAGGATTTAATGGCATCAGTGAGAGCTACACAAATCAAAGTCTCTGTAAATATGAGCTTACTGACATGGTGGTCTCTAGTGATAAAGCAGCAGTGACTATTCACTGTTCATTCATTCCTGCCAACACTGCAGTTTTCCCAGAGTTTATCCCATCTTTCAAGGCCATCTCCCAGCGCCTTTTAGTTATTTCTCCCAGGAAACAACCTGATCCAAGGGGCGTGTGCGTCACGGCAGGATGGCGTTTCGCCCCCCCCCCCCCTCCAAAAATAATCTAAATACACCTGCAATTTTAAGCAGAGTTGGACTGAACTGAAGCCTAAATATTGGCATGTATGAGCTTTACCGGTGGGGGTGCCATGGTAGTGACAGCAATCTGGTCTTGAAATGCTGCAGAAAGAGGTGACTACAGCTGTCTTTAACAGCGATTTACTGTGTTGGTGTCCCCCCCGCTGTGCGAGATAAGGCCTGGTAATGGCATGGTGTGACAGGGAGTTAATGCTTGGTAATGGGAAAGCTGGGAGGGGGCAGTGGTGTTGAATATCTGTGGCTATGCAGTCAGAAAAACTCCAGACACATACATTGACTCTAATATCTGTGCTAACCTTAGCCATCATGCTCTAACTAATTTTCAATCTGGCATAATAGTTTACCTTGCTCTGCATTGTCCATTTGTCTCCATTTCTCCTCTACATCTCCTAACTGGTTTCATTCATCACCCTCCACTCCTGTTTAACCCCTGCATTTGTTTCTTTTCCTGGCCTGTCCGCTTTGCTCTCTACATCTATATTTACTCTGCTCAGCTTCCCATACTGTTTATGACTCTTTGTTCTCATAGACACCTGTGGCTTTGGCTCAAGGAGTTGTGCCTTATGATCTCTCTATGTGCACGTGTGAGTCAGCAAGGATATTTTGCCATGCTTATGAATTGTTTGCATGGTCTTTGACAAGTTTAAACCGGTCACTCAGTGTGTTTTATGTGTGCATGGCCATGATATTTTCCATGCAAATGTTTATGTGTCTTGTATTTTCTTTTCACTCACTATCTCACCATTACCTAAAATCAGCAGTGCCTTCAGAATACAGGGCATTCTTTTCGCCTTTCATCTGTTTTTCACAGAGAAAAAGAAGGACTGACAAAATCACTCAAATAGTTTCCCCTCTACCCTCACCAGCAGCTGAGACCCTGAGGAGCGACTGAGAGCATTGCGCCCACATGAGTCATGCCTTAGTTACTGCTAAGGGAGATGGAGAGATGGGCTGATGAGGCATTAGGGATGGAGGTGTAGAGCAGTGGAAGTGGTAGAATAACTTTTCAGCAGTAGCTGCTGTAGAAAAGCCTGTAACGATCCTGCAGCTGTTCTCCATTTCTACTGCAGTAGCACTCTTGAAACTGTAAATAACTTGCTGTGTTGCTTTCTTATAGTTTAGTAGTAGATCATGTTGGAGAAGGGGAAACAAAATTATTATGTTCTCTGTAACATTAAGTTATAAACAGAAATAACAACTGTGCATATTGTGATGTGTACACTCAGCTGTCAAGCTTCACAATCCCATGTCATGCAGGGAAACTACTATGTGATTATTTATGAATTTTATGGTTTTGCTGTGTAATCCAGTTGCGCGTTGCAGCTGTACGTCTCTATTGTCACCATGATCAGTTGCTCTGGCGTGGTGGGTCCTGTCTGTATTTTACAATGTTGTGCTTTCTGTGGATGTGGCAGGGTTTTCCCTGGGCTATACTTATGCTGACAAACATGAGCAGCCCAACTGTTGTGCTGTGGCACAACACGCTGCTATTTAGGGTTTGCTCTCCCAGCCCTCAGTGCGCTTACTGGAAGAAAGTAAGACATATATTGCAACGTCTGTGTGTGTGTGTGTGTGTGTGTGTTTGGCTTTGTGTGCGTATGAGTGTTATGTCTGGGCTTGTTCATATGTGCACCCCCCCCCCCCCCCCCCCCCACACACACACACACACACACACACACACACACACACACACTCCCCGTGTGCCTACTCAAACCTCTGGCTGGTCTGTTTTAATCATTTTGAGACTATTACATAATGCAATAAAACATTACAATTACCACAAGCTAAACATCCAGAACACACATTGGAGAATCTGCAGGCTTGGCATCTTATCCAGCCGTGGGGTTTTAGAGATGATGGGTTTAGGGGATGTGTGTGGAGAGGGACGGGGAGAGGGATGATTTCCAGGGAAATGGTAAATCACTTAGGGAAGGAAACACAGGGGAAAAACAAAGAAAGGAGGAAATGCACCTGCCAGACAGCGCAGCAGCCCTTGGCCAGCAACTCCACACGTTATGTCATAGTTCTGTGCTCCGCTGACTTACAGGTGAGGAGAGTGAAGAAAGACAGACAGTTTTGCCAAAGGTGGTACAGTTCTACTCTTTTCTACACACAATCATTTTTGGAGTTCCTAACTTTAAAAAAAATAGCTTAATGTGGCTCAATTAACAAGAAGTTAACTTTGCTTCTAATCAAGTCTAACATAAACAAATGCTTCCTGCAGTGCTATGCAGTATATCTTTAGTTTATCTTACACACACATGCACAAATAAACAAACACAGATACTGAGTTAATGTGCCCACTAGCATTGTTTATACAATGTATAGTGTAAGCCAAAACCAACAGAATATAGTCTCAAAAAAGTGGAATAGATATGATCTCTTCTCTGTCTGAAAATATACTTAAATTATGTCATGACTCCTTTACACAGTAGCTTTTGTCATATGTCATCATGTCTGCTGTATTAGGGTCACACACAGGAATAAGCGCGCACACACACACACACACACGAGCAAGGGAGGAGTATAGTAACAAGCGAGTGTGGTATGAGTCAGAGCAAGATTTCAATCTGCTAATCCACTCAGCAAGCAGCACATATCCTCCAATATCCTCTTTGTTTACTTGCTCAGGCTGCTGTTACTCTGGTTTCTCCATCTGTTTCTGTTGTGTTTGCCTTTCTCACTCTTTCTCTGTCTGTCTTTTCTCTTTTTTTATGTCTCTCTTATTTGTCAGGCTCCCATGCACTTCCTCCAGCCAATTTATTTGTATCAAGAAACACTGCCAAAGTACATTTTCAAAGCCGATAAAAGAGCAGTTTAGACATTTAAACCACCTTTAAATAATAATTTGGCGGGTGAATCCAGTCAATTAACAATAACATGACTCTGCAAGCGTGAGAAGTGAGAGAGGAGATAGACAGAGACAAAGAGTGAGTGAGACGGAATGATCGAGGGGGGGAAGGGGGGAGCGAAAACACTGGACGCTTGTTTCACACGTGCACACTTGTATGTGGGATTGAACACAACAGTATTTCCCACAATCAGCTTCCATGTCTGACTGCACGCTGTAGAAAATCAGGTCACACTTTATAAGAATGCACACATCACAGATAAAATACGATTACAGAGCAACTCCGTCACATAATGTCAGCTGCGTGCAACAGTTGCACAGAAGTTGAATGAAAGGAATTGTTAAAAATGACCATAAACAAAGATTCTGATCATTCCAAAGTTTGGCAGCCTTGTTCTCATAATATTTTATTTTGGGAAATACACTTATTCGCTTTTTTAAGAGATGAGAAGATCGATACCACTCTTGTATCTGTACTGTAAATATGAAGCTGCTCGCCAGCAGCCAGTTAGCTCAGTCCAAAGGTAACTAAATCTGACTACCAGCACCTCTAAAGCTCACTAATTAACAAATAGTATCTCATTTGTTTTATTTCATACAAAGACTGAAGTGTAAAGTGTTTTTAACAGGGGTTCAATAACGGACTATTTCTTGTTTGGAGGCAATATATTGTGTTATTTAGTGAGCTTAGAGGTGCTAGTAGGTGGGTGTTGTTACCTTTGGGCCGAGCCAGGCTAGCTGTTTCCCTCTGTTTCCAGTCAGTGAATGGAAGTGAAACAATATTACATTACTTATTGCATTAGTTATCCAAAGGAGATCACATAGAATAGCCTACATGTGTGAGAGTTCAGAGATACAGTAGTTATGGGGAACAGTTTCCCCCACATCAGAGTCAGAAACTAATAAATGGTTTAGTACAGACCTTTCTTAAAACTATTTGGTGAAGTCAGAAGTTATGTCAAACAGCAGTATTAGGCTATTTTGGCTCAAATGTGTAGTGTCTATGGGATCAGATAATATAATCATGATCTCATAGACATCTAGGAATTTAGGAAAATTTACCAAGTAAATTAAAGATTGGGGGGGGGATTTCCCAAGCTTTGTCTGGGGAGAGGCCCACAGTCTGAGACTTTGAAAGCCCCTGCATTACAGTATATACAGCACAGAATGATGTCTGACATAAAAATGGGAAGACGCTGCTGTTCTTCTGGTGCAAATCACTTCGCAGCAGAAATCCACATTTTTGGAAAATATGGGGTTCATTTTGAGAAACACTAGCAGTTACAATAACACAATGACAAAGAGGCTGCAATCATATCCACCATATTATTATTATTATTATTATTATTATTATTAATATTGAGGCTTTCCTTATATAAAACTTTTGGCCTGTTTTCCAAGATTTACACTGTGTTAAATTAATATCCAGAAATGATACAAGAAAACAACCTAATGGGAAAGACTGGTGTGTGTATGTAATGAGATGTCACTGTCCCTGTGGATCCAGTGTAGTAATTAAAGTTGTGTGTGTGTGCCTGTGTGTGTGAACATACATTACTATCAGGCCTGTCATCGCAGTGGTAACACAGGGTGCCTGGAAGGAACGCTGGGTACATTTGTGTTTGTGTTGTGGGCAACTATTCCTGTGTATGTGTGTTTGCGGACTAATTCAGAGGTACCGGGGCACATGAAGGGCACAGGGCATTTTCTGGTCTTGGAATATGTTGGGACATACTCTGTGAGCATGTGTGTGTGTGTTTTTATGTGCTTGTGTGGCAGTAAGTTTCCTTCCTGAAGACATCTGCTCCTGAGCTTCTTTCACAGCTGATGTCCCTCATCAGTGTTCAAGGTTACAGTCTGGAGATGTTTAACGGTGTGTGTGTATGTGTGGATGATGTAGGTATGTTGTATGTAAGTGTGTTAACTATAAAATATAGCACAGCGTTTGTTTCCACTAGGGTGGATTTATGACATTCATATAAAAGTTTGTTTTCATGTACTCCCAAGTGTTTCCATTGCATTTAGGACTGCAGTTGTACTGTATCTGCTGGATGATGCGTGTACACACTTGTGCGGGTATGTGTGTGTCATTGCTGAGTCGAGTGTAATCTCTGTCTAGGTCCGTCGCCATACTTTAAATCTCATGAATCCTTGGAGGTCTCACTTTCTCTCTTTTCCTCTCTCCCTTTCTCTTTCTCACACAAACACACATGCACACACACAAACGTACACTGAGCTCACGGGGCCTCTATCGTCATCTGTACCACCAGCAGGCTCCAGTACTCATACTGTAGGCCAAGACCAACAGACAAAAAATAGACAGTCGCAAAATAACCGAGTTGTCCTCCGCAGTCTGGCCTTTCCTGCCTGCCAACTTTTCCTTTTCACTTCACTTGACATGAGACTGAAATCGTGTGTTATTGTCCAAACTATATTCCATTGTGACAGATTGATGGAGTATTTATTCTTTTAACTACAGATTAATGGACTTGCTCCTCCACACAGATGTGCACACAAGAATGAAATACCACCAGACTGTACCTTTGCACATGGGCACTGATGAAATGCAAGCCCTAACTGAGAAACATTAAAAGGTTGATATTAAGCCGTTGTTCATTTTGAATCGAGCTGTCCTAATACAAGTAAAAACAAATCTGCCAGTAGAGTGGGTAGTGAAATTATTTGTCTCTGGTGATCAGCTGGAAACATAAGGAATTGTAGAAAAAGAAAGAAATTCCTTAAACTGGTGAAACTGCATTGGAAATAACTGGAATTTTCACATCCAGCTGACTTGTTGTTCCTTGACTGAATATAAGGCCACATGGCAGCACACTGCATGACCTGAACAAAGATTGAACCCAGTATCAAGGCTTGTTACTGTATGTTTGATACCCAACCCACCTATATTTAACATGGTACCAGCATAGAGAGGGAAAGACTTCCTGGGATTAAATCAGGCTCTCCAGCGTGCCATTACACCTCATGCTCCTCTCACTTCTTTATTTTAGATCGCACTAGTTAGAAAGCCAACTGACTGATTGGCCCAGACAGCCGTGTGGAGGCTTTTTTAGAGGGGTGCAATGAAATCCTCCAGAAACACGAGTCAGTGGTTATAGCTGGGCTTAAATGCAGTAGCACCAGCTGTGACCCGTCTCTCACCCGATCCATAGTCAGTTGTACCATCCTGGAAAATATTACCTTTGGTTGACCCCAGTCTGTGCTTATAGGTTTAAATTTAGTGTGGGTGGAGAAGTCACACCTTTTTATGTGTAATATTGGTGATTGTGTTGTGGTTTTCCTCTTTGCCAGTGTTTATTTCTTCCAAAGAGTGTAGGACAACATGAATGTAACATCAGTGAAATTTTGACAACAGGCTTTAGCTGAGGTGGACAAACCAAGCAGCGTCCCAAATTAAATTACTGAAAAATCTTCTAAAGGGGAAAATTACACACTAGAAGAAGTGAATTTAGCTGCTGGGACCCCAGGTTCCTCTGGAAAAATGCACTGAATGAGTTGGGAGAAGTTTCTTAGTTGGAGCCAGCATCTAGTAGTCATGAGATGAACTGCATTTTAGGATTATTTTGCAATGGCCTCAAAAGTCTACTTTATTATTCCTTGGATAATTACTTGATTTATTAATTTTTGTTGTTGTTTATTTAATCTTGCAATAACACATGTCTGACCACTTGGTAGCAGCGGAAACAAGCTATAAACACAACATTGACGTATTATCACCTTTTAAATTGATGTGGAGAACCTGTTAGCAGGTTAACAGTACTAGCTGTACATTCAGCAGATGCTTTTGGCTCTGTTTATAGTCTTCACAACTCCTGATGGAAATACAGTATCCGGCTCTTTAGCTGCTAAATGCTCCAATGTTCACTAGCTAGTTGCTAACTTGCTAACTTTTCTATTATGATGTGATGGGCAGGTAGGTACAATGGGTTTTTAGAGCTTTCAATGCCCCCCAAAAAAGCTGCTGCTGTGGCTGAAAACGACACTGTGAGAGTGAACCAAATCAGTGAGTTAAGAGTCACCAGTTAGATTGATAATGCTTATAGATGACTTTGAGATTCTCATGCCAACCAATGCCAAACGATTCTTACGATTCTACTGGTTTGTCTTTACAGCCTCTTTACAGACTCTTTTCCTTCACGCCAGTGTTTCCTTGACTAGGTCGCCTTTAAGAAACATCTGCTGAGCTGTCTGCTTATTATTAAGTCGGGGGATTAAGCATAGTAGTAGTAGATTCATGCTGCACTTTGCTAAGGCCATCTAAACAGAATTAGACAGTTGCAGTCAACTGGGGACTCTTGGGAATTTGCAGTTGATGCTTTGCAGCAGTACAACAAAAAAATACAGTGCGGTTTTTAGTATAATTGCTGTGGATTAGGCCCAGTGTAGCCTGAGCTGGCCCAGTGTTTTTCTGTTTGGAGATGTGTAGATGGTGCAGTAAATGTTGAGGGATTAGTCAAAGCTGAAGGGTCACAGCACTAATCTCATTATGGCGGGGGAGGATCTGACCACTCCTGAACGACTTCGCAGACAGCCTCAACACTGGGGGAATCCCTGTTTCACTGCAGAGGACACTCCCATGCACACATGCACATGTGTGCTAATGCATGTACAGGTTTTTCCGTTGTAGTTTTCTGCTACAAATGCATATTTTAGTTAGCAGTTAATTTATTCCTTACACTCTAAAGTCAATAAAGTAATTTTTAACTGGCATTTTAACCCATTTTTGAGCCTTAGAGTTAAATCTCTCTGGCCATGTTCTAATTATAGAGCTAGCCTGGTATACTGGGATCTTACACTTGCAGTTATAGGTTTTGTGTGTTTATTTCTCACAAGTGGTTTGTTGTATTCATATTAGATTAACACAGAAAATTCTGCTGGAGGATCCCCCCCCCCGCTTTAAGAAAATGTAAACTTTAAGATGGAATATGGGACTAAATGACTCGTTATAGCTGACATTTTGCAGTGCATGTGAGGTCATGGTGAAACATTTGGACAAGAACAGTGAGTCTTCCAAAACAAAACAGTAAAACTCCAAGAGAACCTATAAATGAAATGTCTCTGCCTCTCTGTCTTTCCTTCATCTGTCTGTCTGCACTCAGCAAACACAGGCATTGGCTTACACACACACACACACACACACACACTCTCTGCTCAAGCCACAATGACACATCCCAAGTGTTTCAGCTTTTCTTGTGACAATAATAAAACCTAGGGCCAGGAAAAAAAGGAGAATGACCATCAAAAGACACGTGGAGTGGCAAATCCTCCCTTCAAAAACCATCCTTTCATTTATATTTTCCTCTCCTTCCTCTTCACTTATTATTCCCACAGCTACTGCTCCTTCGCTTAGACCAGTGGAGGGCCTCCAATTAAGATGTGTTATCTTCCTTGTTTGTGTTTTGCTGTTATTTCAGTCTCCCTCTAGAGAGATGCAGGCACTGAAGCAGTGTTGTTAGGCCAAAGTTTTTGGCCCAGATGTTGAAGGTCAGAGGGATTTGTTTGAATTATTTCCAGCTTGAGTGCACCATCACTCCAGGCACTCAGTGTTAAGACAGCTGGAGCCCTTTGTGCCAATGGGAAAATGGCCCGTTGATTATTTTGCATGTCAAACTCTGTTTACTCTGGAGCTAAAGGGTAATTACGTTGACTTTGTTAGCAACTATCAGCTGATTACAGGGTATTGCCATGACGACATTAATGCTGGCAAGACTGCGAGAGTGTTGGTTCAAATGTTCAAATGTACTTCTGGAAGTTTTAAAAAATCACAAGTGAAGAAGTGTTCTAAAAGGAAATAAATGAAGTCATTTGATTCAAAGAAATCTGTGAAAGAAGAGGATTTTCTTTGGAAACAAATACAGTTTCCTCCGCTAACTGACTAGTCTCAAAATGTTATTTTAGAATGAACTGCCATATTAAACCACTTGTGAAGATAGTAAATTCATACATAAAAACAGTGTGGTTTCTTTGTTTTTTGACATTTGACACTACTATATCCAACATCCTAAACATGTTACATATGGAGCAATGTAATTATATGACCCTACCTCTGAAGTCTGTTATGGCCTTCAGCCCTAGCACAAATACTGTGTCCTTACAGCTTATGGCATACTGTACATTATCTGTATCCAGCTAGGGTAATGAATCAGTCATGTTCATTCCAACATACGTAACAGGTCCTCAGCGGTTCCTATGCAGCTGTGATACTTTAGTTTTGAGTACAAGGGCTGTCCCCGACTAAGGATTTACATAGTCGAATCAGAATTGTCAAGTCTTGCCTAAAGTCGACCCATCGTGCGGGGGGACGCTTTAATCTTGAGAAGCTGCAGAGCTGCAGTTTCTATTCATTCAACTTACACTGTAAATTTCCAGCTAAACTGATGCTTATTGATGACCCTTTTCTCTCTCTCTCTCTCTCTCTCTCTCTCTCTCGCCTGCTATTCACCAGTCTTGTGCAGAGTGTAGCGTACTCCACCTATTGAAGCATCGAATCTTTGACTATTCGGGGTCAGCCCTATTTGAGTCCATAGCTCAGTAAAGAGAAATACAGCAATGTAACTATGAAATAATAATAAATAAAAATAAAACATCTGGCCCATATTTTGTGACTGGCTTGATGTGTTAGGAAGGGAGATACCACACTCCACACAATTCAGTATAAAATAACTGCAAGGAAGACAGACTTCTTAGTTTTAATGAGTCATTGCCCATTTTTATAGCATTATAGAATTTAAAAAATGTATTTTCTGAACATTTAATTCAGTATAAGTTCATATTCATTGCTGGTTGTTCTCCTTGCAAACTCTATAGGCCTAATTATAACAGAGTGTTCCCACTTTTTCACACCTGACTGCATCACTACTGTTACACCACAATGAATTACGGCAAGTTTAAGGCTTATCACTGCTGCTGAGGTGCTCCTGACGGACAGCAGACATTTTTAGTAAAGGTCACCCTGACAGCCCAGCTCACGGCCTGATGAAGAACATGAACATGGCACGTGACCGACTACACGAACTGTTGACTCTCAAGGGCCAGGCGGAGTGTTCCTTACACCATTAAGTGGCCACTTGATTTCCAGGGAAACCTAGAGAAATGAGGAAATCAGGCCAAACTGGCTGTTTGAAAAGAGGAGGTCATCGCACCTGCCACCTGTATGTGTTCTCCTCCGTTTAAGAAAGATAAAATTAAACCACATGAAGACAGTTTTAGTGCCTCTCAGACATAGAGTGTGAATTGATCTGGCTGGTCTATGTTCCACAGCTAGTAGCTGTGCCAAGATGATCTCTGCCAAATAGAAACAATGAGAAATACTGATGATGGTAACCTGACACAGTAAATGTGAAGTCAGTTGGGTTTGACACTGTGGTGGATTGTCTCCTACAACCTGACCCAGATCTACTGTATGGGTAGAGAGGGGGCAGAGAGGGGCTCTCTGTGATTGAGGTTTATTACAAAAATGAAGTGTCATTATGATTGTCTGTTTTATATGTAAGTTTGATGACTGGCCAGGTAATGATTGGAAGCACATGTCTTCATATTAGCTGATGCTTTTATCCAAAGCGACTTACAATTGCTATATAGGTCAGAGGTCACACACCTCTGGAGCACCTAGAGGTTAGTGTCTTGATGTCTCACAGTGGATTCGAACCTGGGTCTCTCACACCACACATGCCGTGTCATATCCGCTGCTCTATCACCACCCCGTGCACTGTGTAGATTGGCTACTGAAAAAGGTGGGTGGGTAATTGAGCAGGTGGATTACACTGTACTGATTCAAGATCAATTTTTGTAAGAACAAGTTGAGATTAAAACGGTGAATTCAGTTTGTAACGGACCCATGGTCAGCTGGCTTGTATCTGCGAGTGTAACGTTAGTGTTTGTGGAAATGGAAGCGTTGGCAAACGGAAGCCCAGCGCTGCCAAGAGAAATAAGAAATAGGATAAGGAAGAGAAAGAGAAAGAAGCAGCTGCAATTAAAAAAAAATGCCGCTAATAAGTAGGTTTTTCAAAAAAAGCTAGAAATGAATAGCAGGATATCGAGCTTACTTAGCCGGTGTTAGCTTGGAAGCACCGTCTACTCTACCAGCTAACGTTATGCTCAGTCTCAGTAACGTTAAGTTAACTGTAACGTTAGCTAACTTTAGGAAAGAAACGGAAAAGACATCAGCAAACAGAACGAGGTAACTCCATCTCGAGCCCATCGACAGTGGCAGGTACCATCATCTGCACTATAGGGATGGATTACAGAGAGCGTCTCAAAGGGATTTCAGCCTTTAACAATCTGGCGGCTAAGTTAACTATCCAGCATCACGGAGGGGGAAGCCGTCAGAAAGTAACTCTATTATTATATTGTTATTATTAACGTTATAGAGTCTCCGTCCACCAAAAAATATATTGCTTTAACGTGAAGTTACTTGTTGCTAGCTGGACACGATCTGCTAACGTTACTTTGCGAAGAAAAAGACAAGAACATTAGAACTTCTAAAGGTGAGAGCTAAGTTACTATGTGAATTAAGTAACTTAACTTAACTGTTAGGCTAACGTTAGTATATAATCTGATTGTGGGACCAGATAAGGATGTTTTTGCTGAGTTTATATGTTGTTTGCATAACATGTGCATTGCATCATTATGGTGTGATGGTGCTGTAAACCTGTGTGGGAGTTAGTTTGTCAGTGCAGCAACGTTATATTTTGGCTTTTGGAGTGTGAGAAGTTGTCCAACTCACTTAGTGACTGTTCTTTTGCAAACTGCGCTCAGCAGTGTTGTGTTATGAGGTTGTATCAGTCATGTTTCCGAATTAACGTTACTAGTGTGCTTTCTGCTTGGGGGATTTTCAGTGAACACTATTTTGCCATAGTATTGAGCCATGGACTGTCTTGGGATGATTGAATTCATTGTATCGTTGTATTGTGTTTTGTGAGTGAGATGGCAGTACTTGGTTTATTGAACTGGACAGGTATACTTGCTGCCTGCTCAGCTGGACTAGTCATCAACTTTTCACCAATATGTGTGTGATTTGACATGCCAGCTTGGCTGGAAGTTCAAATGGCCTAATTAAGGTGGGCCTTAGCATCATTTGTGTTTCTATGCTTGTTGGTGCAGTCTGTCTGGTGGGGGGAAGGTTCTATAAGGTTCCTGTGTTTTGCTGGATGTCAGTAGCTTTGTTATCGAAAGTGTCGGTGTTAGGGATTGGAGGAGGGCCCTTTGGAGCTTCAGTGCCCAGCGGCCCCTGGGGGTACTGATCCAGCCTTGCCTACAACTGTCAGGACCTTACTGTAAAACTTTTTAATCAGCTGGACTAGCTCAGACAAGGTTCAAAATCGATGTTTTACTCAAGTAAGGGGAATCATACGTCTTCAGCACTCATTTGTCTCCTCTGCCTTAAATACCCAGAAGCAATTGGCTGTCTTTCCTCACATCAGACACTGGCCTGTAATCAGCAGTCACCCCTTTCCCTTTCCTGTCACTTCTTGTCCTTTCATATTCTGTTTTGTCTTGTCTTTTCCTTTCCTTCCTTTCTCTTCTCCTACTCAACCTCCTTCATGCTTAGGTATAAGTTGTCTTTTCTGTCTGTCTTTGCTTTTTGGTGAGTTTGGAGTCACTTTTCCCCACATATTTACACACATCAGTGCCAGTAGCCTCTTGGCTTTAATGATTTGCATGATTTGGTTTTCTCCGTAGACTATCGCAGATGTATTTCATGAAGGCCCCTGCTGATCTCACAGAAAGGGTCCTGCAGATGGAGAGACAGACAGTCCTGTAATTTTTCCTCTGTGTGCTGAATGATAATGATTTTGACCCTGGCCTTGGGTTAGCCTCGTTTAGCTTAGCGACAGTCATCACTGAGCTCCCGACAGAAGGCCCTTATATGCTTTTAACCCCCCCCAGCTCAGGATTTACAGGCAGATTCCCAAACCCCCTACTGACACACAACTGAATGTACAGTACAACTGTTCATACGCACAAATGGACAGTATGGACACTCAACTAAACTAGACTTTGAGCTTGATGCAGAGCACTTAGAAATTAAACAATATGTCTGTTGCCTGATTTTTATAGTGGTTATGTACATGCAAATAGAAATACTTAGATACAAAATGGTGGACAAAATAAGAGGAGTGATGGAAAGTATAATAAATTTTAGTGCAACAACACCGCAGTAAGTACTGTCTCAGAAATGATCAAGAGTTGAATCGGCAACTCATGTGGTCCCACCAAAAATGTTAATTGTGTTGAAATTTTTAACCACTGTACATACTTAAAATATAACCATAACTATATGAATATAGTAGAAATATGATGATTGTAATAGTACTGATTACAAGATATATATAATGATAAAGTACTATAAACGCAACATTGAGCACCACAAAAACATAATAAACCCCACATTTTACAGAAGGACTATTAGATAAGAAATACCATGTACAGTTCACATGGTTACAATAAACAGTTAAAGGTCCTGTAATGATTGTGTTATGTAGTTATGTGTTTATGATCTCTTTGTGTTAAAGGATAATAATAATAAGGCTAAATATCAGTGTGGTGGTATAAGAGCTCGTAGCCGTTTGTTCTGAGTACTTTCCGTGTCGTGACCTGAATACCTCACCGTTGAAGCCCGGCCAGCAGCTCATTAACATTCCAATACAGCTCTAATCACCACTGCAACGTGTGTGTGTGTGTGTGTGTGTGTGTGTGTATGACAGAGCATGCACGTGTGGCTCAGCAAGTGAGGACGCGGTGAAAGTGTGTGATGAAGTGCCTGCCCCAGGTGATCACAGCCACAGTTCCCTTCTGCATATCAAAACTATTTGTGCAACTTTTGCACAGCTGAAATTCATTTTACTCACAAGTTTTATTGATCAAGTCATAGAACACAACATGAACACTGGTGAGAGGTGAAAGCAGCACAGGGGGAATGAACAATGCAAACAGAATGTGTCAAAAATGCTTGCTTCAAGTCAGGTGGAAACTTTTGAGCACTTGGGTCACTCTAATAAATCTCGTTGCTGTTTATTGAATTCTAACAAATAACCACTCCTTTGTCTCTCTCTCTCTCTCCAGAACGACTGTACAACTCCAATGGACGTGACTTGAGACGGGCACTGTTCTCTCTAAAGCAAATTTTTCAGGTAACACACACATATGTCACATGCAATTACTGTCAGTTTGTTGTTGCAGAATACAGATGGTTATTGTGGCCACTGTGCGCTTCCATGATGACAGGGATCTCCATCAACGTGGCATTTCTCTCCCTGTGTGTGTGTGTGTGTGTGTGTGTGTGTGTGTGTGTATCTGTGTTTACATTTGTGTTTGTGTGAATCTTTATTTTAAGATGAGAGGAGTCAACCACCTAAAATACCAAAGGCTTTTTCTGGAGAACACACACACGCACAGGCAGAATACTCATATATAGTAACGCATAGTTCAGTAAACAAAACAGTGAGAACTTTGACTGCATCATTTAAGTGCTATTGTAAGTATCATGATTACAATATGCACACACTTTAATGGGCCAAAATAAATGTGAGCATGTGACCCGAGCGTGGAAGTCACACGTCAGTACCTGATGGCAAATGCAGTGGCGTTTTAGCAACAGCTGAATGAAAACATCTCCTCGTCATTCAACTGCTGCTTCTTTTTCATATGAAAACCTCGAACGAACACAGGAAGACGTCAGTACTTGGTGCACTAGAAGGCAGCATTACTTTGCATTTGGTCAGATAACTATCTTAAAGTGCTTTCATCATCTTCTTATTTTTGTTTTTGATATTTGAGATAAAGGATGATGTGTTGAAAGCAACAAATTTCGAAACACATGGTTGTTGACCTGGAGAGTGTGTATGGGTGGAGCATCAGCTGTCCTGAACAGGAGGGGGGGTTATAAGTTTATGATGCGCTGTCAACTTTTCTAATTCTGCACATTACTGACACCATGTGGTAACAAAAGAGAAGGTTGAGAGAGGGATTTTGTGTGGTTAGTCAGTGTAGACTGTATTGTAATTTATTGTGCGCTTTCTTTCTCTCTCTGTTTTACTTCAGGATGACAAAGATCTGGTCCACGAGTTTGTGATGGCTGAAGGTCTGACGTGTCTCATCAAGGTGGGAGCAGAAGCTGACCAGAATTACCAGAACTACATATTAAGAGGTATAGTCTCTCTCACTCTCTGATGACCATAAACAGATGCAGTATTTCAAGTATGAATACTGACATTGATGTACAGTATGGTTAGAACATTGTTATGGGGGGAAAAAAAACAAAAAAAACAAAACAGCAGATTTTAAATTAAAACCAATGAATACACATTTTTTTATAGTAATTCTAATAGAAATACAAAAACTCAACATATGAATAAACAGAAAAAGGAATCTGAGGCCTGATGTACATCCAGGTCAGTCAGTTTTCCTCACATCGTGGCAGTCAAGTTTTGTACAAGGCAGCGAAGATAAAGGACCAAAATGCAGACCACCAGGTAGGCAGGAAGAGTTAAATGATTTTAAGGGTAATATGTACAACATGACTTGGGAAAAGGGGGCTGATACATATACTGACAGGGTGAGTGGAGAATGAGACACTGGCGAGCAGGTGGATGTGGGAGTCAGGTGACTGGGACAGGTTAGAAAGTCACAACTATCTTGAATTTGTCCCAGTACAATCTTTAGTCTTTCATTATCTGAGCAGTTATAAAGATTTGGGTGTTTATTTGTGCTCTGCACTTCAGTGGGCTTTTTAGAATGAATTTAGGATGTTTGAACAACAACACATGCAAACAGCAATGATAATGCATTAAAAGTTAACAGTTACATTGATATATAATATGACAAAAGCATTAAAAATAGTAAATCATGATGTGATCATAACAATATGAGATACAGTATAGCAACACTAATGAACATGTATACAAATTATCGCACACACACATAGACACATACACACACACACTTTAATATTTCCAAAAGCAGTAAATGCACTTAGTTCCCCAGAGAGGTCCAGAGCTTTTCACACTCAAACACACACACTGCCATTCCTTTGCAGTCTTTTTCATACTTTCCACATCAAACATGTGTCAGGGATAATCATTTCATGGGTAGCATAGTTATGGAGTGTTTTGGTTGCTATTAATTGCCTAATGACTCGCTATTTACGGCCATGTGATAAATGTTACAGGGGCAGCTCTGAGCAGCTGGTGCAGCTGACAGAAGATCGTCCCAAACAAAACTTCTCTTGCAGACGTCCAACCTGTGAAAACACTGTAGCGAGGGCCATTTACAGCTCTTTATTTATATATAATAATAATAATAATCAGGTGTAACAACCAAGCTGGCATGTGTGACTGTAGGCTATGCGGACATAATCGTTCAAATATGCATTCGTTGGTTGAAATGGGTGTGTGCGTACATGCAGCAGCTGGTGTTCAACAAATCTGACAGAAACACAGTGCTGATGTTTTGATACAATAAGTGATCAGAAAGTGGTTATTGTAAAATATTTAGATTCAGCAAATATGAAACATCGTGTAAGCGTGGACAAAGCAAATGTTTTTGAAAGCCCCTACGGCGACAGACAATGAGACACTTACATGAACTACAGCCATTAATCAGAATGCCGTAAGGTCGAATAGAGCTCTCCACGATCTGTTTCTCCTCCTTGGCAGATGCTCCTCTCTCAACAGGAATGAGCCAGTAGTCTGATCGCCGTCTGTTTTCAGGATTATATGAAAGATTATATGGAAGATATGACTATGTCTAAATACATAATTAAAGAAGATAAAGTTGACCTCTGTCTCTGCTTCACGCTGTGTGTGAGCTAAGTTCACTCTTTCCAGCTTTGATATAAATCAAGACATGAAACCTACAGCAGACAAAGCTTTTACAAGCAACTCAGAGTGCATCCAAGATGTTTTCTTAGTGTTAAGAGTCAATAACAGGAAACTTGGCTGTAAATCAATCAGTCAGTTTCAACATCTCAGAAATAAAACACTGGAGGGAAAAGAATTTACAGCTCTTTATTTTTATTCAGTCAGTAATCAACAATTAACAATCATGTATTTCAGGTGTGACAAACAAACTGAAGTGAATAAAGTTCAGTGAAAAATAAGTGACTACAGAGTTGAAAGCTTCAGAGCACTGATACCTTCACACAAAAAAATCATTAGACATTGATTTAGTTTCTTAACCACAAGATTCCATAGATATTTGCTAATCACAGCTGGGAATGCTTATAGACCCTGAAAACTTGGTTTCAAATAAGTATTTTTCCATAACAATAAACTCCTAAGAAACAATTAAGCAAATGTAAGGAAACAAAGAACCCTTATTTATTATTTGTAAAGAGATTAACAGTCAAGAACTCAATTAATCTTCGTCATCAGAACTGTGTTGCTGATTGACAGGTAACGTTTTTCCCCATCAGCCCTGCCTAGAGAGAAGAGCAAAAATAAAACTCAAATACAGAAATCTCTTGTGTAAAATAACAAAAAATTTGACAAGAATTCCTTCAATAAGATTACAGAGTCGACTATGTGATGAATCAGATTCTTTACTTCGTGCAGCACGTAGAGGAGACCACTAGATGGTGTCTTTTTTCTCATCGTTCAAACTTGCTCCTTCCCACAATTGCTCTAGTTTGTGATACAAAATTGTTTGTAAATGTAGGACAGATATCACTGTGAAGACAGTATGCTAACAGACACAGGAAACACGCCTAGAATAAAGCTCTTGAAAGGCCCCTGACTATTAGACACTTGCTCTGGCTCTACTTAAACAGTGCTTGGACTGCAGTAAATAATGAGTGAAGAATACCACCAACTGAACCAGCATCATCATCATTGGTATCATCGTCATTTATTTCCTTAATCAGAATGCCGTAAGGTCGAATAGAGCTCTCCACGATCTGTTTCTCCTTCTCGGCAGATGCTGTTTCATCAACAGGAATGAGCCAGTAGTCTGATCGTTGGCAAATCTTTCTCATTTCAGGATTGATTCGATTTTGCAGGATCACTTTGTAACTTTTCCCTGTTGTCTTAGATGTGAAGGTCTTAGCGTACTCTTCTCTCTCAGCGACATGTATGTCTGGGGTTGAGTAGATTCCTCTTCCATATAATTTTCTGGATCCTGCTTTGTAGTGACCCGTGATGATGCCTTTGGCTCCATCCACGCTTGTTCCGTGGTAGGAAACAGGCCATTCTCCGGGTACAGAGCGACTTCTCCACCCGTCTGGGCCCAACCAGGTGTCTCCATCTGGATATTTACCTTTGACCTTTAAGGCCATGCGGTACCAACCTTTTGGACGCTCATAAAGTTCATCTCCTCTCTTACACTCGGCCGAGTCAGAGAGATTAGTGAAGTCGTAGTCATACTTTGGATCAAAAAATTCTTCCCCGTCGATGAAAAGTACCTGCATATGAGTCCTTTGTTTCCCGATGATGGTGTTGAGATGAAAGTCATCAACAGACAAAATATCTGCTGTACTCCCACATCTTGTCTTGTCATAGGGTTTAATGGTTTGTCCGAGAAGTGAAGATAAAACTTCAGCTTTCAAATTCAAGTCCAGATACATGGTTGAAGAGGATGAGAGCAAAGATGTTGTTTCGTTCTCTTGTTTGCGATGTGTGTGAGCTGAGCTTTCTCTCTTCACAGGAACTTATATCTAACATAAAGTAAGCTTAGATAAGATAATTCCCTTTCACTTTTTTTTTGACTCCTGGCTTGAATCTAAAGTGGTACTTTGACAGAGAACAACACATGACAACCACAACCTCTTTTACAGTCTCCCCCCTGTTTGAATGACTTTCACAAATGTTGCTTTACTAACATTAAAGTGGAAAATGTAAATGAAATTGGATTTAAGAGTGGATTTCTTAGTATTATATGAGTGCTGTATCACAAAGGTTGCCATACCATCAATAACAGGAACATTTCCTGTAAATCTAGGAGTGAGTTAAGATGCAAAGGTTGCTTTTATTATACTGAGTTTAAAGTTTATTCAGCGACAGGTAAACCATATCAACTACTGTACATATACAACTAATAACGTGCCTCTTTCTGTGATAGAACATAAAGTGGAAAACAAAACCACTTGGTATTGTCATAGGGTTTAATGATTTGTTCATGAAGTTTAGACATATGGTTACATGGTTAAGGAGCATGAGAGCAAAGATGTTGTTTCCTTCTTTTGTCTCACGAATGAAAAACTCCTTCACATAAGCCTGTTGTTTCCTGATGACGGTGTTGAAAAAGAATCAACGGACAAAACGTCTACTGTTTTCCTACGTCTGTGATCATAAAGTTGTAGACTTTCTCCAAAAAGTGAAGATATGACTTAAATTTTCAAATTTGAATCTAAATAAGTTGAGAGTGCATACAAGATGTTTTCTTAGTGTTAAGAGTCAATAACAGGAAACGTGGCTGTAAATCAAGGGGGAAGTAAAGTGAAACTGCAAATGCTGCTTCTATAAATACTGAGATCAACTCTTATTCAGAGAGGAGAAACCATATTTTATCTAATGTACATATAAAAATAATTAAATGACTCTTTCTGTGGTAGAAAACATGGTGGAAAACAATACCACTGAGGTTTGCTCTTTTGTCTAAAAATTAAGGGCCAAGAATTTACTTTCTCAAATGCTGTTTCAAATCATAATTTTGTACACAGACTCAGAGAGGTTTCCATTTTCTTCACTTCAAAGCCTATCAAACCGTTTGTATTATAAGGACTTTATTTTTTGTTTCTACCAGTTGCACAAGACAGCTGTGTGGTCTGTGACAGTTAAACAGTCAGTTTCAACATCTCAGAAATAAAACACTGGAGGGAAAAGAATTTACAGATCTTTATTTTTATTCAGTCAGTAATCAACAATTAACAATCATGTATTTCAGGTGTGACAAACAAACTGAAGTGAATAAAGTTCAGTGAAAAATAAGTGACTACAGAGTTGAAAGCTTCAGAGCACTGATACCTTCACACAAAAAAATCATTAGACATTGATTTCGTTTCTTAACCACAAGATTCCATAGATATTTGCTAATCACAGCTGGGAATGCTTATAGACCCTGAAAACTTGGTTTCAAATAAGTATTTTTCCATAACAATAAACTCCTAAGAAACAATTAAGCAAATGTAAGGAAACAAAGCACCCTTATTTACTATTTGTAAAGAGATTAACAGTCAAGAACTCAATTAATCTTCGTCATCAGAACTGTGTTGCTGATTGACAGGTAACGTTTTTCCCCATCAGCCCTGCCTAGAGAGAAGAGCAAAAATAAAACTCAAATACAGAAATCTCTTGTGTAAAATAACAAAAATTTGACAAGAATTCCTTCAATAAGATTACAGAGTCGACTATGTGATGAATCAGATTCTTTACTTCGTGCAGCACGTAGAGGAGACCACTAGATGGTGTCTTTTTTGTCATCGTTCGAACTTGCTCCTTCCCACAATTGCTCTAGTTTGTGATACAAAATTGTTTGTAAATGTAGGACAGATATCACTGTGAAGACAGTATGCTAACAGACACAGGAAACACGCCTAGAATAAAGCTCTTGAAAGGCCCCTGACTATTTGACACTTGCTCTGGCTCTACTTAAACAGTGCTTGGACTGCAGTAAATAATGAGTGAAGAATACCACCAACTGAACCAGCATCATCATCATTGGTGTCATCGTCATTTATTTCCTTAATCAGAATGCCGTAAGGTCGAATAGAGCTCTCCACGATCTGTTTCTCCTTCTCGGCAGATGCTGTTTCATCAACAGGAATGAGCCAGTAGTCTGATCGTTGGCAAATCTTTCTCATTTCAGGATTGATTCGATTTTGCAGGATCACTTTGTAACTTTTCCCTGTTGTCTTAGATGTGAAGGTCTTGGCGTACTCTTCTCTCTCAGCGACATGTATGTCTGGGGTTGAGTAGATTCCTCTTCCATATAATTTTCCGGATCCTGCTTTGTAGTGACCCGTGATGATGCCTTTGGCTCCATCCACGCTTGTTCCGTGGTAGGAAACAGGCCATTCTCCGGGTACAGAGTGACTTCTCCACCCGTCTGGGCCCAACCAGGTGTCTCCATCTGGATATTTACCTTTGACCTTTAAGGCCATGCGGTACCAACCGTTTGGACGCTTATAAAGCTCATCTCCTCTCTTACACTTGGCCGAGTCAGAGAGATTAGTGAAGTCGTAGTCGTACTTTGGATCAAAAAATTCTTCCCCGTCAATGAAAAGTACCTGCATATGAGTCCTTTGTTTCCCGATGATGGTGTTGAGATGAAAGTCATCAACAGACAAAATATCTGCTGTACTCCCACATCTTGTCTTGTCATGGGGTTTAATGGTTTGTCCGAGAAGTGAAGATAAAACTTCAGCTTTCAAATTCAAGTCCAGATACATGGCTGAAGAGGATGAGAGCAAAGATGTTGTTTCGTTCTCTTGTTTGCGATGTGTGTGAGCTGAGCTTTCTCTCTTCACAAGAACTTATATCTAACATAAAGTAAGCTTAGATAAGATAATTCCCTTTCACTTTTTTTTTTACTCCTGGCTTGAATCTAAAGTGGTACTTTGACAGAGAACAACACATGACAACCACGACCTCTTTTACAGTCTCCCCCCTGTTTGAATGACTTTCACAAATGTTGCTTTACTAACATTAAAGTGGAAAATGTAAATGAAATTGGATTTAAGAGTGGAGAGTAAGAGTGCCATACCATCAACAACAGGAACATTTCCTGTAAATCTAGGAGTGAGTTAAGATGCAAAGGTTGCTTTTATTATACTGAGTTTAAAGTTTATTCAGCGACAGGTAAACCATATCAACTACTGTACATATACAACTAATAACGTGCCTCTTTCTGTGATAGAACATAAAGTGGAAAACAAAACCACTTGGTCTTGTCATAGGGTTTAATGATTTGTTCTTGAAGTTTAGACATATGGTTGAGGAGCATGAGAGCAAAGATGTTGTTGCCTTCTCTTGCTCGTGTCGTGTGTGCTTGCTTGCCTGCTACTGAAGTCTTTTCTTGTGGTGAAAGTATAAGACTAGTCACCTCAATCCCTGATTTGGATGTTACACAATCTGTGCTGTTGCTTTCATGTACAACAATATCAATTAAGAAAGGAATATAAAGGTAATGAAGACAGGATTTTTGGATTAAAGAGCAGCAGACCATGATCCACCCGGCCCAAACAACAGGACCAGGCGCCACGGCGGGTGCAGTGATCACTCAGAGGAGAGGAAAGAGAGCCAGGAGAGGAGCCATGCTGGCCCAGCTTGGGCTTACTTCTGCTCCTAAAGAGTCGGTCTGGACGAAATGGGACTCATATTGACCAGACAATGGAATACAGAGACTGTTATGCCCATATCGTTACAGAGACCTGCCCCATCAACATCCCGGATCAAGCATTCGGCAGGTGGTCCATGTTCCGAGCTGTCAGCGCAAGACTCCGGCAAGATGAGAGGATGTGGACCCTGTGTTTTACATCGATGATGCTTGGTGCACAAACGCAGTCAAGATGGACTCTGTTTCTCAAATTTCAGACTGTTTATTGTCAAGATGAAACTTTCCTATTATCATCTGGTTGCTGCTGTTTTTGCATTCATCCCAAAATACACTGGAATGTTTGGAGTCTATAGCTGTATGTATATATGTACATAAATAACTATATTGTTGTATTGAATTTGTTCCCATATTTTAATATGGTTAATAAGTATTAATATGGTATAGCGCTTATTATAGGCTATTTTGTGTGTGTAGCATGAAGGAACCACAAATTTCGTTACATTATGCGGCCTTGTGCTATATAATGACTAATCAGCCTTGTACCTTGTAGAAACCTTCATGTTCTTCCCAGTAGTCAAGGCTGTCGAGCCAAACGCGCCAAGGGAGTGGCGCCTCAATTTTGTTATTTTCATCTAGATGACCTGTGACCTGCACTCTCCGACACCCTTGTTGATGTGCAGCTGTCATTGACAAATACCTTAAGAGTCACACATTTATTTATAGATCAGTACAGATTGATTTACTGACTTTCACATTAACTTGAATTTTTTTAAATACTATATTAAATAATAATACTTATGATGAATACAAATTGTAGCACAGACATTAAACGCTGAAATTAAGCAACAGAGCGTTAGATACGTTCTTTCACTCTGATTAAACACTGTTACAAGCACATGTCGTTAAAATAATGAACAATGTCATCATTAGTGATGTGCGATACCACTTAATTCCTATCCGATCCAATACCAAGTAATACCTCTCCATCTGGATATTTACCTTTGACCTTTAAGGCCATGCGGTACCAACCTTTTGGACGCTTATAAAGCTCATCTCCTCTCTTACACTCGGCCGAGTCAGAGAGATTAGTGAAGTCGTAGTCGTACTTTGGATCAAAAAATTCTTCTTCGGCGATGAAAAGTACCTGCATATGAGTCCTTTGTTTCCCGATGATGGTGTTGAGATGAAAGTCATCAACAGACAAAATATCTGCTGTACTCCCACATCTTGTCTTGTCATGGGGTTTAATGATATGTCCAAGAAGTGAAGACAAAACTTCAGCTTTCAAATTCAAGTCCAGATACATGGTTGAAGAGGATGAGAGCAAAGATGTTGTTTCGTTCTCTTGTTTGCGATGTGTGTGAGCTGAGCTTTCTCTCTTCACAGGAACTTATATCTAACATAAAGTAAGCTTAGATAAGATAATTCCCTTTCACTTTTTTTTGACTCCTGGCTTGAATCTAAAGTGGTACTTTGACAGAGAACAACACATGACAACCACGACCTCTTTTACTCTCCCCTCCACTTGTCACAGGAACTAATATTCAACTTGAGATTTGTCTTTCACTTTCATTTTTAAAGTTTGGATGTAATACGAACCGCCTTCTGCTTTGACGTACAGCAGCACGGACAGACAGGCACACAAAAGCAAAGTTTGATGCTTTTATTTACAATAATGTTTGCATTTAAATATAGGTTTAACCTAGACCACTATGCTTAAGAGGCCTCAATAACATTTAATCATGACAAAAATGTAGAAGTTCAGTAATGGGTTCCAAACAAAAGGTGTATAAGATATGAGTACAAAATGAAAGGTAATGGAGGGGTAAAGAAAATACCAGGAGAATTAATTGATTATTGAGGCCAATGCTCAGTGGCAGTATAATACTGGCCTCACCACACAAGCTGTCTCACATTTAGATTTCTATACTGGGGGGGATTGTTTCATGAGGCTAATTTGAACTAAATGGAAACTGGGGCTGATTTTCACATCTAGGTGGATTACGGAAGTCTTACGTGGAGTTGAAACCTTTTTAATGTTAATGAAAAGTTCCTTCACATCAGCCTTTTGATTTCCACAGTGTTGGGATGGAATTCATCAACTCTTGTCATACATCATCTCTTAGGGCTTCTGAAGATAAAGATTCAATTTGAGTCCAAGTTTGATGTAAGTGAGGAGGCTATGAGCAAGGTTGCACTCTGCCTCTCTTGCTCATGTTGCCTGTGAGTTGTCTTTACTTGTCACAGAAACAGCATATGGTGGAATGAGAAAAGATTTGATATTCACTTTCACTTTGACTCGTGGCTTGAGTGTAATGCGATCTGCTCTGTGCTTTGACGTACAGCAGCAGATGACAAGCAACAGGGGCCATCATTCATCAAGGAGTACATGTAAATAAAGTAATGTGCTCCTCTGTAATGGTTGCTACCTGATAATGAAAAACCTGACTATGGATATTTAGATCCTTTAGTTACGTAAAAGTAGCAATACCCACAAGCAAAAAAACAAAATCCATTACAGGTTAAAGGCTTCCTTTTATTGTTTTTTTTAAAGAACTGTTATAAGCATAAAGCACTCAAGTATTTAAAGTATATATAATATATGATTAACTTTTTATTACTTGTTCATTTAACACGTAAATAGGGTGCGGTGAAACTACTTTATATACCGTCTATAACAATACAACATATTTGATAAACTGATCATATTTTGTATGTAAATTCTTCTTTGCAAAGTAACTGGTGACTTTACGGTCAGATACATTAGTAAAAAATACGTTTTCCTCTAAAATGTGCAGAAGTAGAATTATAGTATACCATAAAATGGAAATACTCAAGTAAAGTGCCAGGACTAAAAAACTGTACTCATGAATAAATACACTTTATTCAATTCAATAGACGGGATTACTTTCCTTTACTCAGTAATGATCAGTAATGATTACTGATCATTCAAAACAGCTTAGAGTTTAAATAAAACATAAATACTGGGTTATTAAGAACAGTTACAGTGTCGCAGTTACTAAGTTAATACTTTTTAGGAAAGGAAAAACACATGTCAACTTCTTTAGAGAAGTAGTGGAAGAAACAGCACCACTAAGGCTTGAAAACGAGTGTTTCCAAATAATTTCCACTTTATTTTTTGTTTCTGTCTTTCATAAGGATCCAAAGCATAAGCAATGATCCCTTAATCCCCTCTGGCTGTATCTCTAACTTTTAGTTTTTTTCTCTCCCCCCTGTCTCAGCTCTGGGGCAGATCATGCTGTATGTAGACGGGATGAACGGTGTCATCGGGCACGCTGAGACAATCCAGTGGCTGTACACTCTTGTTGGCTCAAAGGTATAGCTGAGGTTACATACGAAAACAATACACACAAACTGCAACCAGCTCTGAGCTAGCCATTCATTGTTATGTTTTAGCTTTTTATACCCTGAAACACACACACACAAACACATCTGCTACTGATTGTAAACTGTGTCCTGGCCTGAGGGCGGTGTCTTTTATAGGTTTTGTGGTATTTTCTTTTTTAAAGCTACACATCTGCTTTGCCCCAACAGTATCAGCCTTGATTCCAGTTCATAATTGCATTGTGTCTATTATTTATTTTGTTTTTATTTTAAATATCAATCTATCTCCCCGCGACCCTGTACACAGGATAAGCGGTTGACGATGGATGGATGGATGGATCAATCTATCTCCCATTAACATTGTCAGGGACTTACTGTATATCTACACAGTGCCCTCTAGACAAAAAAAGCACACAGAACATGGACTGTAATGTACATGGTTTGAGTACGGGAACCCGTAGTTAGGAAACAGAGAAAACTATTATTCACAGATATACACATACGCACAAATCGATAATAACAAAGTTTATATAAAGTCTACAATATAAAATATAATAAATGCATTGTTTGTATTGTTTCTTGTCTCTGTGTGAGTTTATAACTTTGCACCTCCATCCTCTAGTTTCGTCTGGTGGTGAAAACAGCTTTGAAGCTGTTGCTGGTGTTTGTGGAGTACTCAGAGTCCAACACCCCTCTGCTGATAGAAGCCATCACCTCCGTGGACACCAGGAGAGGTATAAACACGCCACCAGCTGATGAGGAACGTGTTCTCATTCATCACTCTGTTAGACTGTGCTATTTACTTGCCCCGTTTGATACAAAAGGACGGTGGTTGGGTAGAGATTGAAAAAGTAATTAATGTTTTTATTTGCAATGTGCTGATTTCCAGGCTGCAAGCCGTGGTCCAACACTATGGAGATCTTGCATGAGAAGGATGGAGTGGACACAGAGCTGCTGGTCTATGCCATGACCCTCATCAATAAGGTGTCCATGTCTGTAGTGTCTATATACTGAATGTTTATATAGTTTGTATTAGTAATTCTTTATCATACTTAAAATCATGCCTTTCCTCATTCCTTGTTTATTACATGTTTTAACTGAATGTTTTGTCATTGTATGCAACATTTTTAAGCAGGTGTGTCAGGTCACACTACTTTAGGTTTTAATTGAGCCGTTTCAAGGATTCTCCAGCCCAACCGAAATGAAATGACTGAACATGCAATATTGCATTTTTATCCTCAGTTACACCTTGATGTCTCCTTATCTGTCTCCTTTTCTTTTTGCAGACGCTTGCCGCACTGCCTGACCAGGATTCATTCTACGATATGGTGGACGGTCTGGAGGAACAAGGCATGGAGACAGTGTCCCAAAGGCACCTGGGGCGGAAAGGCACTGATCTGGACTTGGTTGAGCAGCTCAACATCTATGAGGTTTGAGACACACAAAGTCATAAACTCATAAGGAAGATATTGCAAGCTGATATTTACCTTTCATTAAAGATCAGATTTCAGCCAGTAAATGCTGCTCACATCCAATGAATATGGATCCACACAGTGTTTATTGTACAATTGCTTAATACTAAAATTTCTGTGCGAAGCACCTGTTTCAACTTCCACTTCACACCCAAAATTACTTTCCTCCCTAGATGACCTTACGGCATGAAGACGGCGATGACAACAGCCAGCCTCCACCAACAGGACGCCAGGACCGCCGACGCGTCAGCCTCGGGGACGGGGACAAAAAGCGTGGTCTGGAGAGGAGGCGGAGCCGCAGGGCCTCTCTTGGGCGGTCCGGTCACGCCTCGCCCTGCAGCCCCGCGTCCCCACAGAGAGCCGGCTTCCAGCCTTTCAGTGGGCAGAGAGCTGAGGACATAAGTGAGAGGTGAGAGAAGGGAAAGCAGAGGGAGAAAAGGGGTTGGTTTTCAGCAGGTATAAAGAAGGATTGTGCCATATATTTATTTATTTCGTCACTTTTGAGCTGCACGTGTTAACTTAGCTCAAGAGAGAAGTTCTCACTGTCTTATACCAACGTTTTCTGCTTCAGAACACTGTCAGGTCTCCTTCCATCCATGTAAGTTCAAAGGTCTCTCAGGAAAAGGCCAGCTCCTGACCTCTGTGGCCCTCTGCCCTCTGTTTTACTGCTGCTGCTCCTCACTTACATGCTGTAACAATTAGTGTGTGTCATCTCACATAAAGCACTCTGGGTTGATTTTTTGATTTTGCAATGAAACACTGTTTCAGACCTAAGAGAAATAAAAGAGTCCTCAGCAGGTGCACAAGCCTCCAGGGTTTGCTTGTAATTCTAACAGAAGCGTACACATTATTAAACCAGCACAAAAAGGGGAATTTGGAGGCGGCTGTAGCTGTTTACCTCAATTAAATCTCTCTACATCCATTGTAGTTCTTTCACTCCCTTTATGAGCCTCCTCCCTTCATCTCTTTACTCTATCAGTGTGTAGCGTGACCGAAGCAGATGAATTATGTCCCATGCCTCAGCTAGTGTTAAAGTGGTGTTTGTGTGTACGAGTGTGCACACCAGCACACATTTGTATCTTGAAGTGAAAATGTGCATAATTGTGTGAGAATCCATTTGGTTTATTGAATGAAGTGATGGGTGAAAGTTGTTCATGTCAGAGACCTGAACCTGGCAGCAACCGCCAACTGGACTGGAACAAGGCTCCTCTGGGTTCACTAGACAAAACAGTTTAGTGACTGATTTCAAGTCAGTTATTAAGCCGTGGCATATTCTCCTTCCTTCCCCTCTATATTTCGTTTTTGTGTGCATGTAAAACAACCTAACTGGACACATGGAGTGTGTAGTGTCTAGTGAGAAATATTCATCCCCCCCTTTCTTACTTAAGTTCTGTGTTTTCTCCTGTCTTAAGCTTTTTGTTTTGTTTGTTGGTCACTACTAAACATTATTTCCACACATCAGTCTCATCAATCTCTTCTAACCCTGCAACTCTTTATTTCTTCAAAACTGTGGTGATTTGTATTTGCATGCTATTCTTATGTATCGCATCATGTCTCCCACAATCCTTCCCTTAAATGTTCCAACCATCATTTCACCCTCCCACCCCACCCCCTCCACAGAGAGGAGGAATGTGAGGATGGGATAGAGGAGGAGGAGGAGGAGGAGGGGGAGGAGGAGGAGGAGGAGGAGGAGGAGGATGAGGAGGAAGAAGAGGAGACTCCAGTGACTGAGTCTGATTCGGATGAGCAAGAGGGGGCTGATACAGTGTCTAAACAAACCACCCCCAGGTATTTTAGGACATGGTGAAAACGTGAAAATGAAATGTCTTGTGGTTTATACAGTATATCTAGAGGGTGTGAAGCCACTAAGCTATTTTAATGTGTCATCTGTCACTGTTTTCTGTTGTATATCTGGTTGGTTTGATCTCCTTGTGGTCTCTACTTGGTAGTTATTAGTATCATTACAATCTGTAGCTCTTAACACCTGATTAAGTAAAGCTACAGGGCGGTATGGTTCTACTTCTCTTACTTTTTCCCACTAAATCGTTCATCCATTTATTCCTGTCAATCCATTCCTGTGTTCCTAGCCCGACTAGACATCTTCAATCCGTAGTTCACCGAACAACGGTCCAGTCCATCACCATCACTTCCAGAAAGGAGAATATAAAAGAGGAGGAGCAGAGGAATCAGACTGAACCACTTCCAGCACCCACCCTCCACTGCCCCTCTACCCGCACCTCCTCTCCTCCCATCTCCTCCCCTCTCAGCCCCCCAGCCCAAACCTCCCTTCTGGCCTCGCTGCTGGCCAGGAAAAAGTCCATTGTCACCGTCCCGGCTACCAGGGAGGTCAGCCCGCCATCACGCTGCAGCTCCCGTCCCTCTCCTGACCGGCTCCCCTACCTGCCCCACTCGCCCTTTCACCTCTTCTCCTACGACCTCAATGAGGAGCCGTCACCACCGTCACCGGCCAAACCAAGTGAAGAGTCACCCAAAACGACGTCTCCCAGGTCAGACGGACTATAGAACTCAATCTCCCATGAGCTCAAGAAGCACAGAAAGCTTTCCTTGCATCTCTTCGACGTTGCACTTTCTTTTTCACTTTCCACTTCTGTTTCCAACTTTTATCCTCACACCAGCTTGGATCTTTCTGCATCAATTTCGTTATTCATCACCAGTTCTTTTCACTTCTTAGACTGCACGGCTTCTCACCTTCAGTCTCTCAACGCTCTTAATATCACCTTTTGTTCCTTCACATCTCTTTTCTTAGTTCTGTCAGTGCGTTGATAGTCCTCCACTTGTTTGCAAACTTCACTTTGCTTCACTTTTCCCTTTCTTTTCAAGAACAGTACAAGAACAGTAGTGTTTTCACAGACGCCTTTGTCAGCTCTTCACCTGTGTATCTGTATAGTCACTTCTTGCTTCATAGTTTGATAATTTATGTAGAACTTTGCATTTCCTCATCCTTACTTTCTCCATTCACTGCTTTCTGTCCATATTGAGTGTTTCTGATCTTTCTCTTGATGGATGGGACTGTATATTCATGTGACGTATACCTCACCTTTACATAGGTTGTCGTGATAATGTCATATGCAGCTGCAACGATTTACAGCTCTGCATATTCAAGCAGAGACTGAGCTCTGTGAAGTCACCTATAATTAACTGGAATCAGAAGCCAATATGTTTAAAATATGCCAACATGCTTAATTGACACTTTTGCTTTGATGAGTCCTTTGAAATATATTGAAATTTCACCGTGTTATTTTGCATGTGTTACTAAAACCTAAAATAACATACTTGTAGTCTAAAAAGAAACTTGTTACCTGCTAACACTGGCTAAATGGCAAGCATTCCTGTTATGTAACAAGGTGTCACATTAGTTTCTTGCCATGATGAGTTAGTCAGTGGGGTGTCATGTAACCGGGTGAGTGTAGAGGCCACTCACTATTTCCCACTTTTTCACCCCTTTTCTCACCCAGGAATGTCATGTCCTACTCCTCTCTGAGCACCCCAAGCACGCCCACAGGCTCCAGGTGAGAGGACATGTGCTTCAAAACATCCTTAAAATACTAACTCGTGTATTGCTAACACGTTCACATACGTGTACATGTTAACGTGTATTCACATTAACAAACACGCAGATGTGTAACAAGTATGGACTGTGTGCAACCCCACGGTGCATTTATAGTGATGAGATACTGAAGTGAATGTGAGCACTCTGGTTCCCTAGTTACTTAGCTGCTTTCCTCCTTAGAGAATACAGTCATTTCACATAATTTATGATGGTTTATATGCATACTTACACATACAGAAGCTCCATATATGCAGGGAGCACATTTTGTGTTATGTTAACAGATTTAGCTCTATATGTTGTCATATTGCATCACAGTAGTGCAGCAGATTAAAATAGAGCAAAGACAGATTTAAAACAGTGATGCATTCATTATGGAACATCATGAATATATAAGAAGAAAATATCGTGGAATAAACGTTTATTATTGCACTATGCTGAAGGAGAGAACTTATTTTTTCTCTCTCTCTCTCTCTCTCCATCAGGCCGGCTTTGGGAGGTCTACTGTCCTCTTCATACCGACAACACCAGGAGTCTCTGGCAGCTGAGCGAGAGCGCCGCCGTGTGGAGAGAGAGGAGAGACTGCAGAGGATAGAGAGAGAGGAGAGGAACAAGCACAGGTGCGGCATCGCAGGCTTTGTTTTTGAAAACAGTTTGGGATAAAAGTGGTCAAGTGGTCAGTGGTCAACTTAGGTTTTTGTACAAATTAAACTAATGAGGCAAGAATTTGTGACCTTTAGAGGTGCTGGTAGTAGGCATCTGCTATATGCAGATTTATCTTTATCTCTGGACAGAGCCAGGCCAGCTGGTTGCAGTCTTTATGCTAAGCTAAGCTAACCGCTGGCTGGCTGTTGAAAATGTGAGAGTTTTTGGGTGCTTAATGAGTAGCAAATAATATAGTATAGTAATGTAGTATTCAAAAAAGTGCAACAATACTGATGAAAATATGTGGATTTAATATATTTTTTAAAAGACTAATTATACAGTTATGATTTTACCATAGAAAACATCTGAGAAAGAATAAGGAATCATGAGTTGAACCAGTACCTTAACTGCACGTGTGCATGATGTGTAAACATGTCATATTCACACTGGAAGGTCTACAGAAGACCATACTGGTGTAAGCTATGATTGTTATGTTTTAAAATTCTCTGTTTATGTTTCTCTCACAGTCGCGGCTATGTGGATAAAATGGAAGAGGCCAGACTTGCGCGGGAGGAGAGGTAAGTGTGTGCACTAAATCAAAACAACAAACACACTCACATTACAGCTGTTATGTGAATATGTTTCAACCTGTGATTTGGGAATCTCGGTAATAGTGTAATTGTTTTCAGGTTAAAAAGATGCCCTAGGCTGGGGGATACTGAACTAATTTTCTGAGCTCCGTCTGCCTGTTTTCTCCTTTCTTAAGGAGTTATAATCAAAGGTTTGATTGTTTTGGCTGCATGCTGTGAGAAAAGCAGGCAGGATTCATCAGGCTTTTCACACTGAATGCACATAAACAGACACAATTTGGACTCATGCACATTTACGTTTAAACACAAAGAAGAATTTTAATGAGGCCTATAAATGTATGTTTGTGTGCAAATGGAAATCACAGGAAGCAACAGATTTACTCAAGAGGGTATGTGAGTGCACGATCAGATTCGGGGACCAAATCCAATGACCATCACAATATTTCAATATATTCTTGTTTTTCTCTTCTCTATTAACAGTCTATGCACTGTGTAAGTAAGTTAGCATATTTCACAGAGCAAGGTCACAAAGTGCTTTACAAGAGTAAAATCATTAGAAATAAGACCATAAAAGCAGTAATGAAACAACAATAACAACACCATAAAGATATTTAAAAAAAAAGAATCAAGCAATAAAAAATAAGAAATAACAGACCTTATAAACACACAAGATTACAAACACTAGACAGCACGAGGCAAGAAAAAAGCCAGTGTGGATAAAAGAGTCTTCAGTTGCTAAAGGCGTCAACAGATACTTCACTACTTGTCTTAAGGAAGTGTGGTCCACAGTGTCGGGCCACCACTTCAAAGGCACCTTTTGTTTTCAGTCGAGCGACCAGAAAGCCCTTTTGGAAAATCTAAGTGACCTTACTGGTGATATAAGGATTGAGCAGGTCAGATATTTACACAGGTGGCTGACCATGCAGGGCTCTATATGTAAAAAAAACAAGAAGCTAAAAGTTAATCCTGAACCTGATTGGAAGATAGGATGGGTGTGATTTGAGTTGACCTGGTAGACCTGGTCATCAGCCTTCCAGCAGCTGGACCATTTGTTGATGGCCCAATGATGGCTTGGAAAAGTAAATAGGAGTTACATTAGTCTAGCCGGGTTGATATAAAAGAGTTATAAAAGAGAAATATCATCTCTACCTCTACCTGTTGTAATGCAACAGGCCTGTATTTCTTAAATGGAAGAAACATATACAGGCCTAATGATTTGATATGATGGTCAAAGTACATAGCCTGATCAAATTTAATGCCAAGATTTCTGATATTAGACTGTACGTACAAGAGAAAGGGATCCAGGATACTGAGCAACCATGGAAGCTGGAGCAACAATAAGGACCTCAGCCTTATCTGTGTTGAGCTGTAAGAAGTAGACCATCCAGTCCTTAATGGCAGTCAGACAATTGTGCAGAGCAGTAAGTTTGTCAGTCAAGCTTAAAAGAGACATACAGCTGCATATCATCAGCATAACATTGATAAGAGATATCTTTAAATAACATGACCTAAGAGAAGCACATATAAATGCTCTGTGCTTCGTATGCTCCGTATTTGTATAGTGCCTTTCTAGTCTTGAAAGAAAATAATACAGAGCCCAAGACCGAACCCTGAGGCACACCACATGAAAAGCATCTGTTTCTGACCTGTAGGAACCAAGCGCCACTGAAAAACTGTGCCAAGTGCTGTCGTTTTTCCTGTAGGCTCAGACCTCTTCCACCCTCAATTTAAAGCACTTAGAATAGCAGACAGTGTCAGAGAGTCAGAGCAAAAAGAACTAGAGGAAGACAGAGCAAAAGAAAGGCAAAGTAAGAGCAGCTGGATTGAACAACAAGACAGACAGAGGTGGACCGAAAGCCAGAGAGGGAGATGAGCTGCTGAGTGAGCATGAGAGAGATGTTTCAACAAGAGAGGCTGATGTATGTATGGTGCATTTGGGTGTCACGGTCATCAGGAGTTTTTACCCCGGCTCATCTGTCACAGCACTGAAACACCTGGTCAAAAAGAATTTGCAGGAATAAGGATGGGGCCTAATGACGGCCAAAAGAGTCCAAATAATATTGTTAATGGTACACATACTAGAGTTGGACTGAAACAGGATTTCTGATGCATCTAGCAAATATTTTGTGGTTTGTTAAAGCCTCAGTTCTACTATGTGTTGCTAATTGCTTAGTTGCTAGTTGCAAAAGGCAAATTAGCAAGTTTTAGCTGGTGAATGTTAGCACTATCATTGAGAAAATGTTAGTATGCTGATGTTTTAGCTAGTAGCATATAGCTCATAGCACCACTGTACCAAAGCATTGCCTCACAGAGCTGCTAGCCTATTGGTCTTCTTCCTACATACTAAATCTGTCATGGCAGTCCATGTTATATTATCATTATCCATGGTATCAATCAGTCCTGACTTTTAATGGCAATATCAGGTCATAATACATGGACATAATGTTAGCTTAGCAGACACATAGAGTAAACAGCTTATCAAAGAGTGATTTACTGTCACTCCTTTTTAGTGTGAAAGGACGTAGAGCACGTTGAAGGTTTGAAACACGCAATATAGAGTTGGCTCATTCACTCCATTTCCCTCGTAATCACACACACATATACACACAAAAACAAGCACATATATTGGTGTCCAGTTTCTTCAGACCTCTGAAGTGGCCTGATGCTAATGAACTCTGAACAGAAGCTCCACACATTCATGGTGCTGTGGGAAAGAGGAGGGGTTAAAGAAAGAAAGAGAGAGAGAGAGAGAGAGGGTTGATTCAGTGCCCCAAAGTCTCTGTTCTGGCTAGCAGGTTGAATGCTTAAGTTTGGTAGGGGTAGAAAGAGAGGAAGGAAAAGGACAAGGGATGAGAGCTGATCGAGGCACATCTTGAACAGGTTTACTCTGATTCATATCTGATGTTTGGCCTTTCAGCAGCCAAACTAACATTAACTTCTCCCCATCTCTCCCATTCTTCTCTCCTGTCGTTTTCTTTTCCTCTACACCCTCCCTCCTAACACTTCTTCTCTAAACTCCCTGGTTGAATACCTAGACTGCTGGTGATAGCCGAGCATTTTGGTTGACAGGAGAGGGGAGCAGGATGGTGAAACTCAGGATTTGTGTGATGAATGCTTTTGAATGCTTCGTGGACGATTAATGGTGGTAGAGGAGTGAGATGGGCTTATAGTGTCAAGAAGTGGCATGGCAGCTGTAGAGGAGAAAACACAGAGGAATTGGCTGAATGTTTTAAAAGAAAACACAGGTTGGAACTTTTTGATGAATTCAAGTAAATTGGCAAAGAGTGGAAGCTAGTTTAGTTTAGGGCAATTTGGCAAAGACCAACACTGACAGAAGAGACAGAAGGTACATTGTCTGTGACTCTATTTTTTTTATCCTTTTGTCTTCTGATCCTCCCTCTCTGTCCCTCTCCTTCAGGTATAAGAACGTGGAGCGTCTGGCGGCAGAGGAGTACGAGAGGGAGCACGTTAGGGTGTCGAGGACTCGCCCTGACCTCAACTTGACCTTTGAACCCTTGGAGGCCTGGCCCTCATCATCGCGCAGCAGCACCCCATCCTCTTTCGCCTCCCAGGAGGACGCAGAGGCTGACCCCGAAGCCAGGACCCCAGCCACCCCCTACACGCCCTCTGAGACCGGTAGGACAACTGTGACTACAGTTTGATGGAGTAGCTGTCATATATTGACGCACTGCATACAGTATTGACTAACAACATGGTGTCTCTGTGGGGATGGGAGTTATTAACAAGTCAAAAATGCTTAGATGACGAATTATAAGACTGACATGTCAACTAAAGATTGTTTTGTAAAATTTTACAATTTATAATTACTCTCCGGTTGGTTTAGAGGATTTATATTCAATAGTGTAGCCAAATGCCACATATTAAGTATTAAAATATATAATCGTATCAGCATTACTACGGCTAAACTACTACTAGGATTGCTACTATTTCTTTTGCTAGTACTGTTAAAAAACTAAATTAAAAATAAGAATTTAAAGGGGTTAGCTTATGTTATACTATACTGTGGAATTGTTTTGTCTTATAATGAATAGATGGAATAGGTGTGCTGTTTGTCAAAAAATGCTTAACGTGACAATGTATTGTTTTGTAGAAGTATTTTGAGTGAATAATTGCTTATATCAATGAGATTAGACTGCTAACAGTTAAAATGCTGGATTACATATATGCATCGTGTCCTGTGTATCGCTCATGCCTGTGAAGGTAAAATGAATCCAGAGTGAGAATGGTGGACCCCACCACTAGAAATTAAAATGAGTATGTAGAGAGGTAATTCCTGAATGTAAAGACATTGAATGGCTATTGCTGCCAACATAAATAGCATCAAAAACAGGGGGTTTGACTTCATAAAAATCTTGAGGATTATGACTTTCAAGTTGTGTGTGTTAAAGGTCTCTTAGTTAAGAGCACTATGACTTTGAATTCTGCTGGTTAATACAAATTAAAACCAGAAGGACGCCAGTTCAATTCCCAACTGGGCGCCCCAAAGCAATCATTCTTAACCTTAAATTGTTTCAGTTTGCAGACTACCATTTAAATGGGCATGCAGACGTGAGCTAAAGAGGGAGAAGCAAGACAGACTGTGGAAAATACTGGTGGGGGGGACACCATCAGGGGAGGCAGAAAGCGTAGGGAGAGAGAGTATGGGTGAAAGGGTCAAATGGGTTTTTGAAAGACCTTTTAGAAAGTGTGACGCCAAAACATCTTGTGTAAGAAAAAAAGTCTTGTTTGGGAGCTAAGGGAATGCGCAACTATGAGCTGAGGTACTGTAGCTCAAACGGGTGAGCGTATGAGGCCTCACTGTGTCGTGTTATTTTAACCCCGCCTGCATCGCTTGCAAGGACTGTACTGTTGAGTTACCTGTTTGTACCGTGTACATGAGTGTGTTTTGACGTAAACAGGATCTTAATTCTTCATTTCCTGTTCATATCCCGATCCTGCAACAACACGGCTTTCTGTGCCTGCCATATTGTTTACATTAGTGTATAAGTGTTCGTGGGAATGAGTGTTGATCATAGACTGTAAAAAGAAAGGTGCTGATACAGGGGTGTCCCATGTGCAGCCTAAACAGAGGTACCTTTAAAATCAAAGACAGCTATGGCACATGTTTCAAACTGTATTTTATTGCAGATAAGTTAGAAACCTTTCTGTATTAATGACTGCCCCAAGTTAAATCAAGGAACCTGCGTTTTATAGAATAAAGTAACACTGATTTTTGTTTTTTTTGTAACAGGAGAGGCTGATGACTCCAGTGCCAGTCTAGAAGCAGAGGAAAAAGAGACCACTGTGGAAGAGGAGGAAGAACAGAAAGAGGAGGAAGAACAGAAAGAGGAGGAAGAACAGGAGGAATTAGAGGAGGAAGCGTCAGCAGAGAAGGAGGAGGAAGCTGAAGAGTGTGAGCAGGAACCAGAGAAGGAGAAAGAGGAGGAGGAGGAGGACAGCGGCATCCTGAGTGACAAGGAGCGACAGAATGAGGAAGTGAATGAGAAGGACAACTGCTCGGCCTCCAGCATCTCCTCCGCCAGCAGCACTCTGGAGAGAGAGGAGAGGGGGAGCAACGAGAATGGTGGGTAGTTTTGTACTGCATCATGAACTAACATTCAGGCTACATTTTCAATTCTAGTTTTTAGTAAGTTGCTTATAAGGATTTTATTCAGCAGTCATTCTTTTGAAATTATTGAAATTATCGGCTGAGATGGTACTAAATGACTTGTTAAGATGGCCACTGCAATCATGGTTAAAGTTACACTGTTGAATTTACAACCACTAATGGCGCTATTTAGCAGTCATTTGATGAGTTGGTGTCGTTCTGCTGCCAGTTCAACATTTATCCTGACAGACATTTAACCAATGTAACAGTTTTAAGATTGGAGTCTGTGGTATGTCGGCTCTCTCTTTCTGTGTGGTTGTCACAACGCGTGCTGCTGTGTTTTGTACAAGCTGTAACTGACCAATAGCTTTCTTAGACACACCAGACAGAATTGTCTTACAATAGCACAGCCTGCTGGAGATGAAATTATGTATTAACTTTTCTTTGTCTGCCCGGGAGAGAACCAATCTGACTCTGCCAATATTCCTTAAATGACAGAAAGACAATTCAGTCAAAATTGAAAAAAATTTGAAAAACACCATTAACTGTTTCCACAGGCTGAGCATTACTCCTTTTGACGAGTAAGTGCCCCTTTATTAATTCTTAATGATACTTAATTTGTATAATATATCTCATTGTATTTCTAATTTAGTTGATACTCTAAAGTACGTAAGCACTTGATTTAAGGCCATCTTGACAACAGCAATGGCCCAGTGAGCGCTCTTTCTTACATTCCTCTCTCCTGTTTACCCCATCAACCTCCTTCTCAGGCTTTAAGGAGGCAGAAGTGAATGAGCAGTGCAGCAAACTCCTCAACAGCAAGCTCTTCATGCTAGACATGCTGTACTCCCAGAACAAGAAGCCCAGTGATGAGGAGGAGGAGGAAGAGGATGCAGAGAAGGAGAAAGAGAAAGAAGAGGGAGAGGACAAAGAAACCGAGGAGAATGCGGACGGGCCACTGGGCGATGACCAGAAGACAAACAACAGATCTGACAAATCAGAGAACCGCGGGACTATCCGACCATTCGCCGAGCGGTTTGGAGACTTGATCAAGGACCTCGTTTCGCCCCACCCTCACCTGGATATTCCAGCCCCTGAGCCCCCTCCTCCTCCACCCAAAAAGGAATCGGACACGATCTGGGACCAGCTCCTGGCCAGCCCTCGAGAGCTGCGCATCGGGGACATCAACTTCACCGACCTGACGGAGGACGATGACAAGGACATTCTGGATGCTGTTTTGATGGGAGGATGCGGAGACCTCCCACCCCCGCCACCTCCTCCCCCTTGCATTCCCTGCTTTCCTCCACCACCACCCATGCTAGGCAGCTGCCCCCCACCCCCTCCATTGATTGGGATTATGAGGCCTCCTCCTCCCCCTTCCTTTAGTTCCTCAATTCCAGTGCCTCCTCCCCCGGAGCCACCTCTTTTCAACAAGAAGAAGAAGACAATCAGGCTCTTCTGGAGCGAGGTGAGTCAAGATTCAGTTACCATTTCCATCAGTCAAGTACAACTAAGGCTTTTTGGACAAAACAATTGCATCACTGTTTTCATTTATCCAGTGGATGATAAGTGGAGGCATAGTGTCTCACACCTTTCTCTCTGTGTGTAGAGGAATTAAGTCATAAACGTTTTTGGTTTGTCTGAGGCCCATTTTGTTGGTTGGGGTGGAGGTTGTAAGGATGAAAAGTTCTTGTAAGACAGCACGTTTTTATTAACCCGTTGTGATTGAGGAGTCATCACAATGACCCACTCTGTTCCTGGTCCTGCTATAATTTGTGGTTCTTTGTGTTCAGAGTCTCTCATTTACCTGTTTTATTGTAGGAACTGAGAGTCTAACACATCCCTCTGCATAATGTTTTGATTGTGATCAGGTGCGGCCGACAGACTCTCAGTACAGGGACTACAAGCGGAGCGGAGACTCGCTCTGGTCCACACTGGAACCAGTGAAGTTGGACACAGCCAAACTGGAGCACCTGTTTGAAACGAAATCAAAGGAAATACCAGTTACAAAGGTAAATAAGCTGTGCCTGAACAGGGCTCAGAGAGGTTTGGGACATAACATTTTATATTTGTCTGTGGGTCAGTCAAAGGTCGTACTACCTAACCAGATTTTTACTGATTAGTGGACAGACTGACATGTTTTCTGGTCACCTTGCACCAGCATATGATATTTGTGTGAATTAATTTCTTAATCCACCACATTATGTGTCTAACATATTTAATGTTGTATCAACTTCTCATGTAAACTACAGATGATCGACAGGAGTCATGTACTTTCTATTTTGTCCTTGTGATATTTCCTGTACATCAGTGGCTGGTGCTTTATCACAAACACGTTGTTTTTACCAACCAGCCCACGGGTGTGGTGTCCACTATCTCCAGCACTTGAAAGGTGATATTTTAAGAGTTAAATGGGGTCACATGTGTTCTGATCCTGACCAGTTTTGAATCCTTGGTAATTCTCACAAAGCCTCTAAATAAGAAAGGTATGATCTGCTAAGATGGGGAGCTGAAATAGGCTTCTCATACTTTGAACTCCGGAGCCACTGCTCCAAAACCACAGCTTCTGTTAGAGCTGAACCAGTTAGTAGCTCACCTCGGCTCAGCTTCGGTGTCTACACGTAATGTGTCGGTGATGTGTGATGGCGGTCTGCTGCTGTAGTATCGAAATAGCTCAAGCAAAGCTGTCAGTTAATAAGACAATCCAAGATTTAGAGGACCACCAGAATATTCAAGCCATCAGAGGTCAGAGGAAACTTTACAAACAGCTTTTGCTTTGGCAGACTCTCCTTTGTTCCCTTCTTTAGGTGCTTTTACCCATCAGAATTTTAAATATGTGTTTAAATTCTTTGCCTTTAGCTCAGTAAGGTAATGCATCTCTATAACAAATAAGTTAACTATACTCCGGTTGCTCACCTGGGAGAGCTGCACTATCTAATGAAAGAAAAAAGATGAGTCTTACAAATGAAAACAGCATAAACTGCAACATGTAACAAGTCAATAGTGCCAGACTGTAGTGTTCCAGTCACCATGTGGTGAGTAAATAACTTCCTAGTGGCAGTAACAAGGTCTTAGCACCTACTCTGTTACACTTTTATGTGGTGACATATTACGACTTCCTTCCATTAATAGTTTAAAATGGTGAGGTCATATGTTCACATACGGTGACACCCCCCTAAACACTGCTCCGACAAACCATATAGCTCCCACAGCTGCAGTCAGTGTAACCTGAGTGATGATCCCTCTAATCCTTACAAGCCCATAAAGCGGACCACACCGAGGAAAGAGACAGAGAGAGGCGAAGGGGGGATTGGGGGAGACCCAGCCTTGACCCACTGTGTGTTTTTGTGCCGTAGAAAACAGCAGCAGACGGCAAGCGTCAGGAGATCATCGTTTTGGATTCCAAGAGGAGTAACGCCATCAACATCGGTCTGACGGTGCTGCCTCCTCCTCGCACTATCAAGACGGCCATCCTCAACTTTGACGAGTACGCGCTCAACAAGGAGGGCATAGAGGTGAGATACAGACACTGGTGAAAGGAAGAAAGGGGTGAACATGACTGAAACTTCCCAAATCCTTCATCGCCCATATACTCCTGTCCTCTCTTATCCCACTCTGTCCTTGCCCTCAGAAAATCCTGACGATGATCCCCACAGAGGAGGAGAAGCAGAAAATCCAGGAGGCCCAGCTGGCCAACCCAGATGTCCCGCTGGGCTCAGCAGAGCAGTTCCTCCTCACTCTGTCCTCCATCAGCGAGCTCTCTGCCAGACTCCAACTCTGGGCCTTCAAGATGGACTATGAAGCAACTGAGAAGGTCCGTATAAACATGGGGCAGTTTGAAAAAAGAAAAGGGTAGATACTTTTCTTAAGAATGCAGCTGTGGGAAGGCCAAACCTAAACCATTATCAAACACACATTTAAAATTGTACTGCGCAACTGAATGTGGTTTTATTAAAGCAGGAACAGACATACCCGTACAAAGCCAAATGAACTCTGCACCATAAAGGATTTAGTGAATGTGCACAACATGTGTGCCTGTGTGTGTGTGTCTTATGCCCGTGTCAGTTAGTATCAACATCCCTTTTAGTACAAACAACATCCGTAAAACATCAACATAGTTACATCATAACAACAGAGCCAAATATGCACGCTTATTAGCGGCACCTTGTCTTCTCCTGGCACACCAGGTTTTACTCGAGTGAAGAATGCATCCAGGAGGAGAAGTTCAAAGACAAAAACCCAGAGAATGAAAAACACACAACGCCCCTCCGTTGTCCTGTAAATTTTATGGCTTTCCGCAGGATGCAGCCGTCTTTAATCTCTCCATGAAAGGCACGATTTCTGCCGCGCGTTCGGGCAGAGTGGCGTTTCCGACCCGACTGTGGGACTGGTTTGGTAGTGGAGGCTTAAGGGCAACATACCATGCAGGCACACAAATGCGCGCGCAAGAGAGTCTGCTGCACAAAAACAAAAGCATCATGTAATCAGGAGCACCTTTGATAGCGAAGGCTCGCCGAGACCTTTAAACAACCTCTCATGATCTCAAGCGCAAGCGATTTGTGGTGGGAGACTAGGGGCACCTGTTCACCACTTATGTAACCGTAGACTCGTGAAACACATGTTTTTGGGAGTCTTATCTGACTCAACTAATGACATGTGTGTACATGTATGTGTGTGTTTTAATCCTTCCAGGAAGTAGCAGAGCCGCTGCAGGATCTGAAGGAGGGTATGGAACAGTTGGAGAAGAACAAAACACTACGCTACATCCTCTCCACGCTGCTCTCTATTGGAAACTTCCTTAATGGCACCAATGTGAGTCATGACAATAACAGGCTCCCTTCATCATACTGGGACATCATGACAAGCTTCTTTTGTTTGTTGTAATTGTAGAGACATTCAGTGATTTTAATGGAGTGTGGATTTTCTAAGCCTGTAATTTGTACATTAAAAATTACATCACATATTAGCTACTATAACTTGGTGAGAACAGATGTACCTTACAGTACTACTTCAGAAACCCTTTGCTCAGCCACTTGGTTGTTTTCTAGTTCATTTTCTAAACAACTTTAAGGACTGGATTCTTGTGAGATGCTGTTATTTCATAGGAAAGCATTAAAAGAAACAGAATTTTTTTTGTGAGTAATTTGTGTGTCCATGCGTCCAGGCTAAAGGCTTCGAGATGACGTATTTGGAGAAGGTTCCGGAGGTGAAGGACACGGTTCATAAGCAGTCTCTGCTGCATCACGTCTGCTCTGCAGTGGTTGACAACTTCCCTCAGAGCACCGACCTCTACTCCGAGATCGGAGCCATCACCCGGTCTGCAAAAGTACGCTCCGTGCTCACTTTTGAAAGGCTTGTGTACATGCTATTTTGCATCCCTACACTGTAAAACATTTTCAAAGAAAAAAAAAACAGTTTAAACTACAAAAAAGAAGGGTTTCTGGAGAGATTCAGCTCTCAAACAATGCATGGTGGGAAGTCTGCCAATAATAATAATAATGTTAATCATGCAGCTTTTTGAACACTGTCTGAAGTTGAATTAACTATAAGTTTACATTACGTTATTGACAAAAGATTTGGTGTACCCACTTAATTCCTGTATGATGTTTTACATTTTAGCTGAATGATATTGAACCCTTTCAAAGAGGAATACATACAATTACTAAAAGGACTTTCCCTCTACAAGTCCCTTATTTGCATCAACATCTCTTCCGGCAGGTGGATTTCGACCAGCTGCAGGAGAACCTGTGTCAGATGGAGCGGCGCTGCAAAGCCTCATGGGACCACTTGAAGGTGATCGCCAAGCATGAGATGAAGCCCCAGCTGAAGCAGAAGATGTCTGACTTCCTCAAAGACTGTGCTGAGAGGATCATCATCCTCAAGATTGTTCACCGCAGGATCATCAACAGGTAGTTGAATAGTAATTTGTCAAATTTCTAGTGTGTAGTGAAATTTGGCCATAAACGTTAAACAGCCTAAAAGAGACCCACCTGTAACTCCTTCTCCAAGGTTCCATTCGTTCCTGTTGTTCCTCGGTCATCCGGCCTACAGTGTGAGAGAGGTCAGCGTCCACAGGTTCAGTAAAATCATCAGCGAGTTTGCGCTGGAGTACCGAACTACCCGAGACCGCGTGCTGCAGCAGAAACAGAAGCGAGCAGACCATCGCGAACGCAACAAGACCCGAGGAAAGATGATCATGGACGTCAACGCTCCTGTGAGCATCGCACGCACAGTCCCTTGCACAAAGACACACTCAGACTTTCCATTCTATCTTCTTGTCCTTCTCTTAGCAAGTCTAGAGCTGCTTCTTCACTTTTTCCCCCGTTACTTTCTCTGATCTAGACTTTTACTTTCCCTCTTTCTTTCCCCTATAGTCTGATGATGAAGAGGAGAGTGAGGTATCAACATGTGTGCTGGCTGTCTGCATGTGTGTGTGTGTGTGTGTGTGTTCATGAAACCACTAACCCTGACTGAAGCACTTTACCTCAGAGTTTTCCTTTTCACTGACTTTAACATCTGAGTGGCTCAGTCAGTGAAGTAGAGTAGGCATCATAATATTTACAGGTTGGATGTTTTCCGTGACGCTTCAGCTTGTTTGAGTCAAAGCCCAAAATACTTCAAATACAAAAAGCCAAATTCTTATTCTCATTCATTGTCTCACACCGTCAGTGTGGTCGGCATGGCTCCACCAGTAACAACAGCGCCCCTAGTGGCAGCCAGGAGAGCGAGCAGCCTCTGGGTCTGGGCCACTCTGAGGATGCTGCAGAGCACGAGCACATGAAAGCGGTACTGAGAACCAGCATCAGCGGCGGTGACAAGGAGCCCGCTGGCGTACCAGGGCTTCGGACACGGACAAGGTCCAGGCCTGGACGGGGAGGTGAGGGTGACAGGAAGTTCCCTACAGGGTCACTTAGAGACGAAATGCAAAAGTCACGGCCCATTAAGGTATTTCTTTGTTAATGCATAAGCCTTTGTTGTTCTCTTTATTTTGTTCAGGTCGCAGTATGCAGTCTTGGACACCAGCCGTGGAAGAAGCTCAGATCTGTGGAGACGACGCCGCAGACGACATCATGGAGCGTATAGTGAGGTCGGCCACTCAGGGTCCAGGAACCAGAGCCCAACCCCGCGAGAGGAGGAGGTCCAGGGCCAACCGCAAGTCATGTACGACCTAAATCCTTAACTTCTGTCCCAAATCCGTACCACATACAAATCCTAAGCAGGTTTTGCTCATGTTGTATGTTCTCACTGGAAAAGAAAAAAGTTTATTTAAAACTGTCAGTTCACATGCTTTAGCTTTAAACCTTTGATTTCTGGTAATGTGCTGTTCATTTACATTATTCCTCCACAAAGCCACACACAATCAAACTAAAGAAGCTGCTCACATTAAGCTAGGAACAAATCCAACAAATTGTGGACTAAGTATACACAGATAAGTTAAATAAAAAAATCTAAAAGAAACAACCCTGATGATGTCATCAGGGTCATCCTGGATTTGGGCTTGAGACTTTACATTTTTACATTAAAGTCTGCATTATGATCCAAAGTGAGTAGGTTTGACAGGTATATCAGCCACGTTTTGTTGCGTTATGGGAAAGGAAGGATGCAGTGTTTCAATTGCTTGACCCATGCTAAAAAATGAAAATCAGGATATCTCGGCCTATGCTGCATCAATTTTGACCATAGTTTTTTCTAAACCATCTATCGCAAAAATACAGTACAAGCACAGAGAAGTGCTGGGCACAAAATCAGACCTTAAAAGCAGTTTTAAAAAGTGGAGTCTTCTTGAATGTGCAATAGCATAATCAGAGTAGCACAGATGTGTTTGTAATTTGAAATAGCATCTTAAAATCACACTTTTTATGTCAGCAACGCAGGAGAGAAAGTATTGTATCATTTCCTGTTTGTATAAAACATTTACAAATCTAAACAAATATGGGGATTTGAACAGTATACTATAAAGCTTAGTATATTGTACATACTGTATAATGTTAGTATGTAGTATGGTTTTAGGAGACAGCATTAGCTTGATCACAGCAGCTGATGTGATAAATGTGATAAATAACCTTCTCTTCTCGCAGTGAGGCGGACCCTGAAGAACGGACTGACCCCAGAAGAAGCACTTGCTTTAGGACTAACCGATTCCCCGGATACATCGATGTGATCATCCACCCTCCCGCCTGTCCTCATTTCCATGGAAACAAAGCCACAATCATCGAGTAGACGTCTGCCTTCATCACCTTTACAGCGTCATATTTCACCTGCCACAAACCCCTTTTAGGTTTTTGCCAGCTGCTAATTTTGCCTGATGTGTCTGAGTCCTGAAGCCGCGGCCATGTTAGTGTTTTTTAATGCAACACAAAGAAAAATTCTTCCCTAAGAAAAAGTGGAAATGAAGAAAGAGAATGCGTCGATTAAGGACTTACGTGTTCAACCTGGCAAGGGAACGGAAATTTGTATTCAGTGACGCTGCCTCTACGCTGAAATGAAACCCTTCCTATTTATCTAAACATATATTTGAAATGTTGCATTAGTCCAAAAGGTAATTTTTGCTTGTGAGTTTCTGCAGCTGTGACGCCACCATTTTTCTGTAATTTAAGCTGTGAATTTCAGTTTGTAAAGATTCACTGGCTGAAGAGGAAGTTTGATTTGTTCTCATCCAGTTTCAAAGAATCCCAAGAGATCACCAACAAACAAAGAGGCTTACTAAGAATGATCCTTTGTGAAAAGGCAAATGTTTGCTTCTGCAGCTGCACGTTTGACAAGTGACGTGTGTATTTGTGTTTAGTAGGAATGTGAAAGGTTTTCAATCTGACGTGTGCCTTTCATTTAAAACGCCAGCTCTCACTCGTTTCATTCACCTCCTACTTCTCAGCTAACTCACAAATGTCACATTCACAGGTGTAGTTATATCCAGTGTTGATATGAGTGTTGATTACAATTCACTTTTTTTAATTTTTTGGCAACATTGATCTCAGTATTTATTTGCAAAGCTCGGACATCTTGCACCTTACTCAACATGAACAGTTACTCATTCTGAAATGAACGACTGATTCAAAACACAGAAAAAAAGGAAGTTTTTATCTCAGAGGAGCCATTTGTAAAGTGTAAAAAGACAAAAAGATGTTCTTTTTGGTTGTTTTAACAATCTATTTTGAAGGACATGCAGAGAATTCTGCATAAAATGTGTAAATGCCCTTTCAGCTGCCAGGTACTTGTAGTACTACAGTGTGGATGTTTAGTGCGGTTCATGTGATGTATTATTTTTGTAATTTCTGTAGAAACTTGTATTATAGTCTGAGAGAAAGGGTTAAAAACAATGGGATATTCTGTGAATTGTTATAAAAGAATAAAATATGTGGTTATAGCTGAAATATAAGTATTGCTCTGTGCTCAGAGAGAGGAGCGGTACTCTGACATTTCCCTCGAACTATGTGGTCACATTGTACTTTGTATGAACTTGAACAGGTTGTGGATAATGTAAGTCCCAGCTGAACCATCTGCTCCTCTCACAGTACATCAAAAACTGGGAAATATTGCTGCATAAATATCATGTAGTGGGCAGGACACAAAACCGTTGTTACAAATACTTTCACTTGAAATGCCGTGTACACGCATTCTGCAATAATAAAAGAAAAGGATGTGCATGTCATTCTTTTTCACTGCTTTCATTTCTGAGCACTTGAATACACTACAACATGTGGCTGTGCCTCTACTGACCAGCCTTTGGATTAATGAGGTGCCTTAAACTGCTGCTCATTTAACTTGTGCAGTTCAGCATTGAGATCAGAGAGCACAAATCCCAGGAAGTCTTGGAAATCAACCCGAGAGGACAGGTTGGTATTCACATGTTTTCAAATATCAAGTACAGTAAAAACGACCATATCAGTGCAATCTAGTTAGCTGTTACAGTAAAACAGTATCACTTTTCTATAGGGGTTAATCCCTATAGCCAGTCCAATATTTCCATTATTTAAATTTTGTTAATGTTTTATGAATTCATAAACTATTCATTAGTTTGTCTGCACTATACAAAAAATGTGTTACATCAGAATAAATGTTGAATTCCTTTAAGGCACAAGACAGTGTAGTTAATTTGTAAGTATTCAATCATTTTCATGTTACTTCATTCTACCAGCTCCCAGCCTTCAAACATGGAGACAACATCCTGAATGAGTCTGGTGCAGCTTGTTTGTACCTGGAGGTAGAATGTAAAACCTGGAGCAACACACTGCCTCTTTTTTACCATTTGAGAGTGAAAAAACAACGTCAGATAATATGGAATATCCTGTATATTATGTTTTATACTGACTATGACACATAGGCCTGGTCTTCGTTGTTGTTTTCTATTACGTTGCTGCAGACAGTCACTTTAAGTCCCATGGCAACAACCTCATCCCGCACAGCCCTGCAGAACAAGCACTGAGGTACCAACGCATGATGGAGGCCCTCACTGATAAACTCAGTAAGAGACACACACCCTAACACAAATACCAACACAGACACAGAGTGAAGAGGAACAAAATGAACAGTGATATTCATCTCGAATGATCTGTCTTAGATTCATCTACTTTGCATGGTTTGTCCCCGAAGAGGGGAGACATGATTCTGCTGTGAAGAGAAACAGGGTAACTCTAGCCACTGAGCTCAAACTCTGGGAGAGTTACCTGCAGAAGGTAGCGAATGAACAGCACACACACACACACACACACACACACACAATGCAGAAAGCAGTGTTTGTCATTTGATTTCGGCATCAAGGTGTCTGCAGGCTTGTACCTGTCAGGGACCTTCTCGTTGGCTGACGTGACAATTTTTCCAAACATTGCTTATTGTTTTGGGTTAGTGAGTGTAGTGCTTGGTGGAAGAACGAGTTAATCTGCTTTGGCTTTCAGTGACATCATAAACTTGTTTCTTGTCTTGAGGCTGTCTGTTGGACGTTACTCCAGATTGGCCAAATAGTACAGCCTGTTGAAGGACAGACCCAGCATCAAAGCCAGCTGGCCCCACACCGGCTGGCCAGCCCACAGAGTTATGGCATCCTGAAGGATCTCTGAAACACAAACATTTACTTTACCATTATTTTATATATCTGTAAGTTAGTTTAATGGTGAAAAATCAATAAATAAATGGCATGCTTAATTTTCCTATTGAATGTTTCTCAAATGGGTTAACATTTGACGTTTTTATAAAACATGTAAGCTATCACAAAGAGAAATTATTTGAAAGACCAAAAAATTACATTGCCACCTCCTAACCAGCAGGTGGCAGTAAGCGCTTTTATTACAGCTTGAGATCCCTGTGAACTGTGGACAGAGTGCAATCCCTTTTTTCTCTGCGTTTGTCTGCTCAGCTTCTGAGACGCTTGTGGAAACCCTGAGGTTGTAGGCCGTGAAAACTGAAGGCATGGCCCAGGACATGACTCTGCTGTGGGGCTCCGGCTCTCCTCCCTGCTGGAGGGTGATGATCGCTCTGGAGGAGAAGAACCTGCAGGGCTACAACCAAAAACTGCTCTCCTTTGAGAAAATGGAGCACAAGTCCCAAGAAGTGTTAGACATAAATCCCAGGGGTCAGGTAGGGAGTAAATCCATGGTAACCTGTAAAATAGAGGAACGGTAGGCTATCACCCCTGACATTTTCCACCCGAGAATAACAACATTGTGACAAGCGCAAAACAACCACAACTATTAAAAACAGATGCGACATGCCTTTCAACCATTTTTATTATCCCTGAAATGCCAGCTGTTAAGTAAGGCAACTCCAGACACTTTCCAAAGCTTTAGCAATGCATTGTTTTCCAGTTTCCCAGCAAAAATGTGTGGTTACTTTCTGAAGGTTTAAGACGAATAACGGATGCAGTAAAAGTGTGTCCTTTTTACGTTAATACCGTCCTGCTATTTAATTTCATGTTCGTGTGCTATATTGTGTTACCGTTTCTGTAATGTTATGTTAGTAGTTCCAACATATTTAGTAGTATTGTCCTTTGCTAGTTAGCTCAGTTGTTGGAGTCACTATTTCACGGACATTAACGGTATTTGGACGGTAGCGCCCCTGGAGCCGCAGCATGTAACGTTACTGTTTCACCACTAGATGGTGCCCTTTACCTATGTTTTAACAGGAGAGCAGGTGATATGTCTGTTATTTACCTCTGTGCACAGTGGTGAATATTCTGCAAACTGCTACATTTTTGTTTATATCTGTTGTCCTTCTGTAGAACCACACAAGTTCACAAATCTAGCCTAAAGTATGTTTAAGTGCCCTGCTGGTCTCCAATCTGATTAATAAAGTGCAGAGAGTGAACACTGGTCTTGTCAACTGCATTCTGACTGCGTGAATGGTCAACATGAAAGTCAGCCGGTACAGTCCTCCTATTTCGTTCATTTTCAGTGTACAATTTAATTCGGGGTATATTAAAGGTTCTGTTGTTTTAAAGTTTTAGTGGCATCTAGTGGAGAGGGTTGTGAATTGCAACCAACTGTGCAGTCTACCACAGCGCCCCCCTACCCTTTGAAAGAGCGTAGGACAGCTATGGTGACACAGCACAAAAGGTGTTGTCTTCTGAGACAGCAGAAAGTAGCCAGTCAAGAAATTAGATTTCTTTAAGTAGATATATTAAGAAATTATATTGACATAATTATTTAGTAAAATATATTATTGCGAATTGGCCACTGACAGATAACATGGAAAATGGAAGCCAAGAGTGTGTAACATTGTCATTGTTTCTGTACCACAGTCCATTAATAACCACATAATAGATAAAGTTTATACAAACATTGACAATGGAAATGGTTAATTCTCTCTGTGAGTATGGACCCTCGCCAAAACTGCGCGCCAACAATAATATCTGTCCCGCAGCCAGATTATGGTGCTTTGATAGCAGTACTGAAATAGATCTCAGTCATGATAGCAACAGTTACTCACATATAAACACTTCAGTTCAACTCTCTACAAAATAAAATCATGAAAACGTTTTCTGCTGCAATGCTTTATTTTTTTGCTTTTTCTTTGAAAATTTCTGAACAATATTAAGAGCCTGTGGCCTGCTTGACACACCTCTGAAAGAGCCGTCCGAAAACGTGACATATGACTATACGGTGACAGCTCAGTTTCAATAAGGTGCATGTACATTAATTTGCAGTACTGCTCTGAAAAACAACACACACACTATAATTCTTAGTCATTCATAAGAGTCAAATTTTTATTTAACCTTTATTTAACCAGGAGATTCCCATTGAGATTAAGAACCTCTTTTGCAAGGGTGACCTGAAATAACTGTCTAAGCATTAAGACATGCTATGTGATGAGAGCTAATAGTTTAGACTCTTTATATACAGTCTGTCTTGCTCACATTATATCCTGTTTGATTTTTAAGCTTCCCTCTTTCAAACATGGAGACGTCACCGTGAATGAATCCTACGCAGTCTGTTTTTACCTGGAGGTGAGCAAGCCTCTCCATCAACAGAAAAATGTCAGCAACAGATATCAACACTAAATGAAACATTATGATGTGTGACATCTTGAAATGTATGTGTGTGTGTCTTTTTCTCTCTTAATGGCAGAGTCAGTTTAAGTCCCAGGGAAACAAACTGATCCCAGACAGCCCGGCAGAACAAGCACTGATGTACCAACGCATGATGGAGGGTCCCACGTTCTACGAAAAACTCAGTAAGACAAATACATAAAAAATTCCATGAGCAGTCAGATCAAACCCAAAACAAAACAAAAACAAATACAACTGAGGTCATTTTAAACATGTTATTTAATTACCACGCAGGTAAAAAAAAAAATGCTCAGCTTCTAATGTTGGTGTCATAATAGCATCAAAAATATTGTTTTCCCTGTTATGTTTCCCACTGTTCATTCTATGATTCTATGATTTGAAGGCTAGTGAGATTCTATTATTTTTATTATTATTATTCTGTTATTTTTCTTATTGTTAGCAAATCCCATTAAAAGACCAACACCAGTAATACTGGCTGACATGTTTCGAAGATACAGTCCACTCAGTGAACGCTGTGTGCACTGAATATGTAAATTGTGTTTCTTTTTCAGATGCAGTTATCTACTACAACTGGTTTGTCCCTGAAGGAGAGAGGCACGACTCAGCTCTGAAGAGAAACAGGGAAGCTCTGGCCTCTGAACTCAAGCTCTGGGAGGGTTACCTGCAGAAGGTAGTGTATGCACAGTACACACACAAACACAAAAACAAACTCGACATGCTGGGACGTGTTCAGACATGCTGTATTTTCCATCCCTTTCTTTCAAGCTGGGCTCTGGCTCCTACCTGGCAGGACCCTCCTTTTCACTGGCAGATGTGACCGTTTTTCCAACTGTTGCTACTCTTTTCAGATTTGGGTAAGTGGGAGAAGGCTGTTAAATTTTCTAGTCACACTGGCATGGCTGAACATTTAAAATGTCTCCTACCTTCTGTTCTGTAGATTGTCTGCTGAGCATTACCCTAAACTGGGAGAGTATTACGCATTGTTGAAGGAGCGGCCCAGCATCATAGCCAGCTGGCCTCCTCACTGGCTGGAGAACCCCAAGGGACAAGACACGCTCAAAGACATCTGAGGTTCACACACACACTGTACAATCACGTCTGCCTGTAATGTTTTGGTTTGGTTTCTATAAAAGCTCTTTTGTTTATTGTAGTTTCAGTTCCCAGCTTTTCACATGTGATACAGCTCTTTAATTTTCTGATATTGTCATGGAATGAAAGTGTTGAGATCACCAGTATGTTCTTAATATATTAGTGTTACAAGGGCAGAAATGTAGTTCTTTTGTTTTGTCAAACTAACTTTTATATTTAGTTCAAAAGTGTGTCAAAAAGTCGTGTCTGTCAGATATTTAACAAACACAGGCAATGTTGGTCTGTGCAGCATGTGATGTTTGTAGGGTAACAGGCATAGGTTGCAGGCCAAATGTAATGTTGTGATATTGTTGATCCAGCGTACATACATGGCGTGTATTTGTAACATCAATATCTGTTTATTAATATATGCATAAGTCACTATAACAGCAGTTTTCCATGTGTTTTGACTAAAAAAACCTCCACTCAAGCAAACATGTCTTCGAGGCTACACACCACATTGAAAACCCATACATTGGCTCTACAATTAAACTAGCATAGGCCAAACAAAACCCAGATGTCCCTTTTGAAGGTGTTGAAGTCTGGGAGTAAGAAATGTGTTCAAGTTTGGACTTCATGCAATTTTATGTTGAGCTCTTATGCGATCATCTAACCACATGAGCTCTAAATCCGCGACTGTTAACCCAAATATTCATGGCAAGTCTGGCGTCAATCTCAAGATTTCAATCTCACAATCTCTTACAAAAGGTATGTGGTGTCTGAGGACATAAACTGGTTTGTTTTATTGTTTGAATGGCCGTGCCACAACTGGTTCACTCTGCACAAAGGTAAGTGGAATGCTCTGTGTTGTCATGACTTTGCATAAGTGACATAGCTCTGTATTGCAGGCTGTGCATGATTTTGCATTTTATGTAAAATGTCTTTCAGACTTTCGCAGCAGCTGCACTGAGCTGTATGTCGGCCTATATCACTTAGACTTAAAAAATAGACTTCTGTACCTGCTTATGTAGAGGCATTTCACATGCTTATAAACTTGAGTTGAGATCCTGCACACACTACCAGGAGTACATCAGCTTTCACATACTGAGTAGTGCAGCCCTAGAAGATGTGCAAAGTGACATCCCAGTCCTCCTCTTGGCCCTTTTATATACTACCTGTTTTGTCTGGGAGTTGGGGCGTCCCCTGTTGTGCTCCATCAGCTAATGATAACTGGGACAGTTGGTATTTTATTTGGAAGAGATGTAATAGGCTAACTGTCATGGGGCTGCCCCATTCAAGCAACAGCCTCTGATGAAACATGAGCGATGCACTTTATGCTTCTCAGTGGCAGTTCAACAGTTCACAGACAAACTAATATTCAAGGAATTTAGTGTTTACCTAGAACTATGAAAAAATGTAGCTGATCAAAAAGCTTATTTGATCAAAAACATCAATTTCATTTTTCTGGAAACCGAACTGATTTGAGGGTTTGTACTCCGTGATGAAATTTAAGTTTCATGCATGCATCAATGAACCGGTAGTCTGCAGTCACAGGTCTCCCTCTTACAAAATACTGATGATCCCATGCTGACAATCTGCCTGCAAGTCCAAATGTAGGACACTTACTGTATATTCAGACTCTCAATGGGTTTTTCTTGAAACATGGATGAATTATGATGTGGCCGCCTTTGTCAAACTTCTTAGAAACCTAAAATAAAACTGGTCAGCAGTTGAATGTATCGCTGGAAGAAACAGACTTCAGCTAAACCACATGTTTTTCATGTGATTTCAGCAGCTTTCAAAAACACAACAATTAAATTGAGTTGATGCTAAATGCTGATGATCCCATGCTGATAATCAGCGTGCAAGTCCAAATGCACGATGCTGCCAAATAGATCAAAACCTGAAAAAATGGGTCCTCGTGTTACAACAAGCTGAAATAAGCTGGTTTATATGTATCAAGAGAACTTCACTCTTGCTACAGAGTCTATATATAAAAAAAACTAAAGCCTTTGTGTACTGCAATCATTGAATCATTCAACCTTTATTTAAATCAGAGTGGTGCAGTCAGAGCAGTCCCTTCTTTAGTGTGTGTACACGAGATAATAAAAGCAATAGGCAAACAAATCCGACAGTAAGGAAAACACGAGACTTTAAAAAACGAGTAAAACAGGTTAATACATTTGAATGGGCATCAAGCCAACATAATGTTTGTTATGTGTGTATTTATCATGTAAGACAACATTTAATAGAAAAACAGTTTTCAACACAATTGCTTTTCCTTCATGTCACTATGACAAAGACAGCCTGCATATTGATGAAGAAACAGATTCTTTGAATTTTAGACTGGTGAGTAGTTGAATGTATCGCTTGAAGAAACCGGCTACAGCCACATGGTTTTCATGTGATTTCTGCAGCTTTCAAGAACAAAACAACTTGTTGAATGAATCATGGGTGCTCAGTTTTTAAATGTCAGTCTCAAATGTGCATATATATTAACAAAGTATATATAGACAGGTGGTGTCTATTACATTCAGTGCAGATTTGACTGTTGTAAAAAAGTATTGTGACAGGCTGTGTGTGTGTGTGTGTGTGTGTGTCGGGGGGGGCTGCTGAGTGCTGAGTCACTGTGAGTTTTCAATACATATCAGGACACACAGGAAACAGGAAACCACTAAGCTTAAAATAAAAAGAACAAATCAAGATTTTGCTGACAAAGGTTCCCACAGATACATATATATTTTCTAAGAAATGTTTGTTGGAATTTCAATAGGAATATTCAGGCGCATAAAAAAATAATTGCAGTTGCAATTTCAGTGTTTATTACTTACAAATTCACTGTATAGATGTTATGAGTTCCCATCAGTTTCTCACAATTGCAGTATTTTATTCTTGGATTCATGTTTCCCTTTGCACATGTTTCATGCATGTCTGAGATCAAAGAGTATTAATGCAAAGCAAGAGAAGTCACTCCTCACATCTGACTTTGTTAATTCCAGTGGATATAATTGGCTAGAGGCATTATTTCATATTAAAATAGTTAAGTACAGTTACTAAAATATGCAGACTTTCACTAAGACATCATGTTGCCTTGAGTTAACAGAAAGAGTGGTAAACATGCTTGGATAGGGTGTGAACTATCTTAACTGTCTTGAGTCACAGATCTTTGGTGATGACAAAAATGGGATGGGTCTTAATTCCACCAATCCAGGATACCAAGGGTTGGAGCTTGTTATAAAACAAGGCATCTGCCCCTCTCAAGCTTTACTCTTCACTTCTTCCACCATTCACAACTTCATCTGCTTTCAAGCGTAGCAGTTCACTCCATAACCATGGCTAAGGACATGACTCTGCTGTGGGGCTCCGGCTCTCCCCCCTGCTGGAGGGTGCAGATCGCTCTGGAGGAGAAGAGCCTGCAGGGCTACAACCAAAAACTGCTCCGCTTTGATAAAATGGAGCACAAGTCACAGGAAGTGATGGACATGAATCCCAGGGGTCAGGTAAGTTAACACTCCATTAAGTAGAAATAATAAAAAACTTCTGATAGTGCCAGCCTGCTTTCTCCTGTAATGGAGAATTGTGTATTTATTTAAGTACTAATAAAGTACTTTAAGTAGTAACATTGAAACTTAAAGTTTTCATTCCACTCTACCTTTCTTACAGCTCCCTGCCTTCAAACATGGAAACAATGTCCTGAATGAGTCCTATGCTGCCTGCTTGTACCTGGAGGTAAGAACTTGGCCAAGCTGCTGAACTTGGCCCTTGTTAAAATGTTATGCAGCCATATCCCAACAAGGAGTTAATAATTATGAGTGCTACTTGTGCCAAGTGTGTTTAACAATGCCTAGTAAGCAAACAGACACCCTACACCGCAGAGGAAGAGAAACCGGAGCTCCATGCAGCTGTTATAATTGTGTCCCCTTTCATGTCTCCAACAACAGAGTGAGTTCAAGTCCCAGGGAAACAAACTGATCCCCGACTGCTCGGCTGAGAAAGCACTGATGTACCAGCGCATGTTTGAGGGTCTCACGCTCAACCAGAAAATGGGTATGTTAAGCCTGACATGCGAAGCTGAAGTATGTCACTGCTGTTTTTTAAAAACACGACATACCAGTTGACCCTGTAAATCCTGTATATTCATAATGATAAATAGTTGTTACATTTGAGCCACTTTGATGTAGTTGTTAAAGCCTGACTGGGCTTTATGACTTACAACTGTTGTTGCCATTTAGAAGTCTGCCTTTTGGGACTCTGAACTACATTGCTCTTGGCAACATCATACACCAAACTGCCACCTTTACACCTCTGAGACTTCATGTCTTCAGCCAATCTCCTCTGAGGGAGCTCAACATCAACAGCCCCCTCCCCCAGAGGCCTGAGATGTTCAAAACACAAGGCATGAGCTAATGAGCTGTGCATTCACATGATTAAGATGTTGCACCATGCATTAAGTTAATGTGGTGCACCCCTTTAAAACAGGTAGTGATGTTGAAAGGCTATATATTAATCCCACAAAGGGTCACATGCTCAGACTAGCTTGCATGCAAATCTCAAGTCATGGGGCAGGGTCCTGGAATTTTTTAGGGAGGGGTGCAAAATGAAGAGGGTGGCATTCATAATTCATTTCAATCAACTTGTGCATACTTAGAAATATAGTTCCTAAAAGTGAACACCGTATTTTGTAAGTAGGCTGCTTCAAACTTTATTTGAGCCACATTGACTGTCTTCACTAATGTTACATAATTACAATTCCCTGACTGACCCCACCCTCAGCTGCAAGGGAAATGAAAGCAGTTAGTTCAGGCACAATGTGCAGGTAGATTTCTCATATCTCCGAGAGCAGTCATCATAACTGTTTATTCATTTTTTTTTTTTCTTTCAATTTTAACATTTCTCAGCTGATGTTATATACTACAACTGGAAGGTCCCTGAGGGAGAGAGACACGACTCTGCTGTGAAGAGAAACAGAGACGTCCTGAGTGCTGAGGTCAAGCTGTGGGAGGGATACCTGCAGAAGGTAAACCTCAAGATAAAACAAAAATACCCTCAAATACATGAGACAAAAGATGCAGAGGAAGATTTTTAACTGAAGCAAAGCTAAGTGGCGGTTGACTTTAGCTTTATATTTAACGGACAGACACGGGAGTGGTATTAACCTTCTTGTTAAACTAAAAGTGAATAAGTCTATTTCCCCAAAATGGAAATTTCAGTGCACAGTTAAAAAGTAAGTGCAGCAGAGTTGGCTAGTAGTTAACTTGCATATTTTGTCCCTGGGCAGGTTGACAAAACAAATAAAGAAGGGGGCGGGGCGGGGAACAAGCTACAGTATAACCATCACAGCTAACATGTATGTTAATTGTTAATAGGGATAATGGCAAATGAATGCTGCCATGTTCAGCAGCTGCCATGAGTTCTTTTGGTTGTCACATGAATGTGGCCTTAACTCCTTTGATTTGTCTTCCAGGCATCAGGCTCTTTCTTTGCAGGAAAGAACTTTTCGCTGGCTGATGTGACGGTTTATCCATCTATCGCTTATCTCTTCCATTTTGGGTATGTGGATTTAATGATTAAAGATGACTTTAAGCTGCTTGATAAAATTAATGCACTTATTACCAAAGAGCAACACATTTGTAATTTTGAAGCTCACACCAACTTTCTCCATTCTTTAGGTTGTGTGAAGAGCGTTACCCTAAACTGGCAGCTTACTATAACTCCAATAAGGACAGACCCAGCATCAAAGCCACATGGCCTCCTACCTGGCTGGAGAACCCACAGGGACAAGACCAACTGAAAGACATTTGAGATTAAAACACATTTCAGCAGACACACAAACTGTGAACTGTTGTGTAATATGTAACCACTCCTTGCATTGCACTGCTCTCACCGTGTGTTTCACAAAATATGCATTTGCTGTTACTGTAGTTGTTAATTTGTTTGTGACTTAAACTGCAGATTAATCTTTTTGTCTTGTAAAAAGCAATAAATGTGACTTTCAGCTTTGCATGCTTAATTTTAAATATCAGGATCCACAAAGCCTTCTTTTAGCCCATTTAGAAGAAAACTGGTCTCTCACAGTTAGTATTTCATAAGCTATTTTTTATAAAACTGGTGAAAACATCTTCATTCCTGCACCATTCATGCCAATAAGCTTAAATAAACCATTGCTGCTTTTGCTGAACATTTCGTTTTGCCGTCATTCAGTTCTTTGAACCAGCAGTTTTGCTATCTTATCCTGTTTGGCCAGCGGGTGGGAACAGGACCACAAAAAGATGTTTTTACAGAGTCTGGGTTAAGGTTTGTTATCAGCACCTTACAGGGAAATTAAATAAAACAACTCTCGCTGCAGGTGACTTGCCAGTTTAAGGCCTCCAAGCAGCGTTTCATCCCCACTCACAGTACAACATAATGATTATAAGAACTTTGTCAAATCCATCCATCGTCAACCGCTTATCCCGCATACAGGGTCGCAGGGGGGCTGGAGCCAATCCCAGCTGACTTTGGGCGAAAGGCGGGGTACACCCTGGACGGGTCGCCAGACCATTGCAGGGCCTGCTCAAGCAAAATGTGTTTTCTAAAGGATTGAAACTATAATGCAGTGTCAGGATTCATCATGCCTACTGTTTGCCTTCAAATGACACCCTGTTACTGTCTTTTTTTTTGCCAGTTCCCTTTGTTTCAGTGGCAGACAAATGTAACCACAACAAAAGATTTTACAGTTAAAGACAGACACTTAACAGCAGTGTGCTCCACAGCAACATCCCAAACAATCAAGAATTAAGTACAACAAACTGACACAACCCTCATATCACTAAGGATTAAGTGTAGAGGCAGGTAAGAAGATGATAGAATAATCAGTTGGACATGATTTATGCAGGATTTTCAGTTAGCTCACTATCAGGCTAATTGAACAAATATCAACTCAAGCTTATGAGTTTGTTTTACTTGCTTTAAAGTAAAGTAGCTGCTGCACACAGGTTGCGGTGAGTCATTCACTAAATGTGTAAACAATCAGTTGTACAAATAGATCTTATGTACATATTGAGAAACATTCCTTTGGCCAACCTGCAGTTGCAAATACACCTCTTTTACTACGATTGCAGGAGCAGACATTACGTTTCTTTACTCTCCTGATATTGAGCACTGTCAGCAGCTTTGCACCAAGCACTCTTCCTGCCTCTTCTTTACCTTTGTTTGAGCAGACTGGACCAGAGATAACAGGTATGAAACAAGTAGTAGACATTTACAATTACAAATAAGTACTTAAATAATACTTGTTTCTTGTGAAGAATGACAGAAAACAGATACTGAAAATAAGAAACTAACTCTGACCTATTGTCACAAAGGAATGATTAATTTTAAGTTTTTTAATTCAGCGCTACCATACACTAGGAGAAGTCAAGAGGGTGCTGGATCAAGAAAACAGTGGAAATGAAAACAAATCAGCATGCAGTATACTTTGTATACTTTTCTGAAATGCAAACATGCAGTTTATGAGCTCTTTCAAAGCCTTACATTAGTGGAATTATATTTAAAATCTGGAGAACCCAATTTCTGGACTGCACACAAAGGCATCTTCTATAGCTTTTCTCTGACTACAACCCAGACCCGCATAGGCTCACAACCTTTTAAAACTATGAACATGAACTCCAAGTTTTCAGATGTTTTCACACCAAAACCACGTAAAAATACTTGTAAATCACATTGCCAGGGTTAATGTTTGTTATTGCACCTTACTGAGCTGGTTGGTCCCTCACCCAGGGCATTAAAGGAAATGGAACCATTCTCACGGCAGGTGATTTGCCAGTTACAGGCCTCGGAGCAACATTTTATCCTCGCTAACAGTACGACATAATGGCTAAGAGAACTTTATCAAATCATGCTGCTTAAGCAAAACGTTTTTTTCTAAATAAGTGAAAATATAATGGAGTGTCAGGATTCATCATGCCTACTGTTGGCCTTCAACTGACACCCTGTAACTGTCTGAACATGAGGCTCACGCTGAAAGGCCAAACAGGCCTTTATGTTCCCTGTCCTTGTAACCTGGAACCACTGACAGACAGTTTTGCAGGTTGACAGGCCAATACTAATTAGAGCATTTAAAAACTGAGTGAAGGCTTTGGAGACTAATTCAGTTGATATGTTTCCTCCGTTTGTTTTATGTGTTTTTAACGTTTATGTTTATCTTGGTCACCAGGGCTCCCTTGGAAAAGAGATTTTGTAATGTCATTGGGATTAGCCTGGTTAAATAAAGGTTTCATTTTTTAAAAATGCCATAAAAACAACAGCACACTAGGAATGAAACTGCAAAATCACACACTAATATGAGGTAAGAAAATGTCCAGCACAGCTAAACTAAACTAAACTAAACAGAGGACTGTTCAAGGTCTTGTTGTCAGAACATCCAAATGTTGTAATCTGAACTCTAAAATAGCAAATATGCCTGAGTGGTCATAGATACATAAAGCCTTGTATGGTTTTAAAACTGCCTTTAAAATAGATTTTTTTTTTAAGAAACTGTACTATCAGTCATAGAAAGTCAAAGTTCATGTGTGAAGAACATGTGACCAATAAGCCTGGCTGTGAGCCAATCTGAAGCTGACCTAGTTGCATTATCCTTCAGAAATTCCCTTTATGTCTGTAGCAAATATAACCACAACAAAAGGTATTACTGCCATTAAAGACAGACATTTAACAGCAGCATCGCAAACAATCAAGAATTAAGTACAACAAACTGACACAACCCTCATTTCACTAAGGCTTAACTGTAGAGGCAGGTGAGAGGAAAGTTAGAATAATCAAGGCATCAGGATATATTATAATACTGTGTTGGACATGATTTTTGATTTTCGGTTCGCGCTCACCTGCAGGACAATTGAGCAAATATTGACTGTCCAACATCAAGCTTCTTATTTTGTTTTATTTGCTTATTGCACATTAGGCTACTGTAGCTGTACAAAGGTTGCTGTGAATCAGTCACTAAATATGTAAACAATCAGCACAAATAGATCATATGTATAACTTGAGAAACATTCATTTGGCCAACCTGCAGTTGCAGAACCACCTGTTTTACTGCAGCTGTGCTTCAAGAATCTTGGCCTATACAGAGTATCTTCAAAACTGAGAAGATGGGAACATATTTGATTTTGGTGGGTCTGCTCTCTATCTGCAGCCTCTCCTTTAGTCAAGGTAATACAACACTATACTGTATATTGTAATTACAGGTGGTTGTTTAAATTGCTATTGCACCACTTACATGTGGAAATATGTATCTAATTTGTGTGTACTTCTTTTCCCATGTCTTCAGAATGTAGTCGAGAACTTGTGAAAAACGTGGATTTCCCTGGAGCAGAAGTTTCAACTCCCTACTCTCCTGATGCTGAGCACTGTCAGCAGCTTTGCACCCAGCACTCTTCCTGCCAATTCTTTACCTTTGTTCAAGGCGACTGGACCAGAAATAACAGGTACGAAACAAGTAGTGGACTTTTACAATTACAAATAAGTAGTATGTTTCTTGTGAATAGTGACATCTTTTCAGTCAACAGAGACTGAAAATAAAAAAAGTAACTCCAACTTTTTAATTCAGTGCTCATGGATCCAGAAAACAGAAAATATACTTTTCCAAAATTGCAATCATGCAGTTTATTAGCTTTTTCACAACCCTACATTAGAGGTATTATATTTAAAATCTGATGTAGGTTATTTGTTATGTAATTTCCATGGGTCAATTACATTTTGTCTTACTATAATTTTTGTCTATTTGTTTTTTACTACAGCTGATGACACACTTCCATCTTCAGTTTTTAATGTTAGTTAAATACGCACAAACAAAAAACCCTCTGCCCTTATATGCAGGACCTTCCGCTGCTGCCTCAGGTCCAGTGCCTCTGGACAGCCCAATGCTCGGACTGCACTCCAAAACGTCACCTCTGGCTTCTCTCTCAAACCCTGCAACCCAGACCCACGTAGGCTCACAAACATTTAAACCCAATTTTGAAAAACATTTGTCAATTAGTGATGCAGGGTCATACTAATTTGCTCTGTCTGTCTGTTGGGCTGTATCTCTCTCAGAGCCTTGTCTGTCTCAGGTGTACCAGAACGTGGAATTCCCAGGGGCAGACTACCGATCCTTTTTCACAGCGGACTATAAGGAGTGTCAGAGGGCTTGCACCCAGGACCCTGCCTGCCGGTTCTTTACTTTTGCAAATGGGCTCTTCACACCAGAGAAGTACAGGTAAAACTGTATCACATAATGTTACACTGCAGTTGAAATGAATTTCAGTTTTATTAATACAGGGCTTAGAGGTAATGTCATCGGTGAGAAAACCTCTGTGAGCAAAGTGTTTGTGGCCTTAACAATTTTTGAAAGATGCCTGGTGCAAAGGTGAACAGTATGTTTAGGGAAGTGATATTAAAAAGGTTAATTTAATACTAATGATTTAATTCTTTGATGTTACCTCCAAAATGTAGTCTACAGTATGTACACTTTGTGAACCATTTGTGAACGGGTTGTAACCTCACATAAAAAGGTACCATTAGCACACTTCCGTAGTTCCTTCTAACAGCGCTTATGCTGCTTCCTATGTGAAAGAATTTGGTTGGAGTTTCTGCAAAATTGGTTTACGTGGGCTGTGACGTTCATGTGCACTCCCAAGTTGCTTGCTTACTGATTCTGAACTTTACATCAACACTGCAGCTAATGAAATGGAGTCACCCAAAAATGACCAGCTCCCAGTACAACACAGACACGTGTGAAATAAACACATTAATTTAGCTGACGCTTTTATCCAAAGCGACTTACAATTGCTATATATGTCAGAGCTTGCACGCATCTGGAGCAACCAGGGGTTAAGTGTCTTGCTCAGGGACACATTGGTGTCTCACAGTGGATTTGAACCCAGGTCTGTCACTCCAAAGGCATGTGTCTTATTCACTGCACCATCACCACCACAAAAGCAATAAAAGATGTGCTGAAGCATGAATGAGATTGAAGTTAGGCAAAAACACGGTTTGGAAAGGCGTTTGAGCCATGGCGAGACCTCCGCTTTGTTTTGGATATAAAAACTGATCCTAGTGGAAAGGTAAACTAAAATTGCGGCAAGTTATGTGAAATATATTGAGATTTTGTGCTTTAGTTAGCTTGATTTTTATATAACGTTATCAGTTGAAGGCTCACCGCTAGAGGCCACTAAAAAGTACACATGGCCTCTATAAACTGTACTAATAGTTAACTGTAGCATACAGTTACCTTACTTTCATCAACATCATCATTGTAAAGTGCTGTCAAACGCACATACTGTATTTAGATCAGGGACCTTGTTTTTGGAACTTCTATTTCTAAAAGCCTGTGTATGGCCCTGGTCTGTCCTGGAGGTATTGGTCGACATCTTCATAGGTCTGAATCCAACTATGTGTCTGAGTTCAGAAAGAGATGCTCTGTCTTCTGCTTCCACTTATTGTGTCCTGACTGGCTACAGATCCTTGAACCACCTTAGCTTGGTTGGCATTTGATTTCATATTCTCTACATTTCCCTAATTATGTTTAACATATGTGTATGACTTAATTATTCACAGCTAAAAAAATGTTCTCATTTAACCCAGGGGGCACAATGACCCAAGCTACCTCTTGTTCTGTTTTAGGTTCAAGTGCCAGCTTAAATACAGCTGGGCAATACCAAGGACCCCTGATGTAGAAACAAAGGCTGGTGTAACATCCGGATTCTCCCACAAAACGAAATTCACTCAACACTTTGATACAGGTGCACAAACAGCATAGTATTAGGAAAACATCCTGCAGGTTGTTTTACATGCTTTCTGAATGTATTATCTGTGTTTTGTGCAGCATGCGAGGGCAGATTATTTGTAAACACTGCCATTCCAGAACACCACCTCCAGAAACTATCTGCTGCCTCTCCTCAGCAATGTCAAACATTGTGCTCTGCTCATCCACTCTGCACCTACTTCACCTATGTCAGGTAACTTACTGTGTGTTTGACAAAATTTTCTCAGTGTAATAAACATTTCTAACATTTTGTGTCTTTCATGTGCAGTGTTGGGAGAAATATGTAAAAAAGTAACGCTATTGAATACATTAATGTATAGCTTTTTGCTCTAAGTTATATGACGCAATAATAATTACATTTTGGTACAATTATACCCGTTACAATGCATTTTAACCCGGAATTAAGAGATGCTTTGTTTTTTTAATAATTCACTAACTCATTTTTGGGATTTCTAAAATATTGACAATTTACTATTTTTGCCACACATTTCTATTTTTCTTATTATTATTATTAATCAGAATATTGATTTTTATGACAAAGACCCACCTGATCCGCAGATTTAACTATCACTAGAACCCACCTATGCAGGTACATCGTACTATCTGAATAATGTGGCTATTAAATAGCAGTGAAGGAACTCAAAAGTGATGCAAAGGTAGTGTAAAGCATTACAGTTAAGAGACAGACCAGTAATATTGTAATTTAACTAATTACTCTCAAATGACAGTAACTAGTTATCTATAATGTGTTACCTTTTGGAAGTTACATGCCCAACACTGCTCATGTGGCAATAATGTCAAAGCTTGTCCTATAAGACAATAGGAGTAATTAGAAGGTACTGAGTTATACTAGCCAATTCACTGTTCCTTTATTTTAAAATCAGACATGCTTTATTTAATTCAAGTTTTCATTTTGTTTTTTTTGCAGTACTAACTTAACTTGTCTCCTGAAGAATAATCGAAATGAAATGGTGATAAAAAACAAAGAGGGAGTCACATCTGGGATGCCAGCACGCTTCTGTCAGCCAGATAACAGTATGTATCACCAGTCAACACTAAAACCTTCAGAAATGACATATTTTCAGTAGACCACAGATAAACATGATAGTTTAAAGGTCTGGGGAATGTGAGGGCCAGTCACTGGCATCAACGCCTTTGTAATCCAGAAACTGCCAAAAGAATCAGGCCACATGAGGCCAGGTATTGAGCACAGGTACCTGTGCAACCTGAATGGGCTGCAGGTACGACCTCATGCTACCAGTAGTGACAAGGACACCGGCAAAACACAAAACTAGAGAACAATCAGTCAGGACGGATAATGAGAGAGCTATTGTTTGTGGCCACCACCTGCACTACCATTGCCTTTTAGGGAGGTGTCTTGCTGTTGCCTCTCCCGTGCAAGTGACATTGATTCACAATCTCTTATGCTTTCTAACTAGACAGATTGATATCCCTGAAGTTTTATTGACCTGATGATATACTGTGATGATGAAGTGCTTCCTTATTTTTTTAGAGCAGTTTATTTTGGGTGTATGGATCAACAATCTCAATAACTTAATGTTGTAAATGGGTCTGGGTTTTATTTAAGCTATGCCGAACAATGGATTTCAGACTCCATCGGTCAGTCAGTTAGTCAGTTTATTATTTACTTATTAAGTGAAATATCTCAACATCTACTTGATGGTTAGAGTTTACGTTTCTACAGACATTCACGTTCCCAAATAAGGTAGGAGTGAAATGTCTCAACAACTATTGAATGAAATTTAGTACTCACAGTTACAGAGGATGAAGTGCACTTTGACGGGCTGACTTAGCATGGCTGTAGACTCTTAGTCTTGATTGCATTATGAATCTATTCATTTTCAGCAGTTTCAATAAATACTGGGCTAGAAGTCAGAGTCTAAAAACATTAATAGAATTTCAGAGAAATCTGTGTAATGACGTAATGGCAATGGGCCAAAGCTGGGCTTGAAATGTTTATTTTTTGTCTGTATTTATTGAAAGCCTACTTTCACTTAATGGCAACATTGTTCAATCATTTCAGAAACAATCACAAATGAAATAGCTAAGTGGCAAACAGTCTTTTTTAAAATTTGGTTATTGTGTGATCTATAATGACAAAGACTGGAATCATTTAGCCAACATGAACGTGCATCCTTTTAGTTTTATTCTTAGTAAAGTATTTCTGTTGTTCAGCCAGCATCAGAAGTTTAACCCTGTTCCTCTCTGCTTACAGACTGGATAAAGGTGGCTCACAAAGATGTAGATTTCCCAGGTTCTAACATTCGCTTTGAACCGAAAGACAATGCAGACGCATGTCAGAAGGCCTGTACTAACGATAAGTACTGCCAGTTCTACAGCTATGTCAATGACAACTTCTCTGACCCTGCTTTAAGGTACAGTACTCTTTATGATTGCATGCGAACCTACATAAACACAAATATTGTCATTAAAAAAATCAGTTTACCAGCAATCCTCAGGCAATACTTATCATGTAACATTTAACTTGATCATCAATCAGACACTGTTGTAGCCCCACTTTATAATTTGATGACAACTGTATTTATGGTGGCTAATTGAAGATGCTGTTGATTTTGTTTTCTAGGCGCCGTTGTTATCTAAAGCGTGTCATCACCATGCCTGCTCCTCCTAAAGTCGCCAAACTGGCCAATGTTGTGTCTGGTTTCACAAAGAAGAACTGTCATGGTCAAAAACAGTGAATTAAAAGAGCAAAGTGTAGAAACACATAGAAAATTCTGTGACTCAGCAGTAAGCACTTTCCTCTCACTTCCCCATTTCAAACACTTGTTTTCTGTCATTACTGCCCTCCTCATTGCATGCTGAACCCTTCTATTTTTCCTCATTTAGCTTGGTCCAACAAATCTCGCCTTTTAATGCCTCTTGCTTCACTCAGACATGCACACTTCCCTCCTTCTGTCTTGATATCTTCTTCCTCTTTGTTTCCCCCAGACCTGTTTTTTTAAATTCTTTATTATGTGCACTTGGATAGCTGGTTGTTCCTAACATCATTTGCTTTTTGAGCTGCAGATGAGTATTTTTGTGTGTAAACAAAAACAATAAAACATCAATTTGCCTTTCAGCCTTCTTTATTGATTTAAAAGTAAGTGTTTACACAGCTCATACAGTATGTGTGAGGTGAGCAATGATATTAAAATATATCTGTGTGTTTCTACACCAAGATATTCTTCCACATCCATAAAACATACAGTAAATTGCTACATATAAGAAATAGCAATCTGTCATAATTGTTGTAAAGGTTATTGCCTGTAGTTTGAAGCATTCCAAGGTCATTGCAGTATTTACCATTTCAGTAATAATTTGTGCATTAGTTAGTAAATAACACTGATAATTCACCAATAGGCTAATAACTATAAAAAGAAATGATATGCCTTTAAAATTAAGTGAAATGATAAAATGCATTTAAAAAACAGTGGGTTTTGTTTTAATCTTAGCAGAAGTCAAAGACATTAATTTAATGATTAAATGTATTGTGTGTGTGTGTGTTACCTTGAAATCAATAAACATTTACCCCACAGAATTTGTACTATAACCGAAGTACATACTGTAAGTGTTAAATAATGTGCTTCTACTTTAGAAACTATTTATTTGAGAGTGATAACAGGCCACGCGAAGCAATGCTGCTGTAACCTCAACTGTTCTGACATTACATGCATTCACCTCATGAAAAGATTTGGCACATCAATACATATGAGGAGGAACCTAGTGAGAAAAGACACTCCAGAGCTGCATCCCTCATCATATATTAATAAGACTATAAGTAGAATCATGAAGTTGTTTCCTTATTGTACAGTGAGCAAAAATGAGAGGCGATACTGACTTAAATTTGCCAGTTAGCAATATTTGTCATATTGAAGAGTCTGTCACTATACTGAGTCACTGATTTATTCATCTGTATGTTTTTATTCTAGCTCTTGCTAACACTTAACTTAAATAGATTAATTTAATATTAATTATAATAATAATAATAAAATTCTTTGCTGTTACCTGCAAAAAGTTAATCTATGTTGCCTACACTATGTCGTATAGCCACACCAGCCTGTGGCATATACTGGTATGGGAGATAAAAACCCTTAGACTGGCCCAGAGGCCGGATGGGCCCTCTCACACTTCACTCTCTTAGACTTAGATGAATGGTGGTCCTTTCAATGTAAATGGTAGCCTATTCTTTTCAATGAGACACAGATTCTAGTAAAGTTCAAATTAACTCAAGTTTAGTGATAATTTCAAGCAAATAAACAAATACAACAAATACACGTATGTCCGAGTTGGGAGCAGACTTCCCAAACTCTGTTTAACATTGGTGAATATGTCCTCTCGCTCCTGTTGTGGGTCTCATGGTAAGACCCACCTTTTCCACCTCCACATCCACACATATCCAATATTAAAACAGTAGTTTATTCTACCCTACAACGCTTCTACAGAAATAAGACTGAAATGTGACATCAGAAATAAGACATCATCTTGATATTAGCAAATATTTTATGTGCATAAGATGAACAAGAGTTAACATCAAAATCAACACAAGCGCAGGTCCGTGTGCTATGTACTGTATCACATGATGACGTTCAGAGCTGCAGCCTTCTCGCAAGGGCCCCTTTGTATTCATAAATCTAGTCTTCTACACTTATCAAACCCTCCTTAGACAGGGCCTCCTATGTTTATAAATCTTAGTTTACTCTTATTGACCCAGGTGCCATCAACAACTTGTTAAAATCCATAAAGGCCCCTTTGTTCCTCAGTCAGATATGCAATTAATTCTAAATGTTGGCCTTTGCCTGAGCCTCTGAAATGGTCTGGAGGCAAATTAGTGCAGGACATGAAATTTCGGGTAAGTTGTTTTCATTAATTTGAAGGGGCTATTTGAAGTTTGAAAATTAAATTAATTACTCTTTTATTGCCTATTTGCGAACGGGTTGTAACTTCACCATTTGCCAGCTTTTTCAGTTGCTTTTAACATCCTCTATGCTGCTTCCTATGTGAACAAATCGGATCGGATTTTCCACGAAATCCATTGGTTTACGTAGGCTGTGACGTTCATGCGCACTCCAGAGCTGCTTGCGTACTGATCTTGAACTTAACAACGACACCGCAGCATATGAAAAAAATGACCAGCTCCCAGCACAACACAGACTCCAACACATACACAAGGATAAAAAACAAAAAAAAAGTTTTATATGCTGAAGCCCGTCAGGCCAAACGAGAATCATATTGATGTCGGACAAAAACATGGTCAACATTGAGTCTGAGTCATGGAGAGACCTCCGCTTTGAGTATATTATATATATATATAAAAACTGACCCTTCCTTTCATTCTATTAGACAGGTAAACTAACATTAGGCCTACTGCAATGCATGTGAAATATATTGTGATTTTGTGCTTTAGTTAGATAACGTTAGCTTGCTGGTGAACACCAACCAGTTGCTGATTACATAATGAAGCTATTCATTCTCAGCAGTTACAATTAGAACTGTGCTAGAAGTCAGAGTCTAAAAAAACGAGTAGAATTAAGTAAATAACTAAGCAAAGACTATGTAGAATATATGATGTTGCTTCTGTGTACTGTGAGCCAATGAAGTGATTGGCTTACTCAAGAAATATGTTCACACCTACACAGAGAGACTGTGGTATGATGTTTTTCAGGGCTTTGTAGAGGCATGTTTAAACCAGTAGGTGGCATAAACAGACAACTTTTTGTAATTGTAATAGTTCAGCAGGAGAGATGGCAATCATTATTCTGAAAATTGTTTATCTTTTAAAATTTTTGATAAAGGTTGGAGGACATTTTTATATTCCAATATTTAAATTCAGTCACTCCCACAATGGTTCATTTGATATTAGGTATTTGATATTCAATGTGCTTTACATATACAAGCAAAAAAAGAAAAATAACAAATAAAATGTAAAAGGTAAAAGGTACACATAATTGAATAAAAACATATGCTTAAAAGAAAGTAGTGTAATTAATAATATATAATTAAAATAATAATAAATAATTCAAAAGTAGAATAAAAAAACACAGTGGAAGTTATTGTCTTCTTCGGAATATAATAGCCCAAACCATAACGTCCCCATCAGAGGTGAGGTCTACATCTGTAATTAAAAGGAAGATTTGATACAGAGCTATACTGTGTAATACAGAGGCCTCAAATGTTCTCTTTTTTAATAAAGGCTTAATGGCAGCTGTTTTTAGTGACTTTGGGAAAATGCCTGACAGCAGTGAGCCATTAAGTATTTGCTGCAAATCTGTTGCTACAGAGTTAAAAATAGTTTTTAAAAAGTCAGTTGGCAGTATGTTGAGACAACATGTCAATGAATTAAGATGCCGAATTGTTTCCTCAAGAGCTTTTTGGTCTATTTTAGCTTGTTGAATTTTGACATGAGAATCAAATTCTTTCTAGGTGGCCTTAGAAATGGCACAGTCATTGTTTGTCTGAGTGTTGTTGATGGCTTGTCTCATAGTTAAAATTTTTTCACGAAAAAAGCAAGCAAATTCATTACATTTGTCCGTGGACAGGAGTTCTGGAAGACTTGTGAGCTTGTCAGTCATGGCAAATAAAGTGCAGCTCGTTGTGTTGGTTTTAGAGTCACAACTTTAATGTTGCGGTTCAGTCTTACTGTTCTCATCAGCCTGGTTATCACCAGCAGCAGGCAGCTGTTTTCAGTGAAAAGGCTCTCATAACTAGCTGTACACTACCTGCACCTAACAACAGACATACAAAAGTAACGACTATGGATAAACATTGTCATGGATGAGACACTGCGTCGGTGACGACACTATAGGAACGCCTCTGGGCGTGGCAGGGCTGAACTATGAATGAAACTACTCCAATACTATTGGTGTAGCATTGGATATTAGTAGTATTGTATTGCTAGAACGGTAGAGTGCGACGGCGTAACCGGAGGGGTATATAAGCACGCCGGCACACAGGACACATTAACTCTTTTCTATGAAGCAAGGAACTCCAGGCGGGGTGAGGTGTGGCGGACCGACGCAGTGTCTCGTTCCCCTTCTCAGGGAACAAGGGTTACATACGTAACCCGAGACGTTCCCCTTCGGGGGAACTCGAACTGCGTCAGTGACGACACTATAGGAACGAGATACCCACTTAGGCCGCGCCGAAACCCCGCCTGCCCCCAGCGTGCAGAACCTGATGGCACGACTAGGAGGAGAGCGCACGGGTGCTGGGTGCAGAAGGAAGGTCCAGACTGATGAAAGTGTGAGGGGTGGCCCAACCAGTCGCGTCACACAAATCCTGGAGTGACGCCCCTGCGAGGAGGGCCCTAGAAGCCGCCATGCCTCGAGTAGAGTGTGCCATTACGGCCATAGCTGAAGGCAAACCGCGCACCTGATAGGCCAGGGAAATAGTCTGAACGATCCAGTTGCTGAGGGGGACCCGAAACTGCTTTCCTCCACCAGGAAGACCTCAGAGTGTAAATACTCAGTGCTCTGACAGGGCAGAGCAGATGAAGTCTCTCGTCCTCCACCGTCACATGAGGTGGGGGATGAAACGCCTGCAGCACCGTGGACCCTGCCAGTCTGGCCCGGAACCTTAGGGACATAACCTGGACAAGGGTGCAGGATGGCCCTGACCCTTCCTGGGGCAAACTCCAGGCATCGGGGAGAAATCGAAAGTGCCTGGACATCCCCCACCCTCCTCAGAGAGGTGATAGCAAGGAGAAAGGTCATCTTAAGGGTCAGGAGCCGGTTGCACCAACAGGGCTTATGCCTGGTCCTAAGATTGATTGATTGATTTTTTATTTAGAAGGGACCATGTGCAATTAATAACATAAATGTAAACATTTGATGCATTACACCAGAGTTAGCCTTAGGCTAATTTACATCTGCAGTCCCCAAATACAAATAAATACAAATACATACAATATAAATATCGACATTATTCAAAAATACACGGCATATCAAACATAAAACATCAGACATTGTTCAAGAGCATATATCATGTACTTAATGCCCTTCACTGGCACACACACACACACACACACACACACACACACACACACACACACACACACACACACACACACACACACACCACAATCACAACATACAATGGTACGCCAACACCCAACCGCTTCTCAACCCTTACGTCAACCCTACAATAAGAAGGTAAATGTGAGTGAAGGAAAAAATTATATTACCCACTGACAAAATAGTGGGTGCATTGTTGTGAAAGTTTTAGATGTTTTTTTAAGTTATCTTTAAAGGCCCCAAACAAGTCACAAGTTTTTATATCATCTGAAATTGTGTTCCATTGTTTCACAGCTTTAATAGAAAAGACTGCCTGCCCAAATGCTGAATAGAGAAAGGGTACAGTGCAGCTATATACGGAAACTATTCTAGTTGTCCTCACCAGGCGTAGTTAAGCCTAGGCTTAAGTTTGGTTGGTGCAACCGACGTTAGGTCAACTCTAAAGACTGGTCTTAACTAAGACCTACTTAGCAGTTAGGACCAGGCTTAGTAAAGCCCTGTTGGTGCAGCTCCAGGTGCTTGGCCTCAGCCGACTCAAGGGGTTCGAAGGGGGCCTCAGCCAGCGCTTCGAGAACCACTGCCAGGTCCCAGGTGGGAACCCTGGAACGAGTCACGGGTCTCATCCTCCGGGCTCCACGGAGGAAGCGCACGACCAGTGGAAGCCTCCCCAAGGGCCCATCACTCAGAGGGGCGTGGAATGCTGCAATGGCAGCCACATACACTTTGAGCGTGGATGGGGAGAGGCCCGCGGAGAAATGGTGCTGGAGAAACTCCAGTATCATAATCACCGAGCAGGTAACTGGGTCCACCGCCCATTCTCTGCACATTCCACTTTAGGCCGTACATCCTACTCATCCTGTCTCTCCTCAGAGGGACCTGCCAGGGCGGGCCCTCGAGGAGTGATATTAAATCCGAGAACCACACTCATGCTGGCCAAAACAGGGCTACTAATAGTAGACTGACGCCGTCCTGATGGACCCGCTCCAGAACCCCCGGGAGCAGAGCGACTGGGGGAAACGCATACTGACGCAGCCTTGGCCACGTCTGCACCATGGCATCCAGCCCTAGCGGGGCTGGGGGTGAGAGGGAGAACCACAGTGCACCGTCTCTCGGGACGCAAACAAGTCCACGTCTATGGGGCCGAACTCTTCGCATAATAACTCCACCACCTCGGGGTGGAGTCTCCAATCCCCGGGCCTCAGCCCCTGTCTCAACAGCAGGTCTGCTCCTTGATTCTGGGTCCCAGGGACGTACATCGCTTTGAGGGACAGCAGTCTCTGCTGGGACCACAGGAGGATCTGATGTGCCAGTTTGCATAATGGGCGCGAGCGCAGACCCCCCTGGTGATTCAAATAGGCCACCACTGTTGTATTGTCGGTTCTGACAAGGATGTGGCGACCGCGGAGGGCGGGCAGAAAATTCCTCAGAGCTCTGAAAACTGCCAACATTTCCAGGCAATTTATGTGCCAAGAAAAATTATGCTCCTCCCAGGAGCCTCTCGCGAAGTGGCCGTCCATGAACGTGCCCCATCCCGTGAGTGAGGCGTCTGTCGAAATAATTGTTCGGCGACAGATCGCTCCCAACATGGGACCTTGGGACAGGAACCAAGATTTCCTCCATACAGACAGGGAACTAAGGCACCCGCTCATAACCTGTATCAGACGGAGCGGATTTCCCCTTGGATTTTAGCCACCACTGCAGGGCTCTCATGTGCAGTAGTCCGGAAGGTATCATACTGGACGCTGCTGCCAGGAGACCCAACAAGTGAAAGTGTTTTACAGTGATGGCGTGGCCTAACTACACTCTGGTCACTGTGGACAAAATGGACTCGACGCGTGCGGGAGACAGGTGGGCCCGCATCGTCATTGAGTCCCATACCACCCCTAGGAACGTAGTCCGTTGGGCGGGCGTCAGCACGTCACATGTTTAGCCCCAAACGCTGAAGGTGGGCGAGGACGACATCTCGATGCCGAACCGCTAACTCTCGAGACTGGTCCAGGACGAGCAGGGGAACTGCAGCCTGTAGCCATCTACTACTGTGCGCAGGACCCACGAGGAAATGTTCGCGATGCTCTGCCAAGCTTCCGCGAAATTCGCCAATGGGACCAGCCCCTCTGGACTTCGAGTGGACTTCCCCCTACTCGAAGTCTCAGGACCTCTTCCCCCGTGCCCGTCGAGACTGAATGACGGCCCTCAGATCCGTCTTCTCGAGCTCCGTCTTGCGTCCCAGGTTGGTTGAGGGGATCCCGTGAAGCGACGCTCTGCTTCTGGCTGCGGCGGTAGGTGCTGGATGAAGGCTGCGTCCGCCTTTCCTGAGCCGTCGCAGTCCTGGAGCCTGACCGGCGGGGGAGATATCGCTCAAACGCCTCTCCCTGAGTTTTGGCGTGCTGGAACCTGTTGACGACAGCATCCACTGCTTCGCCAAACAGGCCAGTAGGCGAGAAAAGCCTTTTCCCTCCCCTGGATGCCCGAGAGGTTGAGCCACAGATGGCGCTCCGTAGCCACCAAAGCCGCCATGGATCGGCCGATGGAACGGGCCAATTCCTTGGTCGCACAGAGAGCTAAGTCCGTCACTCTACGGAGCTCAGTCAGGTCCTCCTCAGAGGGACCTCCCCCTAAGTCACAGTCCCGAAAGACATCGGCCTGGTATGCCTGCAAGACAGCCATCGTGTGCAGGCTAGCACTAGCTCGACTCGCTGCCATGTAGGCCTTGCCCACCAAATCGGACGTCATCCGACACGGGTTGGTGGGGAGCGCCCGCGTCTGGAGGGATGATGTGAGGTTGGGAGAGAGATAGCTAGCCAGCGCCTCCTCCACCCTTGGCATCGCTCCGTAGCCATGCTGTCTGATCTCCGTCACGTTGCCATAGTCCAGCCGGGGGGACGTAGACAGCCGTGCAGAGAAGGGTTTGTTCCATGAAAAAATGGTAAGGGCCGACGCGGGGGTCGAGACTAAACCAGAACAAAAAAGAGAGTCGATAGTGGACACATTGCCAGGGGCAGGAAAGACCAGTCCTAAGGAATTCACCATAATGACTTTGTACATGTTAATGTTTTTTGTAAATAAATAAATAAATTATTGCAGGTTCAACAACTCCTTAAATCTTTATTTATTCAGAGAGGACTTTTCAGCAACATCCTGCCTCACACTTGCTACCAGTTACCTTGTAGAAAATAATGTCCTCAGTGTAGTGTGTTCAGACAGAAAACAATTCCTTGGGTGACTCATATGTCTTATTATTTCCCTCTAGTATTTCTCTGTATATGTGTGATGTAGATGTAGACCATTTTTCCCCCTCAAGTTTAAATATTTCAGCAGTTTTGTGCCTTGCACAATGGTTAGTCTTTTTTAGATTCATAGCTATAAAATTATTTCAGATATTTTTTGTCTGGGTTAACTCAACTAAGGGGACAGGCCGGGTAAGGTCTGATACTTCTGTAATGTCAGTGTTGGCAACAAGAAGGAATGACCAATTCTTTATCAATGGTACCTCTTGTTCTATTATCTGTAGATATGCCACCTTAAGGGGGGTATGCAATTCTGGATAAATCCAATACCATGACAAATACCATGATGTAGAGCGAACAATGTTAGGTTGCGGGTTAGCAAACTGTCACTACAGCTGCTGCTGTGAAACTAACATGCAGAGAAGATGAGACGGTCCCAGAACCAGCACACCAGCCCCAGACAATGATACTCACAAGTCTCCTGCTCCTGACAAAATGCTACGAAATGAGAAAACTCTTAATTTAGCTTAAAAACTTTTACATAGGAGTCTTAGCTTAAGAGTGATCAGCGACTGATCTGAGAGCAACTCTGAGCAAGGAAAAGACAAAAACTTTCATCTTAGTCAGGAGGCAGGGTTGACCCTGTTGCTATGTATGACACAATCTTTTGAAGACTGTGATTGGTTGGTTGTCCAAGAAGGAAAAAAATTGTGATTTTAAGTATAGGTTCTATTCTAAACCTTCACTTTCGAAATTACAAGCGTAATATTTCCTATTTGACCATTCTCACACACACACACACACACACACACACACACACATTATATGTGTATATAAATCCTGTTTTTTTATTTATCATGCTGGTTATTTCCTATAAGGTATTTGATTGGCTTAGAATGATAAAAATTGTTCCACTCTTTCCAATTACACTGATTGCTGGCATGTCTATTTAAGTGGAGTTTGAATGTTGGTTTAAATGTATCAAACATGGAATCAAAACCAAGAAGGAACAGTGTTTACTGTTAGCCCAGTTAGTGGAGTTAGATGTTAGTGCGTCTCTAATAAGATCAGTCACAAACATGATCCCTGCACGATCTAATCTATAGCGTCTGATTAACTCACTGTCATCCATTGTCTGCAACACATTTCTTCTCCCCCTTTGTCTTTCTGTCATTTTCTCCTCTACTAAAGAAACTCTTAAGCCTCTTAAAAGTGCTCCTAACAATTTTGACCTTAAGACCTCTTTTAAGGATTAAGATGCTTTCTGAATTACCAATTGTCTTTACTAGGATACTAGGATTTAATTTTAAGAGTAAACGCCCACATTTCTAAGAATTTCCTTAGAATTTTGTCACTAGGAGCTACTCTTTGTATCAAGATTTTTTTATGAATATGGGCCCAGATCTTTTTCAGCATACACACAGAGCAGAGAGAGGTCCAGCAGAGACCTACAATAGTGGGAATGTTACAGCTGTATGTGTTTCTCTTTGCTGTGTCCATGTTCTTTTCTGTCCTCCAGTTCTGCTCTGGGAGTGCTCCAGCTAATTACTGAACAAGGTCCACCTGGCCTTGGAAGGCGGGCTTTAAAAGCTCCTGTCAAGCATCAGAAGAGAGGCTTCTTGATTTGGGACTGCTGGACTTGCTGCCTCTCAGCTGGGGCATTTTTGTGTTATGTTCTTGTGTTTTTGGTGTTCTTAATATATCGTCTTGTGATGTTAATAAATACCCTTGATTTGGTTGTTTTAAAGGTGTTTGTGTGTTAAGTTTGGGTCAGTGTTGGGGTGTTGTTCGCCCCATGTTGCCACCAAAGGGTGGGGCGTAACAGGGAACTGCACACAGATGCTGTTTTGAGTACTTTGCGGAGTGTTTATATGTATTATCTGTGGACAGACTTTGTCAACACAATAGCTTCACAACCCTGCAAGATGCTGTTACAAAATATTACAGGTGTGCATGTTCAATTGTTACCTGAAAAACAATTCAAATGAAATGGTGACCAGAGCTGTAGGAGTTACATCAGGGATCCTAGTATACTTCTGGCAGCTGGATAACAGCAGGGAAGGGCAAAGATACATCAGAATGTATTTTAAAATAAGATACCAAATTCCCTATCAAAATAAACAACAAAATACATTAGACATGCCATGAATCAAATAAACTACTGTATTTTTGTATTTCACAAATAATAAAAATACTTTTCCAAAATAAAAAATACTTTTCTTCAGTACACTGACTCAACTGATTAAGTGGACAGTGTTTGAGAGTAACAGCTGTTCTCTGCCTAATGAGACATAAATTTGACATGTGCAACCAGTTAACTGATCAAATATTCACATCTCCCTGTGATCACCCAGATGAAGGTTAGTTTTAATGTAACCCTTAGTTAAATGTTTAACTAACAGTTATGTTCGTTCTTATCAAATCTGAGAAAAACAAACAATGTCATCATTCAGTAATATAAGCAGCAACAGTGTTTCTCGCTAACAGACTGGGTTAAGGTGCCTCACGCTGTAAACCAGAATAAGTTCATCCATCCATCCATCCATCCATCCATCCATCCATCCATCCATCCATCGTCAACCGCTTATCCTGAGCACAGGGTCGCGGGGGGCTGGAGCCAATCCCAGCGAGAGAATAACTTCAGAATACTCAAAATATTTGTGGAAACTGATTACCTCAAACTTTTTAAGTAGTGGTTTTTGAGTAAACCTTAACTTAAATATAATACATTTTTAAAAACGTTTATTTTCCGGCCCCCTAATGGAGTTGCATTATTACAGTTCAAGTTCTCTATATTAGTATCATCTTCTCACAACATCTTCCGTCATTACTACATTTAACAGACAAAATAAGGCACATCTTGCATAAAGCTGAATAGACAAAGTAATTGACTGCTTGATCAGATAATTAACCAGCAACAATATTGATAATCAATTTGTTGTCATTCTTTTTTGCAATAATGTTTAACATTCTCTATTTCCAGATTCTTAATGAGATTTTTTGGTGTCAAGTGATAACTTTCTTAATCTTGAGCTAAATATTTCCTTTTCTTTACTGTGTTTTGTGGAAAAAGCATAATTTTATTCCATCAGCAGCACTTTTACTTAAATAATATAAAAGGGAACTTTAAATGTGGAGTTTTATGGAATAATATGCAAATAAAGGTAATAAAGGTTTCACCTGGTCCAATTTAAAACCTTTTTAAGACCATTATGAATGTAATTTAAAACCTACATCACAACTTAAAAAAAGAAACACACAAAGGAAATGCAGTCACAAAATTACTTGCAGAGTAAATCAATGTATTCGAATTAGGGTTGAGTGATGTCTACAAAATTGGCATTGGACGATGTCGACAATGAAACACCGGGATGGACGATGACAATGATTGCTACATAATTAACAAGCTGGCATGTGGTACACCTGCTGACATGAAAAATAGACCTTTGACCCTGTAAAACTCGTTTTGACATCCAGGAGCAATACAATAGTGGTCTCCCTTTTGTCTTCTTCTGTACTGTGGCTCCTTGGTCTCCATCTTCCACTACCTCTGTCTTTCACTGACTCTGTCTTTTACTATCTCTATCTTTCCTGACTCTGTCATTCACTATCTCTGTCATTCACTATCTCTATCTTTTACTGTCTCTGTCTTTTACTATCTCTATCTTTCACTGTGTCTGTCTTTCATTATCTCTATCTTTCTCTATTTCTGTCTTTCACTCCGTTTGTGTTGAACTCAGCCCAGAGCCAAACCAACCCCGTGACGTCACAAGATACAGTACTGCACAATGGCGGCGCCCTTGCCGCAAAATATATAACGGTGCTTCTTTTATGTTTACATTTGTCATGTTTCTTATATCATTTTTGATTATAGAGGAAATCCATTATGTAAATCATGTAAACTTGATTGACTGCTTCATTTCCCAGTTTTTCTCATTTGCTAAGACACACTAAATGAAACTGGGATCCACTTGATCATCACATTATTAGCACAGCAGAAGTCTTCTCTTGCAAATGTTTTAACACTTTTTCATTTGTTTCACACATTTTTCACACCCTTTGTCAAAACACTTACCACAGATCTCATTGAAACACCCCGAACTCTATTGAATTCACTGTGTTGAACAAAAGGAAAACATCTAATCACAACTGATAGAAAGTACTTGCATAATTATAAATCTCTATGCACCACAGTGTGAAACTCATTTGCACAACTCTTCAATCAGCAATCAGTCCTCATCCATCTATAAAAGATGCCATCTCTGTGTTGCTATTTGCAAGCATGGATCAAAGAGGCCATAGGCATGGAAGGAGAGCCAGAGGCCATGGCAGAGGGGCCTGAGGAAGAGGAGTTTGTATATGTGGTGGAGGAGCTGCAGCAGCAAGAGGACGAAACTGAGCTCAAGTTTCAAATGAAATTTGGGCAACATTTATTGACCATGTCATCAATCATGGCTTGTCCTTTAGAGAGGCTGGACAAAGGGTCCAGCCCATTCTGAGTCGGAGCACTGTGGCATCTATTGTCAGGTTTTTTCGGAATGAGAACAGGTAATTCACAGTGTTACTGTAATGTATACCACCATATATTTCAGCTTTACTGTATTGCCCTGTGCAGTATATGTACTGCATCTACAGTAATGAAGATGTTTTATCAATCCCATTTATGTGACTGTCATACAGTAATGTCAATTTTGACATGCTTTTTTGCTTTTACTTTACAGTTTTTTTCAATTGCTAACCTGCATTGGTCGAAACTGAAGTCACATTGTCAAAACTCTTCACACAGTCAGCGAAACAGAAGTGTATGTGGACCAAACTGTGAATCATTTTTCATTGCTTTCACAAAATGCATTCAATGACCACTTTCTCCAAAATCCATGAACTCTATTCCCATTACTACTTCACCACCTGCAAAACACTATATATCTGCAGCACATTTTTCAAATGCTAACACACTGTGTCCAAAACTGTTAAAAACACGTTCAAACAAAAATGCAATTTTACTGCATTTTTGCTGTAGCTGGACAGATATATATAGAAAATCTTTGCAGAACATTTACATCCATTTTATGTTTTAGAGAAATGTGTAATGTTTTGAATGTGGTTTTACTGTAAAACTGCAAGCTGAGTGTATAGCAAGAAATGTGCTTGTATTTTAGCAGAATTGGTTCAAGGGGATGGTATATCAATTACAGACTGTGGTCATTGGTCATCACAACTGAAAAAAAAGTGTATTGCAGCACTGAAATATCAGGAACTTCTTTTTTTCACAAGTAAATTACTGAATGTAGTTCTGATTCATTTGTAACATATACTATAAAACAGTCAATAAAGTGAAAATATGTTACAGGTTTTTTCCATTTTTTTCTCAGTTGCTTTGGTACATTAGCAAAACTATTTGTATAGGTAAACTATGGCTAAACTTTTGATGACAATGATTGAAAATGCACAAGGCGGTACTTTTTCTATATGGCATAGATACATTTCAAGAGTACAGTAAACATTGCAAGAGATTGGACAGGATTCACAGTTACACTTTTACTGTATGCAATGTAATTTGTTGACAGAGCATGTCATTGTGATGCAGAAAATAAAAAAACAAGAGTATTTTACAGCACTGCATAGCACAATCGAAACAATTACAAAATAAGAAATAGAAACATGAAAACGCCCAAATAATAATAATCTTTATTTGTAGAGCACTTTTCAAAAACAAGTTACAAAGTGCTTTAACAAGTGTAAAGACAATAATACCCAAAAGACAATAATACAAAAACAATACAAGATAAAAGCAAGAAAACATTGAAAAGACTAAATACACGTTTAAGATAATATAAAATAAAATAAATAAATAATAAGAATAATAAAATAAAACATGATTGAACAAGATTTGTGGTGTGCTGCTCGAAATTTAAATTACTATCAAACCAGACACCAAGGTTCTTTGCCACAGGCTTAATGTGATTTACTAGGGAACCAGCAGATGGCAGTATCTGCCATCTGCTGGGACCCAATAACCAGGGTTTCTGTTTTGTCTGAGTTCAGCTGGAGAAAATTATTTGACATCCATTTTTTAACTTCACAAAGGCAGTTGTTAAGTGAACTCAGCATTCCAGGGTTTGTGGATCTGACGGGCAAGTATATTTGTGTGTCATCAGCATAAATATGAAAAGAAATGCCATGTTTATGGATAATATGTCCAAGGGGAAGCAGATACAAGGAAAACAAAATGGGTCCTAAGACCGACCCCTGAGGCACACCATATTTAACTGGACAGAACGAGGAGACATAGTTGTTTACAGACACGCAAAACTTCCTATTTGACAGGTAGGATGAAAACCATTCTAGGGCAGTACCAGAGATCCTCACCCAGTGCCTCAGTCTGTCTAACATTATGTTGTGATCAATGATCAGTGCTGTGGTACTTCCTGAAACCAGATAGAAACTTTTCAAATATTTTGCACAGTGGCTGCCCACTGCTCCCTTGAGGGATGGGTTAAATGCAGAGAATGAATTTCACAACATGTATGTGACAATAAAGGTATCTTCTTCTTCTTCTTCTTCTTGATGCATTGAAAGAAATACTGATTCCACCCGAAGAGAGAGGGCTGTTGAGGCCTGGAATGACTCCATATGTCATCATTTGGGACAATGTGGCTTTCCACCACTCTCGCCTTGTGAATGAATGGTTTGCAGCACAGCCTCGTATTATGATGCAATTCCTCCCTGCATACTCACATACTGCATACTTTTCTGAACCCAATCGAGGAGTTCTTCTCTGGTAGAAGGTGTATGATCACCGGCCATATGAGCAAATGCCCCTCCTGGAGGCAATGAATGCTGGTTGCCTGGAAATAGGTGCAGAGGACTGCCAGGGATGGATACGCCATATCAGGAGGTATTTTTTAAAAGGTATTTCCACCCCTAAGTTTCCTCTGGTAGCTTTTTTCCCCCCAGTATCCATTTGAGTTTGTAAAGTATCATATTTCATATTGATAGCAGTATTTTGTATTGTGTTGTCCATTGTGTAATGATTGATTCGAAAGAATAAATTAATTTGACCACAAGTTGTGGTGTTTGATGGAAATATTTGCTTATGTTGCATGTTTTAATGTTTTGTGAGTGATGACCTTTCACCTGATGACCTCACCCGTGACGAGCCCTCCCGTTCAGACAACGTTAGTGATTCAGCAGCCCTGCATACAGGACACCGGTAAGAGGAGTTTGCCTCAATGTGTCGGTTGTGTGTATTGCTGTGTGTCGCCTGTAGAAGTAACGTTTGCTGCCGGCTAACACTATGCCGACAGCTAACGTTACTTCTACACACAAAACAAAGATGCTCTGTTCACTTCGTGCTTGCTGTTTGATGGGGTAAAGTTTCCACTGGCGTCAAAATGTGTGCCCCCCCCCCCCTTTATGTAATTTGAATAAAAACTTTCCACTTGAAGTAAGACTAGTAATTTAATAAACAACGTAGTGTGCCTTAAATTTTATAACAAAAAAGGTTTATAATGATCCTCCGACTTATAGCCTGCTTATCAGCCCTTTTTAAAATGATCATTTCATTCAGAACAGTATGTGAATAGATTTAGCCTACAGTTTAACTGCAAACCTAAACTCAATTACTGGAAATACAGGTGAAACTCGAAATATTAGCATATCGTGCAAGAGTTCATTTAACTTAAAAGGTGAAACTAATATTATAGACTCATTACATGCAGAGTGAGTGATATTTCAAGCCTTAATTTGATATAATTTCAATGATTATGACATACAGCTTATGAAACCCCAAATTCAAAATCTCAGAAAATTAGATTACATTACAAAGAGCTGGGAGGGAGAAACCCAGGTGACCAGGATCAGGGCTTTGCTGTGGGGCCTTTAGAACCTCCCCAGTCCCTGCCCTACTCATTGAAATGGCAGAAATGCCCTTTTGGTTAAGACGCATTAAGTTAGGGTTACAATACTGGGTAAAACTTAGTGGGTGTAATCATACCTTCCCAGCAAGGTGTCTGTTGCAAGAGTTTGCTGGAGCTAATAGATACAATACATTTTTTGACATAGTAAATCAGTGGGCAAGATGAGCATGGATCAGGGAGGTAATGTAGAGCATATAAGTTGGTTACCAATACCATATTGGGTGCTGCCTGAAATAAATATCAAGCTTGGTTTTCTTCAGGGAAAAGATAAGTGGGAAGTGGCAAAATAGAGGAATATCTCAATTCAATTAGTGGGAGCACAATGATTGTTTATACAGATGGATCTAGAGATCCAGTTAGTGGGAGAGCTGGATTTGGGGTGTACGTGGAGCAGTTAGGGTTGGAAATTGGTCAGCGTATTTCTAATGGAAGCTCTGTCCTCACTGCTGAATTAATGGCAATTTTATGGGCTCTATGGTGGATTGAGGAAGTCAAACCTAGAGAAGTCATTATCTGCTCTGATTCTACAGGTGCTCTAGAAAATTTGAAAGTAGGAAAATCTAAAGCACGACCTGACATTGTTTTTTAGAACTAGGTTTACTTGCAACATCAGTTTTTGCTGGGCACGTTGGGGTGAGGGAGAATCAACGGGTGGATAATATTGCAAAAGAGAGCTTAGGAAGAGAAGTAGATGTCCATGTATTATTAGGGAGAGTGGAATTGAGAGAAAAAATATTAAAGAGGGCTTAATAAAAGAATGGCAGAGAGGGTGGGAAAAGGAAATTAGAGGCAGACACTACTTTTCTATACAACCCAAAGTTAGGAAGAGTAAATTATTCTTTGTGCATTGTAGGGAAGCATGTTTCTGGCTTGTGTGAATGTGGGAGTCTTGAGACAATAGGGCATGTTTTCCTGGAATGCAGAAAGTATAGGGCAGAAAGAAATGTACTCTTTAATAAACTGTCAGGACTTGGAGTTAAGGCTTTTAGATATATAGACATATAGTCCAAAATCCAAATATGTCTCCGATTCACAATGCAAAATATTGCCTATAGACAGTACTGTTTCCTTACTGTGCAGCAGTCTCTGTGAGCGTCTCCCTCTTGTTTTCTCGTAGCAGTCAGCCTTGGCAGCAGCTGCAGCACTACAGCAGGTCAGTCATAGTGAGCCAGTTCCAAACACTCAATCAGCAGCAATCAGCAATCTTTACATCTTGTCATGGTCACATAATTGTTTAATCAGCTAATATATCTCCTATGTTTGTTACAATAAATCTACTAGCAGCAGCAGCAGTAGCAGCATCCCCAGCAACCCCTCAACAGCAACTGTTCCCTGTAAGTTATGTCAGCCCACAGTGTTTTAAAGCAAGAGCTGGGTATTCCCTGTGTTTCTTCTTCAAGACTGTGTCACAGCATTTGTTGTATTGATACAGAAGCATCCGTATACACATATCAAGGAATACATAACAATATATTTCTGAATTGATATTTTGACAACAGCCCTATTTAAATCCTTATTCCATGTGACCCTTTTATACTTTGAGCACCTGCCCTTCCAGAGTTCTGTGCACGGCCCTGCGTAGCATGCAAAGTAAGAGCATCTGTAAATTGTATAATGCATCATGGGTCAAATTAATCAGAGCAAATTAGTATGATTAATTTGCAAATTACACAAACATATTTATTTGATTGAAATATTAAGACATACTTTATGTACTCAATATATGCTGGTGATGTAATGTAAAGTGAGACTTTTTATTGAATTTTTTATTGAAGACATGTTGATGTTAGATATTTGTAAAAGTGGAAATAACAGTGTAGTGTGTCTCTACAAGTCCTGCTTTCAATTCACAACAAGTATGAATATCAAAATACTGTACATTTAAAATATCAAAAGTTATAGGACTCGTTTTGCGGAATGGCCCATTTGAAAATAATTTTGGGTTGGCTGAGTAGCCAAACACATAAAAGATGAATCGCAGGCAAAGTTCAGCAGTCCAAGTGAGCAGCAGTGGAGTCCTGTGCAGATATTTACAGTGAGTAAAAGAGATGGTTGGCCAAAACAAATAGAAAGCAAGCACTATTTTCCTATTTAGAGAAAAACTACTCTAAACTGCACTTCCGCAATGCCACTTCAATTGGCTCAAGGTATGAGCTGGGGCAGAGACCTTTTGGGGTCTATAGCTGTGTGACTTTCCCTGTCTTGAGCCACCTTCTCTCTTTTGTACAGGTGGGCTCCTCCATCTACTGAAGAGACCATTATCAAATATCTCGCACAAACCATTCAACAAGTACAGCAATATCCCTATACAATATTGTATCAACTAGAAACACATTTAAGTCTATTTAAAACATATTTCTTTAAAACACAAGGTGCTCTAGCAGCCTCTTCCGCACTTCCCCAGGAGCCCCCCTACTTATTCAGTGGACCAATCCAGGTCAAGTTTAGATGTTCCTGGTGTATAGCAGAGAAAGAAACCAGAGGTGACAAACCGTTTATATTCAATAAATAATGTTTTTACCACAACTACACTGTCTCTAAAACAGCCAATAGGATTGAGAGAGCATAGACATGTAAGGCCTTGTATGGGACTGCCTTTGAAATGTATTTTTTAAGCAACTGTAGACTACTGTTTAACAAATATAACTACAACAAAAGATATTACCATTAAAGACGGACATTTAACAGCAGTGTGCGCCACAGCATCACCAACATTAAAGAATTAAGTACAACAAAGTGACAAGAAGTCTTCTAATGTCTTAAGAAGACATTAGAAGATTCAAGGCATATAAAATATTGTGTCAGACATGATTTTTGCTGAATTTTCTGTTAGCTCCCCTGCCGGCTAATTTAACAAATATCATCTCTATACAATCAAGCTTGTAAGTTTGTTTTATTTGCTTATTGCACAAGGTAAAGTAGCTGCACAGAGGTTGCTGTGAGTCAATCACTGAATGTGTAAACAATCAGCTGTACAAAAAGATCAGATATAAATTGAGAAACATTCCTTTGGCCAACCCGCAGTTGCAGAACCACCTCTTTTACTGCAATTGTCGCAGGAGCAGACATTACATTTCTTTACTCTCCTGATGTTGAGCACTGTCAGCAGCTTTCCACCTTCCTGCCTCTACTTTACCTTTGTTCGAGCTGACTGGACCAGAGATAACAGGTACAAAACAAGTAGTAGACATTTATAATTATAAATGACTAATAGGTAAATAATACTTAAATAGAAACTACAATCTATCATCAAAAAAGACAAGAAGATGCTAGATACAATAAAACAGTGGAAATTAAAACAAATGAAAGCATACAGGATACTTTCCTGAATTGTAAACATGCAGTTTATGAGCTCTTTAACAGCTTTACATCAGAGGTATTATATTTTAAATCCAGAGAGCCCTATTTTGGGACCCTAGCTCACCTCTGGCTATTCTCTCAAACCCTACAACCCAGACCCACATAGGCTTAAAACTATGAACATGAACTGGGCTTTTAGATGTGTTAATGCCAAAACAAAAAAATACTTGTAAATCACATTGTCTCGGCACCTTACTGAGCTATTTGGTCCCTCACCCAGGGGATCAAAACAAATGGCTCCATTCTTACTGCAGGTGATTTGCCAGTTTCAGGTCTCCAAGCAACATTTTATACATACTCACAGTACAACATAATGGCAAAAAGAAGAGCTCAAGGAAAACAGGGACTTCTAAAGGACTGAAATTATAATGAAGTGTCAGGATTCATCATGCCTACTGTTGGCCTTCAAATGTCTCTCTGAGGCTTGTGCTGAAATGGCCAAACAGACCTTTATATTCTTTGCCCTTGCAACGTGGAATAGGCTAATCCCAACTGGAGCATTTAAAAATTTTAGAGAAGGATTTGGAGAATTCAATTGATTTGATTCTTCCTGTCTGTCTTCCTAGGCATATGATTCTGTGAGTTTTATGTGTTTTTAAAGTTTATGTGTATCTTGTTTGAAACTCTGTATTGCTGCTATCTTGGCCACCAGAGCTCGCTTGGAAAAGAGACGATGTAATCTCATTGGGATTTGCCTGGTTAGGTTTCATTTCTTTAAAAAAATGCCATAAAACAACAACACACTGGGAATGAAACATCAATATTACGGTATAAGTGTGAGGCAAGAAAATGTTCAGCACAGCTAAAATAAACAGAGGACTGTTCAAGGTCTTGTTGTCAGAACATCCAAATGTCGCAGTCATAGACAAATAAAGCCTTATATTGGAATGCCTTTAAAACATTTTTTTTTTTGGTAACTGTACTTTATATCAGTGCTAGAAAAATCAGCCGGCCGTGTAATTTTGCCAATCTGAAGCAGACCTATTAGTTGTATTTATTATCCTTTGGAAATTCCCTGTGGCAGACAAATATAACCACAACAACAGATACCATTAAAGTGGGACATTTAACAGCAGTGTGCTACACAGCAATATCAATCAAACAATCAAGAATTAAGAAGTAAGCTTGTTTTATTTGCTTATTGCACATTAAACTACAGTAGCTGTACAAAGGTTGCAGTGAGTCAGTCACTGAATGTGTAAACAATCAGCTGTACAAATAGATCATATGTATAAATTGGGAAACATTCCTTTGGTCAGCCTGCAGTTACAGAATCACTTCTTTGACGGCAGCTGTGCTTCAAGAACCTTTATTGGCCTATCGTCAAGAGTATCGTAAAAACTGAGAATATGGGAACATATTTGATTTTGTTAGGTCTGCTCTCTATCTGCAGCCTCTCCTTTAGTCAAGGTAATACAACACTATACTGTGTTTATTGTTATTACAGGTGGTTACTGCATGTTTAAATTACTATTAATACTACTAATGTATTTAATTTGTGTGTATTTGTACATGTAAATGTGTGTGTTTGCTTTCTAGTTCCTTTAGAATGTAATCGAGAACTTCTGCAGGATGTGGATTTCCCAGGAACTGACATTATATTTCTCCCCTCTCCTGATGCTGACCACTGTCAGCAGCTTTGCACCCAGCACTCTTCCTGCCAATTCTTTACCTTTTCTCGAGCTGACTGGACCAGAGATAACACGTAAGAAAAAAGTAGTAGACATTTAAGTAATTAAGCAAAAAGTAAGTAAAACTTGTTTCTTGTGAAAAGTGGCATTTTTTCAGTAAACAGCAATTTCACGGCCTTACATTAGAGGTATTATCTTTAAAATCTTATTTATTTGTTGGGAAGTAATCCTATGAGTAGCCTACTTTTTCTCTTACTGTCAGTCTATTGGTTTTTCGAACAAAAAACCTTCTGCTCCTCTCTGCAGCTACTTCCGCTGCTACCTCAAGTCCTCTCCCTCTGGACAGCCCGATGCTCGGACTGCACTCCAAGGCGTCACTTCTGGCTTTTCTCTCAAGCCCTGCAACCCAGACCCACGTAGGCTCATAACCATTTAAGACCATTGTGAAAACCATTAGTTAATTACTTTCACACTTAGTTAATTACTTTCACACTTTCCTTTATTTGCTCTGTCTGTCTGTTGGGCTGTCTCTCTCTCAGAGCCTTGTCTGTCTCAGGTGTACCAGAACGTGGAATTCCCAGGGGCAGACTACCGATCCTTTTTCACAGCGGACCATGAGGAGTGTCAGAGGGCTTGCACCCAGGACCCTGCCTGTCAGTTCTTTACTTTTGTAAATGAGCTCTTCACACCAGAGAAGTTCAGGTAAAAGGATCACATAATGTTACACTGCGGTTGAAACTGAATAGTAATTTTTCAAAGACAGGGCTTAGAGGCTGAGGTAATGTCATCGGTTGAGACGAACCTCTGTGTCTGGTGCAAAGGGCGAACAGTATAGGGGATGAAGTGATATAAAATAGATTAATTTAATAATAATAATCATTAAATTCTTTACTGTTAAGTGCTGAAATTATTCATCATATTTACACTGTACATGAGTGAATTACTGGATGGTTTAGCTACCAGTTACCTTGCAAGTTCAGAATTTAAATAGCCATATCAGCCTGTGGCTTTGTAGATATGGTTAACATGTTTTTAAGGTTAGAAGTACAACTGTGGATAAATGACTTATGGCACACACCCCTAGCTAGCTGGACCTTTTGCACCTTGGTATTTCTAAAACCCTCTGTACAGCCCCGGGGTCTCATTTATAAACGGTGCGTGCGTACAAAACAGGGCTGGGAACGTGCGTACGCCACTTCCCAAGCAAAGGTTGTGATCTATAAAAAACAAACTTGACAGGAAAATGTGCGGTCCTGTAAGTGAACTCTGAACCATGCCTACGCACATAAAGAAGAGAAATGAGAAACTTCCTGCAGTCAGGGCGTATTAATATTAAAGAGGGGCGTTTCACTGACCTTTTATAGGCCACTATGGGCGTTTGAAGGATCGGACATAGAGCTCCCTCAGAGGCGCCACATTTCAAGTTGATTGTGATTTATAAAGGGAACTTGTTTACAAGTGTGCGTACGCACAGTTTTGTAAGTCTGAATATTTTTTGGCATGCGCCATTTTTGGCTTTTGGGTGCAGTTACACTTTTAGTGAGGTTTCTAAGCACGGTTTTATAAATGAGACCCCTGGTCTGTAGGTGTCTTGGAGGTATTGGCATCTTCATACATCTGCCAAAGCCGATTTATTTGGGTTCAGAAAAAATCTGCTAATTCCACTGACTGGCTACATATCCTTGACCCCCATAGTTTGTTAGGGTTCCTCAACGTGGAAACATAGGCTCTACAATTCCCTAATTATTTTCAACATGTATCACTGTACTCATAGCTGTAACCTATTTGCAAGGCCCATCTGTAACATCAGTGTTGGGAGATGGAGTGATAGCATGCCATTCTGTTAATAAAGCTACCTCTTGTTCTTTTTTAGGTTCAAGTGCCAGCTTAAATTCAGCTTGGCAATACCAAGGACCCCTGTTGTAGAAAGAAAGGCTGGTATAATATCTGGATTCTCCCTTGAAACACAAACAACTCAAAACACAGGTACACAAACAACATAACATTAGGAAACATCCTGCAGGTTGTTTTGCAAGCTTTTTTAATGTACATATTATCTGTGTTTTGTACAGCATGTCTGGGCAAGATTTTTCCAAGTACTGCCATTCCAGAAAACCACATCCAGACACTGCCTGCTGCCTCTCCTGAACACTGTCAGACATTGTGCTCTGCTCATCCACTCTGCACGTACTTCACTTATGTCAGGTAGCGTGTGTTTGACAAAACGCTCTCAGTGCCTAATAAATATTTTGTGGCAATAATGTCAAAGCTTGTCCAATAAGACAGTACAGTAAGTAATTAGATGTTTCTGAGTTATATTAGCCTGTTCATTGTTCAGGAAATTTACCTGACAGTAAGTGGTAGAATATTTGCTTCTCCTTTTCAGTAAAATCTGTGCTCTACTTCATGTTATATTAAAAGGTTTAACTTTCTGTTTTGCAGTACTAACTTAAGTTGTCACATGAAGAATAATCCAAATGAAATGGTGACCAAAAAGAAAGAGGGAGTCACATCTGGGATACCAGCACGCTTCTGTGAGCTGGATGCCAGTATGTATCACTAATCAACACTAAAACTTTGACATTTATGTTCCCAAATGAGGTATCCTAATTACTGTGGCGATCCCCTGCAATCTTTTGAGTTGAGTAGAATGTCTCAGCAACTATCCCACCGGATGAAGTGCACTTCGATGGCTGATTCAGCATGGGTGTAAACTCGAAGTCTTGCATTATGAAGCTATTTATTCTCAGCAGTTGCAATTAGAATCAAAGCGCTGTGCTAGAAGTCAGAGTCTGAAACATTAATAGAATTTCAGAGAAATAAATTAATTGTGCCAAAGCTGAGCTAGATTTGGTATATTACATAGACTGGAATCATTCAGTGCACATGAATGTGTTTCTATCCATCATTTTAGTTTATTCTTAGTGAAGTATTTCTGTTGTTTAGCCAGCATCAGAAGTTTAACCCTGTTCCTCTCTGCTTACAGGCTGGCTTAAGGTTGCTCACAAAGACATAGATTTCCCAGGTTCTGACATTCGCTTTGAGCTGGAGGATGATGCAGACACATGTCAGAAGACCTGTACTGAAGATCGTTTCTGCCAGTTCTACAGCTTTGACACTGAGAACCTCTTTGGCCTTGATCGGTAAACAGTTCTTTATGCTTGCATGCAAACCTACATAAACACAAATATTGTCATTTTTTGAAATAAAATTATACCAGTAATTCAGGCAATACTTGCATATCACACAACTTTTAACTTGATCACCAATCAGACACTATTGTAGCCTCCCTTTGATGAAAACTGTATTTATGGTACCTAAGTCAAGATGCGGTTGATTTTGTTTTCTAGGCGCCGCTGTTATCTAAAGAGTGTCATCACCATGCCTGCTCCTCCTAAAGTCACCAAACAGGCCAATGTCGTGTCTGGTTTCACACTGAAAAACTGCTGAGTGCTCTACCAGCTCATACTGTACAGGTGTTCAAATTAAATGTTAATTCTTTAATATATGCACTTTGTGTGCTGATTGTTCCTAACATCATTTGATTGCTATTTGAGCTGCAGGTGAGTCTTTTTGTGTGTAAATAAAACAATAAAACAGATCAGTTTGCTTTGCAGCCTGCTTTATTGATTTGAAAGCTTTGGCACAGCCCCTTCAGTATGTGTGCGATGTGACACCTGGGCCCTTTTTCAGACAGCAGGCTTAACAAACTCTCTTATTAGCTCTGAGTTGATTGAGCCGGAGGTGTGTGAGTGGGGAAACTCTCAATTTCTGGTTCCAGAACAGATGATCAGAATTAGTTAAATCAACTCTGAGTGTGTTGAGCCTGATGGAAGTGTGTGTGGGGACGAAAAAAATTGATATTATGATTCACCACGGCAACGGGTTTACAGCATCAGTTGCCGGAGTTACTGATCTAAGGTTTATCTGTGGCGTGTACTACGAAGGGAGTTCAACCTACTCAGAGTTAACTCAGGGTTATCAAGCAAACTCAGGGTTGAGAAACTCTGACCACCTACACTGGAGTTAAACGATATTACAACGGTGAAAAAGATGTTGGTTAGTTGAGTCGGTGTTAACCCGGTGTTAACTTAATTGGAGTTGGTGCACGTTCCCATAAAAGGGGTGTGTTCAGCAACGGCGCATGCTCCATATTTCTCCAGAAGAATGCACATTGATTGTGTCAGGATATGAGGAGTTTAAAGACACATTAATGGCTAAATCTAATATTGTGGCGGCCGACAGAGAAAACCAAGAAGAAGGACAGATGCAAAAAGACTTTAAACCCAAGAATCAGTCTTTCCACACATTTCACATTTTGTTGTGATATTATTTATTTATTTTCTGCACATTTCTTTTGTTGTATTTTTTTAATTAAATATGTTTTAAAAAGTGCTTAAAGACTATGGTTATCAAGTTGATTTTGTATTGTACCGGGAGCCAATGAAGAGGTTGATGCACACACACGTGCACACACACACACACACACACACACACACACACACACACTTTCTTTAGCGCTTTTCAGGACACTCAAAGACACTACAGTAAAACAAGAAGTTTTGTACATATTAAAAATAAGTACATAGCTAAATATATGAATGGTAGGTAAAAACCTGTGGTGCAGAAATACATAAGAGTGTAGGGGCGACTATATAAATAACAAACAGCAGGTGCAATAAAACATTATTTGAGGTTAAAAGCTAGTCTAAAGAGGTAGGTTTTGAGCTCGCTGCAATCTCAGATGTGTATGGGTAAGGAGTTCCAGAGGGCAGCAGAGAGGCATTTGGTCAGAGTTGCAGGTGTAACTGTGGTAATGAATTTGGTGGAGATGTAGATCTGGACGTTAGCGGCGTAGCAGTGGAAGTGGAGAAAATATTTACGTATGATATTTCCGAGTGGCAGGTAGTAAATGATGAACAGGAGAGTACCAAGCACCGAACCTTGGGGGACGCCTTGTGACAAAGGAGCAGTGGAGGAGGTGCAGTTATTGATGTTGATGAACTGTTGTCTGTTGGTGAGGTAAGAGCGGAGCCAGGAGAGTGTAGTGCCAGTAATATTGGAGTAAATTTCCAGTCGGGAGAGAAGAGTGGAGTGGTTGATGGTGTCGAAGGCTGCAGTAAGGTCGAGCATGATGAGGATGGTGAGGTGACCGGAGTCGGCGGAGAGGAGGAGGTCATTGGTTACTTTGAGGGGGGCTGTTTCAGTGCTGTGTTGTGAGTGGAATACAGACTGAAATGGTTCGAACTGGTTGTTAGAGGTGAGTTGGGTTTGAATTTGAGTAGCGACAACACGTTCCAGGTTTTTTGATAGAAACCATTTAAGTCCATTCAAAACATGTTTCTTTAAAAACAAAGTACTTTAGCAGCCTAATCCCTAAACAGAAAGTACAGCACTTCCCCTGGGAGCCCCCCTACTTATTCAGATGGACCACTCTAAGTTGAGTTTGCTTGTTGCTTATTTACACTAACAAATAAATAATGGTTCTCTAACCGCAGCTGCCCTAAAACCTTTGCCTACCTGCCTTGTTTATTGTCAGTGGCTGACCTCAGTACACCTGCCTCTGTCTCCACCAGGCAGTTCTACTGCTACCTCAAGTCCACTGCCTCTGGAGAGCCCAGTGTTCAGAAACCACTTCAGGGCATCACCTCTGGCTTTTCTCTCAAACCCTGCAACCCAAACCCAAGTAGGCACGCAGCCATTTTAAATCATTAGTAATTAATGACGTGTGCGGACACTGTCCTAAACTCTCTGTCTGGCTCTGAATCTGCCAGATCCTTGTCTGTCTCAGGTGTACAGGAACGTGAACTTCCCGGGGGCAGACTACCGAACTTTGTTCACAGCGGACTATGAGGAGTGTCAGAGAGCCTGCACATGTGATCCTGGCTGTCAGTTTTTTTACTTTTATCGACAAGGACTTTACAACTGAAAATATCAGGTACATAAAGTGAATCATTTTACATTGAATTTTTCATGATACTGTTATTTTAGACAGAGTGATTTTAGACAGAAAAGAAAAGAAAAGACAGTAGTGGCAACAGCTGGCTGCTCAGTACTACTGAGGTCTGCTGGCTCCTGAGCAGCTTCAAGCCAGTATTTTGGCAGCCTTGCACTCAGGCAGGGCAGGTGTTCAGCAGGTTTTCAGTCCATGGACTTGAACTGGAAACCTTGTAGACTGGTGTCCCCAGTATTCATTTGTCTTTACCCACTAAGGTTTAGTTCAACCAATGAGAAGGCCGATTTGAGTTATGGCATTTTGTAATGTTGATATTTTTCTCTCTGTGTTTAGGTATAAGTGCACCTGTGATACGCTTAGTTGCTACTATCGTATCTGGATTCTCCCCTGGAATACAAATAACTCAAAACGGTAACACAGGTAATCAGACACTTATAGCAAAGGTTGTAGTATCATTTGTAGCACCATACTGCAGGCTGTTGCATCCCCATCATGCATTGTACTGCTTGTTTTACACAGCGTGTGAGGGCAAGCTTTTTCCAAACACTGACAGCCCAGGAGGTTCTGCCTGCTGCCTCTCCTGAATACTGTCAGACATTGTGCTCTGCTCATCCACTGTGCACCTACTTGTCTTACATCAGGTAGAGTTTGTCATTGGTGTGACAACAGGTACAATTATGCACTTTGCTTTATCAGAGTGAAGAAATGCTTCATAAAGTGTTTCCCTCCCATTTGGCAAACAAGAAAAATATATCAAATGCTATAAAACAATGCAATACAATACTAACTATCCAGTGTTGCCAGAGTGGAGAGTTACCTTCCAGTTTCTTTTGATGTGATTGGGTGGGTAAAAATGGTTTGGAGCAGCTTGTGATAGAATTTGCATGTTTTCCTAAGAAAACATAATATTCCAGTGAATAAACACACACACACACACACACACACACACACACACACACACACACACACACACTGTAACTACTCTGGTTTATCTTTAATTGTTAGCTGAAGAACAACCCAAATGAAATGGTCAAGAAACCTGTAACAAGAATCACATCTGGGTTACCAGCACGCATCTGTCAGCTGAATAACAGTATGTACCACATACCAAATCTCTCTCAAACATTGGAATCATTTAACAAATAGGAATGTATATCTAAGTTGTATGTATGGGGTGGTGATGGCGCAATGGGTAAGACTATGCTTTTGGTGTGAGAGACCCAGCTTCAATCCCCCACTGTGAATCATCCACCAATGTGTCCCTGAGCAAGACACTTAACCCCTAGTTGCTCCAGAGGCGTGTGACTTTTGACATGTATAGCAATTGTAAGTCGCTTTGGATAAAAGCGTCAGATTAATGTAATGTTGTTCTGTTTATTTTTATTTGTTGAGTTTCTATATTATGGCCAGCAGCAGCAGTCTAACACTGTTCCGCTCTGTTAACAGACTGGATTAAGAAGACCTATGTAGGAGTAGATTTCCCATTTTCTGATATTCTCTCGTTTGTGACGAATGTGACGCATGGAGGCATGCCAGAGAGCCTGTATTGAGAATGCAAACTGCCAGTTCTACAGCTACATCACTGACAGATATTTTATGATTCAGTGCTCAGAAACAGATGTTATTGTAGCCCAACTTTGTAATTTTAAGACACGTGTATATCTGTTTTTATATCAAATTCATCGTGGTACATCACTGAAGATGCTGTCGTTGATTTTGTGCTCTAGGCGCCTCTGCTATCTAAAGTGTGTCATCGCCATGCCTGCTCCTCCTAACGTCTCCAAAATGGACAATATCGTGTCTGGCTTCTCCCTGAAGAACTGTTTGTATAAAAACAATGTTTGAATCTAACAATTCCAAACAACAGACATTGAATTAAACACAGAATCCATATATAATCAGTGTAATCCACATATAATCCAATAAATGATTCAGCAGCAAGTAATCTGTGTAAATGGCTTTATTTTCATGTGACACCTGAGGTGTTTTCTCCCATTTCTACTTGTCAAAAATGTTCTTCCCTCATTACTCCCACCAACCCTGCTATGGGAAGTAACAATTTTTTTCACAATTGCTAAGACATATTTCTTGAAACCTTCCTTCATTTTCTCAAAACTTAAAACACAAAACCTAACGTTTAAACTACATTCACAAAACCCCTGACTCTTCTGGCAAAATCAAAAAATCGCCTCAAAACCATGTGATCTGTTCTCAAAATAAAACACTGCTTTCAAAACATAAACACAACCAGTCAATAAGTAAAACACAACAGAGCATTCTTTAGACACTACATCAAAAAACTGAGAACACAGCCTCCAGGGCATGTAGTTACAGAAAATGTTTTTGCGTGTAGAAAACATTTTCCAATTTTCAAAAAAAGTACAGTAATCACAACATACAGTAAATATGAAGTATACTGTAAGTACTGCAAGTAATACAGTATTAAATATCTGTATATTTAGCTCTTGCATAAAAATACAGCACTGTAAGCCCAAAGAACAAAGAAAACTAAATGAAAAACACATTACACTCAAAAATGTTGTGCAGCTGCAAAATCAAAGTCAATGAGAGATTAATTCTGCTTCAGCATCAGGACTCCACCTCACATGCAACCTTGTCCCTTGCCAAGCAAAGGCGGAAAACCCTTGGGTGTGCTGGATGCAACCTTACTGCAACAACACTCCACACCTATCTCACCACAGGCCAATTCCATTGCCTGTAAGAGATTTTCCCTAGCAAATGAATTTCGGTCATAGACCTTCCACCACCAGGCAGAGAAAAATTCCTTTATTGGATTGAAGTAGGGGCTGTATGGTTGAAGGTTAACATTTATGAATCACTGGTTGCTGGCTGACGTTGAACCACTTGCTTAGCGGGACACCACAGTAAAATCTGATATCGTCCCATAGACAAGTTGCACTGCTGGCTGATGATCCTGCTGCTCACAAAATCCAAAGACCACCCAGAAAGAACATGTTTGGTGTTCTATGGCCCCAAGGTTGAATGACAGTAGAGAACCTGTCCCTTACTTATAGCTTGCTCACAGGGTGACATTGCCACTGCGCTGGCCAGGGACTTCACCACATATTGGTTTGATCACATCATTAGAAACATGTGTACAGAATTATGAGCTGTTGTGTGTAAAATATTGACAGCTGTGTTGTAGCTGTGTTTAACTTTTGCCTCATTCATTTCCCGTTTTGCAACACAAGTGCATCCCAATGCAAAATGTGTTTTAGTGAGTGAGAATGTATTTAGAGTTTTTCAAAAAAAGTGGATGAGATTTGCAAAAACTGTCTTAACTTCCTGAACTTGTTCATGGTTCACTCGAATCAGTCACTGTTTGGCCAAAACAGTGACTGATTCGACAAATGGGTTTAGCCCACTGAGCATTTGGTTCAGAGAATGAGGTTAAGTGTTTTAGCAACTGTGAAAAACTATAAAAGGCTTTTGTGGGTTTATAGACCAAAATACTGTGTTAAAAAACATCAAATTTGAATTTAAAGTTTGGTTGACAGAAAAGCATCTTTGTCCCTGCACCTATGTAGTTTTGACAGCAGAGGTCACTATGTATAAACCACTGTTGATCTTACAGTCTTCAGTCCATTCTACTTTTGGGACCTTAAGTTCTCCAGTAGAAACGCAATTTATAACCAAAACATGAACTCAAGTGTTTTTTAAAAATGTATTCACATCTAAGACCCAAAAGGGCACATTTCAGGTCACTTTTACCAGCTCAGTAATTTGCTGCTATTTATATACTGTGTATTTTGTCACTTCCCTGGGGCTCAAACCAAAAGTTGTGGCTTCACTGCTATACAGCTGTGAATATGTTTCAACTGACACACCATCATAGCAAAAAGGTGTTTCCTTGTCTTTCCACGTTGAGGAGTGTTTCTGACATGCAGTTTTTGGGTGTGAAAAATGCCATTCACTGTGTTTTCAGATTTAGGCAAAACTAGCGACCGGTTGGCATCCCATATCTATCTATCATATTTCATACACATACACAGAAAGACACACTCAAATAATCACACAGACATACTCTCTCTCTCTCAGTACAGTAGGTGTCTCCAGGACCACATTTTGTAATGATGACACAAACACACACACACACACACACACGTGCGCTTTCATGGCTGGTAAATAGTTGGCTCCTGATGAAAGCTGAAATTTTTTGAACAACAGTAAACAATGTAACAATTTAACAAAAGCAAAAAAAAAATGGCCCATGTCTGAACGTAATTGCTGACCCCTACTTTAAGAGGCGTTTTCTCTGCCACTAAAGTAAAAGGTCGATCACCCGAGATCGACTGAAAGGTTTGATAACACCAGGTCATTACAGACACAATTCAGAATTCCACAACTTCTTACACAATTCCTCAAACGTCCTATTTTCAAGTCAAAATGAAGCTTTCCACTCAAAACCATTCAGTCTTGCTGAAAAACCAAACGTTGCCCTCATACATAACACACAAGCCCTCAAAAACACACACACTTCAACACAGTTTAACACACCGGTGAGATAAATTCCAAAACTGAATGAACTGACTCTGGCCCTTTTACCTATGTACTGAAGGTTCTGATTGGTGTGTTATCAATTTTGACTGTTTGTGTTTCCACCTGGGTAGCTGTGTGCTAATTGAGCTCACCCTGACTTGAGTGGACAATATTGAATGTTAGTGTTTTCTCAATGACCACATGATGTAGGCAATGAGAAATGAAGGGATTTGTGCGTAGAGTTTAGAGAAACTGGTGTGCTTTTTGAAAAATGGAGTTTTAGTTCAATAGCCTGGTTATAGTGTTTAAGCAATTGAGAAAAACTGAATTCTTGTGTTTTTTCTCAGTTGCTTTGGTACATTTCTAGAATCATTCTAAACATTTGCAAAACTGTTTGTATTGGTAAACTATGGCTAAGGTTTGATTGACAATGATTAAAACTGCACAAGGCTACACTTTTTCTGTATGGCATAGATCAATTTCAACAGTACAGAGCTGAACATTGCAAGAGATTGGACAGGATTCACAATTATGCTTTTACTGTATACACTGTAATTTGTTGACAGATCATGTCATTGTGATGCAAAAAATAAAATAACAAGAGTATTTAACAGCACTGCGTAGCACAACAGCAACAATTACAAAATAAGAAATGGAATCATGGAAACACTCCCTCAGGTTGACGTTCCTGTCTACTGGACCACAGATTCTTATTCTCATCACAACAGATATCTCCATCAATTTACTGTAGAACACATTTACAAAAAAAGGTTTATAGACATATGGAGAAGAAATGCAGATTATGACGTGTTCAACCACTTTTTATATGTAGTTACTTATGCAGTGAACTTATGGCTACTAATGCATGTTTTGGGGGATAAGACCATTTACAGTAACAGAGAACCAGTATAATCTGTTGTGATCAACATGACATACAGTAAGCAATTGAAAATGTGGGAAACAGCAGACAATTGTACATAATAAAAAAATCTGTCACACTTTGAAGATAAAGTTCATCAAATTTACCTTATAGGCTTCTTGTTATTAGTGTTTTATAGGTCAGTGTGTTATGAGTGACAGTGTATGCTTTTGCCAGTGTTTTGGTTGAACGAGTTTATTTTGAAACTTGTATGAAGTGTTTTGGTGGTTTGAGTGACTTTTGGAGGTGAGATTAACTGTTTGGCCAAGATTCATGTTGGTAATGCAGACTGTGTGAAGAGTTTAAAAAAAGTGACTTCAGTTTTGACCATTGCATCTTAGCAACTGAAAAAAACTGTAGGCTATATGTAGGTGTATTGGGCAACAGATTCCTGTCCACATCACAATGGATATCTTCACCAATTTAGGACACATCTACAACAAAAATCTGATAGCATGTGCAGAAAATATGCTTGACAGATTATGACGTGTTCAATCATTCTGCATGTAGTGACTTATGCAACAAACTTACTCGTGGATGTTTTGAGGGGTAAGACTATTCATTAGAGAAGTATGATACATTTAGATCAACTTGACATAAGAAATTGATAATGTAGGAAACAGCAGACAATTGTACATGAGCATTTGCACGAATGTTTCAAAGCATTTAAATGAATGAGAAATTGCTTTTATGATGTGTACAAGTGACTAGATGATGTGGAGTTTGAGCAAGTAGTTTTGAGAATTTTAATTCTGATCTGAAAATTGTACCAAAGTGACTGAGAACAACTGTATTCTATAATGAAATAATAATATGTATGAAAAAATCTGTCACACAAGTTCATCATTTATGTAATGTTCCCTGTTGTTAGTGTTTTGTAGGTCAGTGTGTTATGAGTGATGATGAATGTTTTCTGAGTGACAATTGTTGCCTGTGTTTTGGTTGAACGAACTTATTCTGAGACGTGTTTTGTTGGTTTGAGTGACTTTAGGAGGTGAGATTAACTGTCTGTCTGAGATGCAGGTTGGTAATGCAGACTATTTCAAGAGTTTTGAAAAATGGCTTCAGTCTTGACCGATGTATGTTAACCATATAAAAAAATCTGTAAGCCTATGAGCCTAAAACCCATATTTACTGATCGTATGAAAGTTGTGTCTTTGTGATTTTTCCCTACAAAGTTGTAAAGAGCTTAGGAGTAAATGAGTCAACAGTCAGTCATACAGATAGAAGTACAACTGTGTGGTTTAGGAGTAAATAAGTACAACTGTGTGGACTGAAAAAACAGCCCTCTGGTCAACATGCAGTTGCAGAAATACCTCTTTGACTGCTGCTGTGCTTGGAGAATCTTTACTGGCTTCAAAACTGAAAACTTTCATTTTAGTGGGTTTGCGCTACATCTATATGGTCTCCATTAGTCAAGGTTATGCACATCAACTCAAGTCGATTTTATGTGTATAACCCAAAAACCTATATTTGTCTTACAGGGTTTAGTTATCAGTAGCGTACAACATTCAACACCTCTATCCTTAGACATAAATCATACAGAAATATGCTATAAGGTATTTTACATGCTGTTTAGGGATGCCTAAGACTAAACAAGTATCTATTTCACTACTGCATGTGTTTCCTTCTCGATTTCTTTAGAATGTAGTTCAGAGCTTCCAGACCTTGGATTTCTCAGGAACAGATATAAAATTTCTCCAATCAGTGGATTAATTTTGTCAGAAAAATTTCATTAAAACAATTAAATATGTCAAATTTAAATGTAAACACAAAAGCCTTCCTGTTGTTTTAATCAAATGTATTTTTTTTAGGTCTTCCAAAATTTTCTGCAAATGTGATGACCAGATGTCCTGCCTCAAATGAAAGGGGTCAGTGTTAGCACTACAGGACTTGGTAAAACAGTTAGAGGAGCTTTTCAAACTTTCCAAAAAGAAAGCCAAAAGAAAGCAAAGAGACTTGAGGCCTGCTTTACAAACTGAAAGTGTGGGGTTTGAAAGAAGAGGGGTCTGAGGCATGTTCAAACAGTGACAACAAGTGAAGCAAAATTTTGCCTTGCGTCTTTCATACTGCTGGACCGTTTGCTGTGTTTGTTTGCCCAAAATAATGAATAAAGACTAAGTATTCAGAATTCATAATATATTATGCCTTAGTTTGACTTACAAAATGCTACTTTGTGTTACAGCTATTTCACATTTTAGGAATGATTCTTGCAGAGAGTTTGATGAGAGCATCAAAGCCACTCTCATGCCTTAAGAATAGAGCTAGAACCAGCAGGCAATTTATGCAGCTTAACATGCAAAAACACTATTAGCAAATATGCCCAGTACATCTGCAGCTAATCAACATGTCATGTCTTGTCTCTTTTATCAAAACACAGAGTTTTGGTTTTAGGTGGAATAGTGAACTGTAAGTATTTCTTGTTGACCAGAGACTGTCTATTCATCATTTTGTACTTGAGCCAGGCGAGCTCTTTCTTTCTTAGACACCTTTTTCCAGGAAAAACGCCCAAAATAACATACCCAAAATTAATCAGGAGTAACTCCTCAACCATTTGGCCTAGATGCATAATTCTGGTCTCCTTTGAAAGGTCAGAAGCAAAGGAATATAAATCCATTGTAAATTAATATAATTATTTTACCATTACAGACTACATGGAGATGCAATAAAGAATATGATATTTTCATCCTCGCCTGGTAAAAAAAAAGCTATATTTTAATGCAATAAACCGTCAAAAACATCATAAGGAAGCTTAAAAAATAATAATTAAAATTATTATTATTATAAAAATAATTAAAATAATCAATAAATATGAATGTGTATCTGTTTCTATTCTCTCAGTTAACTGTTTCTGTTGTATTTCTGTAGTTTGTACAGTACCCTTCCTCTCTGCTAACAGACTAGACTAAGAAGATTCATGAAGTTGTAGTTCTCTAGGGTTCAGACCTTCACGATGTGCCAAAGGACCTGGACTGACGATCCCATCTGCCAGTTCTACACCTGTGTCACACAAGAGTTTCTCTCAATCTGCTAACAGGTATGTCAGACATGCTTTATGATTCTGTTATAGGAGCTTTCAGTTTCCAAATGGTATCTTTTTCGAACCACATGGCTTATCCATCGTGAACAACTGTGTGTCATCACCATGCCTACTTCTCCTAAAGCTACCAATACCGTGTCTGGATTCTCCCTCAAGAATATATATATAATATGTATATATGTGTATATAATCCAATGAAAAATTCGGCACTGATACTTGTTTTGTTTTTTGTTTTTTTGGCACATCAGTGGAGAAATCTCTCTCACTTGATTTCAGACACTTTTTTCCTCCCGCCTCTGCCTCCTCCTTGCATATTGGACCCTCCTCTTTTCCTTATTCAGCTTAAACCATAACATTGGTCTATTCTGTACACCCTTGCCCCACATACACAAACACAGACACACTTCCCTCCTTCTTTCTCCATCGTTCCCTTCCCTCCTTCCTCTCTTCTCCCTCCAGCCTCCCCTCCCCCCGTGGGAAACCCAGTGCAGTGCGACTGTGGTTGTCCTTCCTGGAAGCTGTGGTGGTGACTCTGGCTCCTCCGCTCAGAGGCTAGAATAGTGCCAGCCTGTGTGTGTATTTTCTGTGTGTGCGTGTGTGTGTGCATGCACCATCCACAAACATTCCACCACCATACCGTCCGTCCGTCCGTCCGACCGCCGGCCAGCCTCGCACGAGAGCCACGCCGCCACCGCGGTTCAGTCCTGACGCCAGCCCAGAAGACTCACATTACACACACACACACACAAACCCACACAAGACTTGTGTGCGCACAACACCACATAAACAAAACACTCGGCAAGGCGCGCACACACACACACACACACACACACACACACACACACACACAAACAGAACAGTGTGGACATGAGACTGGCTTAAGCACACACTCGCACACTCACTCAAATAAACAATATGCACTTTGCGGAACACACACATTTTTGGACCGCAGGCCACAGACATTGCATCCTGAAGTAGATCAAAGCGTTCTCCAGCAGTAAACACACACAAGGCTCTTCTCTGCTCTCTCATCCCCGCAGAGCCGTTTTGGTGAAGCACGGCACAATTATGCTGATCTTCTTGAGAAACAACTCCTTGCAACTGTCATTCATCATTGTTCAGGGGTTTCTTGTGCTGCCGACTCTCTGTGATTCACACTTTTTCTCTTCCTGTCCTCTTAAACCTTCACAATCCCTCTCATCTCCCCGTAACCCTGTCTCCTGCCTCCCTCCCACCCTGTTATTGAACGTCTACGCCAAATCAGTCACCCAACCACAGCCCTTCAGATCTTTTTTCTTTGTTTTCTCCTCTCTCAGTCTCTCCATCCCTCCCTCTCGCCCTCTTCTGTACTGTCTGTCCATTGTTGAGGAGACAGTGGCGCAGACAAACAGGGAGAGAAGATATCCGATGGTGTACCACAAGATTGGAGAGAAAGAATGGCAGAGAGACAGCAGAGGAGAGGAAGATGCATGGACTGATATGAGGGTAAAGTTAATTACAGGGGACTGCCAATTAGAGGGCAAAGTGATGGGTCTGTTTGCCTCGCCGCGGCATCCCAAAAACATCACCAGCTCCCACCATGTTTATCCTCTGCAGCCACAAGACCACAGCTCCCATCAGCCATCACTGGAGACAGCTCAGAAGCAGAGGGGGCTACGGCTGGGGAACATGCAAGCAGTGTTTGCAGACATGGCGAATACGGGTAAGTGGCAAACATGTAGCTCTCGGCCATTCCTTTGCCATTTGTACTCGCAGCAGATAATGCATAGCTGCAAGCACGTGTTGACAGTTGCTTATACAGTCAGAAAAAACACACGAAGAAAAACATGAACAAAGGTAAAGGCACTTAGTCTTTATAGAGATTTTTGTCAAACATCTTCAGAAAGGCAATGAAATGTATAAATGTTTTGAAAAAAACAAACGAATATCACAGTTAAAAGATCAGTAAAAACTCAACGTCACTGTTGAGCGTTATATATATATATATATATATATATGGCTCTGTGACACTGTGGATGTGTTTGTCAAGCAAGATCATGAAGGTGAATTTATTCAAATCCTCTATTCTTTCACATTCCTTCATTATTCCACTATATACGATTGTTTGTGATTATCTGACACTTCACCCACAGTCTCATATGGCTTTTAGAGTCCCTCCAAAGCAGAGACAATCAAAGGTTCAATACTTCTTTCTCCAAAGGTATCATATTTGCTACATGGTGCACATGGGAAGTACCATGTCCACTGCACACAGTTCATTTGGAAAACAAAACCACGGCTGACCCTCAGAAAGCTCCAATCTCAGTCCCCCATCCCTGGGCCGACTTGGCTGATCCGCTCAAGACCCTGCGCTGGGCTGTGGGCGACCCTAGAGGTGCGAAGGGCCTGAAAGAGATTTGCAGTGGAGCAGAAGAAGATGAAGTAGAAGAGGAGGAGGTAGAAGGAGAGGAAGAGGAAGGGGTGAGGAGAGGAAGAGGCGAGGCCCTGGTGGCGCTGTGAGGGGACGGCTGGGTCGGCCTTGAGGGAGCTAGGGCCGCGGACGTTGCGAGGGAGGGCACCCTGTGGACGGTGGCCAGGGCTGTAGGCGCAAGTAGCTGTGGTGCGCCCTGCTGGCAGCCGCCCAGGGGGGCAAGGCGGAGCGAGGCGGGAGACGGGTAGCTCCCCAGCAGGGCCAGATCCCTTCGCCCACTGGGGAAAGGAGGTGAGGAAGAGGCTGGTGAGGTGGGGGAGATCTGAGGGAAGGACGCCCACGGCCAAGGAGGAAAGGGCAGGGTGGAGGCTGGGAGCGACTGTAAGAGGAGAGGGTCTAGCTCACTTGCACAGTGGGAAAGATGGGAGACCAGGCGGGCTCCAACAGGGTCCGGGGACTCCCCGTCAAGGGAGCTGAGGTACCGCACCACCTCTCCAACACACTCCCTAAAGCCCAGTGTCCTGTAGTCAACTGCCAGGGCCCTTGCATCAAAGTAACCTGAGAGAAAAAAAAAAGAGAGTTATTCATACATGAATAATAGTAATGGAATGCAGTTAGTCATATACCTACTGTAGATGCTGAGTGTTTTATCTGTGGTCCAAAAAAAGAATTATTTTTGTCTACTTTTACATGTTAGATATTTTCCGGCATTATTCCAAAGACTTTTTGGATCCGTATTCCGCAGAAAATGGATGAAAGTGATTTTTTTTTTTTGGCAAGCAAAAAACTCAAGTGTCACCTTTTCCTCCCATTGCATGCAGAAGTTTGAGGTGGTCCACGGTCATCTGTAGGATCTCTGCTTTCTCCAGCTTAGATGAACCCTGTAGGGGAAATGAGCGACGTTTTACTCAGTTATGAAGCTGGTTTATTTCTTCTGTCATTGAAATAGTTTTAATTGATCCCAGATTTGTGAGCAGTCACCTGTTTCTCAAAAGCACTGGGCACCAGTCTCCTGAGCTCTGACAGGCTATGGTTGATCCGGTCTCTGCGCCTCTTCTCTATGATCTACACAACGAGAGGAGCAGAGGGTCAGTCAGGGCCAACCAAAACAACAGGACTAAAAAGATTATGATCCAAGGCTTTAATCCACTCACCCCTCTTCTCTTCTTTCGAGCCAGAATCTGTGAGGCGCTGCCAGGAGACATGGACCCGGTGACTGGGCTGTACCATGGAGATCGAGAGAGAGAGAGAGAGAGAAAAAGAGAGATGGAGGGGTGAGTGGTATTTGCACATGAGAGAAACATGGTAACTTTGATTCTCCTGCATATTGTTATTATTATCCTCCTTAATATGACACAGAGGCAGGATGGCACATCAGCTCCCTTCAATCTAATTTGTTTTTTGGGCACTGAACAGCATAGGAGCTCCTGGGAGAGGAGGGAAGACGAGATTGTTTTTGGTTTAATGCGTTTCTGGACATTAGTCTCAGTGAAATGACATGCTGTTCTCCTTTCCATCTGAGGGAAAGCACTTTTAGAAAGATGATTATATAGCCTCGGGGTGATGCTTTCGCTCGCATGGGGCTCCAACGTGCAGCATGGGATCTGAGCTCCTCCGAGTGCAGTCACTCAATGTGGATTGTGTTTGTTTGTGAACTCTCATCTTACAGGCCCGAAAGAGCCTGACAGCTTGGAATTCCCTTCAAACTGCCCCACCAGAGACTTATTGAGTTTCTATTAGATTTTAACATGAATGCTGCCAATTTAGCTGTGTGTTTTTGTTTAGGTTTATGTTTGATGGGGCTGACTTGAAAAGTCTTCTGTCTTCTGTTTGCATGTCACATGGCAATTTGATTTATCCAAACCGTCTTTAGTGTTATTGGCTTGCTCAGTGCTTGTGCTTTTTTTTGTGTGTGTGTTTTTGTGTACTGTAGATGCTCTGTTGCAAATACACTCTAATGAATATGCCCTTGAATCCACATTTCCCTAAAACCATTCACTTGACTAAGTCACCTAAAAAGCAAAACGGTAAAATGGCTTGTAATAATTATGTGCGGTGTTGTCACTGGTTATACATTTTCCACAACACTGAAATAAGTCTTACATGATATACTGCTTGGTACATTTGTATTTAAAGGTTAAATGATTTTCTTTTGAATTAAGTGTTTCAGTTTCTACATTAAGTTATACCTTTTGTAGTTTGCATTTTCTAGCGTATGTCTTTTATAACTGTGCATATGAATAATTAACTAACTATGTTTACTTGCATGAATTTGTGTTTAATGCATGCAAGATTATAACCATAATACAATAAAGCTGAAAAGAATGATTAACTTCTAGCTCTATGAATACGATTGATTGATATTTTGCAATTTCATGGTCACATAAAGCGCGCCTGTCGAAATGTTACAAACTCATTTGATGTGGGTTTGTCCCTCTCTGGTTTTGGTGTAAATTTGACAGTTCAGTTTTTCAGTTTAATGCGACATCAAATAGTTCCTGACCTGGAGGATTAAAAACTTAACATTACTACATCACAATAATTTTCAATTATAAGTGAACCCAAAATCATTTGATGTATAAATTGTGAATCTTGACCCACAGGAACGTTGAAAATGTATTTGATCTGGAGATATTTTAAATAAATTTATTTTTAAATGATACTGAGTCAGAAAATTCTGCTCATGACTTCAACCCCTGTCTCCATGCTTCATTCATGACAGGCCTTACACATTTTTTAGCCTGTTCTGTTGTAATGCATGTTGTGCATACAATGACTATTTTCAACCTCGACATTAACTCACATGAACAAGTAAAAGGACCAAACATGACACAGTTTCATTGAGAGGGGAATGCAATCAATATATATAGTTTATTGAATATGGGAGATTTGCTGCTAGAGGCCTGAAATTAAACTTTACACTAACAGCTCAGGTTGTTTGGAAGGTTTGTCAAAACTTTCTACTATGATGTTAAATTATTTAAATATGTTTGACAACAAAAAAAAACATTTGAGCTGAATGCAGAAAACGTTTAAGAGTAAGATTCACAAATTTTCATTATTGCTTTAGAAACCACATTAGTTCCTGAGACTTAAAAACTGAAACTTTTCCTGAAGTCTTTTTCTTTTAACATGTCTGCAATTTTGTGTGTGGCAGCATCAAAATGCCTGTAAACCCGACAGTTCACTGACAAATTTGTCTTTTGTTACTAATTTGCAGCTGTCATTGTCCTTTAAAGTGTGATAGGAGGGTGTTACGGCGTCAGGTGTGGTTGGCGGATGCTCACCAATAGCCGTCTTCCTGTCCCACGTCAATAAACTCGTCTGTGTCCGAGTCTGGGGAGCTGTAGTCGTGAGGTCTCTTCATGTCTCTGCCTCTTCCTCACTGGCTGGCTTGATGGATGAACAGATAGATGATAGACTGGTGGATTTCTGTTATCCTGTTATCTCTGGTGCGTGGAGGCAACACACTGAAGACCGTCTGGACGAGGCGCTCACCCTGTGTGCCCCTCACTCTCTGCTTCTCTTGCGCTGTTACTTATAAAAGCCTAGTTGTCCTTAGTTACTTCTTGTCACTAGTGTTTTTTTGTTGTTGTTTCTTCATGTGTCTTCTGTCCTTTGCTCTGTGAGTCAGCAGTACCACTTGATCGACCCCCAAGGGCCCATGGCAACTAAGAAAATTCACAAGCTGCTTTAGTCTTTTACTCTATCACTGGCATCCAATCATAGTCTCTCGCTCTCTCTCTCTGTTATTTCTCTCTTGGCTCCCTCTCTCTGTCACAGCCACCCAATGACAAAATAGGACTTTGGCAGTTGGGGCAGGGTTGCCAGTTTTGGCTCCCCCGCCTCTTCTCCCTGTCCCTCCTCCCTCCCTTTAATCTGGCCTTCCCCAGCTTGTCACCCTCCTTCTCTCCCTCCCTACTCTGCTGGCCCCATCTTTCCACCCCTTTGCTCAGTCATCCTCAGTCAATTAGCCTCCAATCTTATCCTGCTCTCCTTCCTTCCTTTTTTTCTGTCTTCCTTTCTTTCACTTTCTGCTCCTTTAATTATACTGCTTTGTAGAACAATAGCAGCGGGAGGGAGTGAAGGAGAAAGGTGAGGAGTGTGGGAATGATGGACTGTGAAAACACTCCATCATTTACAGAGGAGTGTGTGACAGTGCATACAGCTTTACTCTCACACAATCATGCAGGTGACTTGGAGAATGGAGTTACTGAACTTTTTGTGAGTGAGTGTGAGAGACAACCAAACAGCAGAGAGACAAAACACTACTGCAGTGATTAACAAAAGATAGGTAACCCATGACCTGTGGGCAGCTGTCAGTGATCAGAAAAGAATCACATATGAATCATACATGAAGAAAAATCAGAAAAGTGTCATCATGACTGAATTACTGAAGTGAAGACTGAGTCATGTGATTGCAAATTACTTAAGTACCACTGGCACCAACACCATTCGCTGTGCCACTTATCTGTTCTTATGAATTTATGTTTTTATGCTCTATTTAATTATGATTATTGTTACAATTACTGTATTCATACAACTGAATTGTCGATGTGTAGGCTGCATTGTTCAAGTTTACATACATATTACCACTTGGAGTAGCAGAAGCCAGAGGTTTTAATCACATTATACATTGCATTTAGCAACAGTTTATCCTTTAACATTAGCTAACATTAGCGCTAACCATTTGAAGTTTAGTCATTATTTTTAGCTAAAGTTAATAATTTAAACTTTTCATCCAGTATTTTAGCTAAATATTTGAAATGTTTATGCTTTAGCATGGGCTACTTTTAGCTAACCATTTGAACTGTTTATCAATTATATTTAAACTTTAAACTATTAAATACCCTTGTTTGGGAATCATATAATTATACAGATATAGTCTATAGCCTACGGATTTACTAACCATTCAACCACTTATTATTGGTTTTTGAAAACGTGACTTTTAACTGTTAAAGTATTCCTTTTAGCTAACCATTTCAATTGTTTATGCTTTACTTTTGGCTAACAATTTTAATCATGGATTATACAGATATAGCCTAAACAGATTTACCAACCATGCAACTGCTGATTAATTAGTTTATGAAAATGTGACTTTTTGGCAAATCTGTCTTGCATGTGTGTCAGTGTGTGCAGAGATGAGGGCAGGTACTGAGGGGTCAAGAGAGCAATCAGCCCAGTGAGTGTCTGAACATCTGGGCTCTTCGCTGGACAAGATAGCGCTCTCTGAACGCTCTCTCTTGCACACACACACAGACACACGCACGCACACGGTTCTTTGCAACACTTAACGATCGGTTCCGCTGCCACCGTGGGAAGATTGCTGTTACAGATTGCCATGGAAACGCAAGCCCAGGCGCCCGTTGTTAAGAGCGATGCCTGACTGACCCAGCAGTGTGTGTGTGTGAAAGACGGAGCGAGGCCAAGTGGCATGCCCCCTTCCACACAATGCCCAGCTGAGTGTTTCTCTTCCTGCCTGGCAGACTGGAAGGGTGTGTTAGTTTAAACATACTACAATGAATTTTTTTGTATGTTGTTTGAAGAAAGTGTCTTTTTTTGTACTTATTTTGGTCCTATAAGTTGTGACAAGCTTTTTGTATATAATATCAGGTGTATTTTGATTTATTGTTCTTACTCCAGGTGTTTCTTTTTCTTTTCTCTTTAAATATGATGTGCTTTTCAGCCGCCTTGTTTATTTCACTTGCATTACTGAACCTTGCCCGCCTGCATTTTATCATGCCATATGTGTAAAGTAATAAACTAACTTAAAACATGTGCATGTGCGTGTGTTTATAATGCCCAAGTGTCAGTAATCAGTGTGACCATCACCAGGGGGGATTATGGTGTGGTGAGTATGAGTCAGGACAGAAAAGAGAAACCCCCTGCACCCCTTCCAAACAACCCCCTGTCTATATATCCTTTCATTACCAATCATTCCTTAATTCAGATCTGGATCTAATTTCAGCATCAGAAAACAGGGAAGAAAGAGTCTGAAAGAAAAGAGACATCTATGAAGTCAGGCTTGAGTCCCTTCTCTGTTGTTATTTTTATCACCCAACCACCCTTCTCTTCAAAGAATATCTTTCTTCTCTGTATCACCAGTCTTTCTTGCTTAAAAAAAAAAGTAAATCACTCTGGTTTCACTCATCGTTTTTGGCCGGGCCACACCTCGCAGTTGTTCCAGGATGAGGCAAGTTGCATGGAAAGCATGCACAAAGTGGAAAGTAATTAAGAAAATGAATGAATAAATAAATAACTTAATTATGAAAATGGTTTCATGGTGGGGGTGTGTGAAGAGATGGCGACGGAGAGAAACACGAGAGAGAGCTGGCACTGGATGGTGGGATGGAATTCTGGGAGATTTCTGGCGATCTTGGTCGGCCACTTCAAGTCCTCTCCCTCCCATCCCTCCAAACCACAACAAGGCAACATCCCTTATTGAAATTAACAAGCTCATACTTTTACAATTTGCGCACACACGCACACATGCGCAACTCAAATATGAACGTGTGAATGCTCAGGGACATACACACACACGGGCAATTAACAAATTCATACAAGCACACACGCACTCACACACACACTCAACTCCTTAACACGAATGTGGACAGTTCTTACCCACAATTTATAAGGCACAAACACTCAGCTGCAATTATTGTTCCTTATGCATGACTATTGCTATTGTTTGAAAGTCTGTGAGATGGAACCAGCTCAGCAGGATATTTTGTTTATAACTTTCCCTCTGCATTCATGTCAAACTGAATAACTGATCAGATATGTCTCACTACATGGATGACTTTTATCATCTGTACTGTTGTTTTTCAGTAACAGAAAACCAACTTCCAGCAACATTGTATTAAATAAAATGTAGATACTCCAGTTTACACAGTAAACACTTACAAAGAATGTAACCTTGTAAGAATATAAGAGAGTAAACTTGTAGTAAACCATTAAATATAATAAAAGATACAAAAGACGTTTCAGTGCATTTTATTTATCACAAAAGTGCCCAATTGCAAAAGTAGTGGTGTCAATGTCATATATATATATAAGCAGCAGAGTCATTTTATTAACATACTGGCGTCTGTCAGTAAATACAATGATTGTCTTTTATATATCATGTGAACACAAGCTGACAGTGCTTTTTTGTGACTCTAGAACATAAAATATTATCAGCATTATCATATGAAAAAAGTTTTTGCTGCAAATTTGTAATATTTTCAGTAATTTACAGTGATAAAAATACTTTCAATGAAAAAAAGGCAAAAAACAACATCAACAATGGAATAATAATCAATTAAATTAACTCAATTAAATAGAAGGTAAAAATAAACTTAAACACATAATTTATAATCTGAATTTAGAGCATGTTTGACCCTCTTATGTATCCCCATTTCATGGAATAAGAAACAGCCTTGTTTTAAACTCATTGACGATCCATTTTTGAAAGGATTTTTTTTCTCAACACAAAAGGTAGAAAATAATCTTTCACTTTATTGGAAAACTTAAATGGAGACATGTGGTTTTCACTGCAGCGGCGATATGTAACTGAAGAACCAATATATTAGAATTTCTATGTTAATTCATAAGAAAAAGAGAAAATCTTTCTTTAACGCGGACCAAACCGTTGAAATCACAAGCACAGTTATGATAATGCAAGAGGAAATACATAGATGACAACATTTTATGACATGAGGGAGAAAAGCCTTCTTTAACCATTCTTGCTTGTCTCATATTTAAACATTCATACAAATGCTTTTTATCATTTTTTTGTTTTTGTAACTGTGAAGCACTTTATAGCCATGGTTATAAAGTGTAAGTGCTTAAGTTTCACTTATTTACATCCTCAAAAATTATGAAGAGATGTTTGTAAATATATCTTGTGAATGATATGGTACCCACAAATAACTCCTCAGATGTAATCAAATAGCATTAGGCAAAATCCAATGTTTGTTCACTGTCTGGGGCCCTTGCAGAGAATAAATGAAAGGCCAATTGTGGTCAAAGGAGCCCTGCATGGTGCCCTGCTGTATGCAAGTGCTACTGACATACACCAAAAAAATCTATTGATTTTTTATTGGTATGAAGCCTTTATAGTAGTCAGCCTGTGGTTGGGTGCTCAGTCACTGGGGTCAAGATTGGATTGGCATGGGAACTGGCACCGGAGCAGCTTGGCACTGTCCAGGCTGGGCTCATGAGGGAATTATCTGCCCTTCAGACACATAAGGAATGCCTGGGACCTGTGGCACTGCCTGTCTGTCCGTCTCCGCGATTCCCTCAGAATAACTTGGATATATGAGGCATGTCTGGGAAACGGCAGGTTTGTTCCTATAGGGTACTTCCAAAGAGTTGCATTGTGTTTTAATGACCTGATTGAGCTGATATGGGTGTGAATAAACCTCCAGAGAAACAGGGTTAGACACAGTCAGTATATGTGTGTTTGAGATAGTGGCTGCTGTGATTTGAGGTGTCAAGAGGGCAGGAGGGCTGCAGTGATGGGTCATGCTGCCTGTCAGAGAGCGAGAGACATAGAGAGAGAACAGCGAAAGAGAAAGAGTGAGTCCTCCCTCCTCATCCGGCTCCCCTACGCACAGATAAATAAAGAGGCTAAAAGCCGAAGAGAAGAAGCAGAAAGGAACTTTTGTGGCTTCCGAGTGGGGTCCCTTTCATGGCGGTTCCCACAGTACTAGGCCTGTGATGACATTCAGCATGTTTCACACACATACACACACACACACATGCTATTGGGCCCTGTGACTGTGGTGACTTTCGCTGGTGCCGGGCCCCAGACGGGACGGCGAGGGCCCCGAGAGCCACAGGCAGCCATTGTGCTGTCGCCGCGGAAACCAGCCTCTTTATGTCAGACATGTTTTTCTGTTTGTTTTCTTTTTTATGTCTTTAATGTGGGCAAGGGGGAATGTTTCCCCTCTCATCTCCTCCCCTCCCTCCAGTGCTCTGTGTTATTTCCCCCCAATACCCATCTTCCTCCTCCTCCTTTTCCTCCTCCCTCCTCTTCCACTGCCTTCCTCCCTTATTTTGTCTCCCCCTTTTTTCCCCTGGAGATCGTCATTTGTAAAGTTCTTTGCTTAGACAGCCCATATCTTTGTCGTGGTGTTGCGGCCTCCCTCTCACTCAACCCCTTTTTATCTATACTTCATGAGGTTTTGGCACAAACTGGCACTTTTTCTTCCTGCACTGAAAAAAAAAATACAATGCTCAACAAGTCTAAAGCGACAAAACCTATCCCCAAAAGATTTCTGCCTATCCCACGCTAAACCAATTTTCTTCACAAGATTAAACAAACTCCCAATAACAAAATGAAAGAACAGGGGAAGGGAGGGGGGAGAAGAAAAAAAAAATCTGGTTATGATTCGACTTTTCAAAGCCAGCAGAGGATGCTCCAAAGTCCTCCAATGAGAAAAACAAACCTGAAAAAAGTCAACTGTTACTATTTTTAAGTGCTTGAAGAATGTTGTTCGGTGCCATGACTCAAAGGCACGCCGGCCCTCGTCCGTAATCAGTTCATTCTGACTGCACTCCTCCACCACATCACACACAGGACGCAATCTTTTATGAGCCACGGAGAGAGAGAGAGAGAGAGAGAGAGAGAGAGAGAGAGAGAGAGAGGAAAAGGGGGAAAGTAAAAAATGAAAGAGTTTAAGGCTAATCCACTGTGTCCCTTCGGCCATGCATGCGACTGTGCCTGATTTGATGACTTGGGGGGTGGGGGCGTTTAAGACTCAGCTAATATTAGCCACTGTAAAGCTAGTTTTGCTCAAGCATTTTTGACTTGGAAGCTGACTACTATTCAAGTTTATGTAGGAGACTCATTTTTATTGCAAGGAGTTGTGTGATGCATAATTCCCCCGTCAGCTTTCTATTTTTGTCACTGTCTACACAAAAGGATTTCAGTGTAGAAACAAAGAAAGTAAACTGTACATGACAAGGATAGAAAACATATGCACATGTTCCCTGGTCAGTCTGAAATTCTGAGATGTGGATTAATCGGATACCAGGTTGGTTCAGAGGAGCTCTCACAGAGTCATAAACCAAGGAGAGGGTGCTCTATCCCCATTTTACGCTGCCAGAGACACCCTTGGCTGCTGCTCTGTGACATCCGCTCCCTTTCCCAAATCCCTCTTATAACTTTACACCTCAGATTACGGCCTTATCAGGGAGGCGTCCAGCCGACACCTCATTCTGACGGCAGCTCGGAAGAGCAGGCATAAGCCCCTAAAAACCAGCATAAAAACTTGCCGCCAACGCACTGCTGGGTAATTTTTAGCATTCCCAGAAGGGGATTACAGTGAGTGTGCAAGGAAAGTCAGGAAGACTTTAATGGAGGGAGGATGAGCGTAATGACAAACATCATTTTCATATCCTGAGGGAATTGGTACCACTTTTATTGGTCTTGATAGTAGCTTTTATTATTTAAGATCACTAAATAATGGATGCACTGAATCTGGATTTAATCTGCATTCTTTTGTTTTACTGAAGCCAAACTAAGTCTGCGTTGTTCAGTAAAATTAATGGTCTGGATCAGTTTAGCTGACTTATAAATTTGGCCTCTGTATTAGTTTTGGAGTGAATAAGTGATATAGCCCTATGGTGAACAGATATCCCAGTGGTTCCCAATCTTTTTTGTCTGACACGCAACTACTTGGCAAAAGATGGAAGTGGTTGGTTTCATTTATCCATTACTTGTAGTAAGTATTTCAACTGTTCGATTGAACTGTTTAGTCATTATTTTTTAGCAACTTACCATATTTCAGTTATATATTCATTACTCTAAGCTAATATTTTCAAATGTTTATTTGATAGGCCTACTTTTAGCTTTCTATTTCAACGGTTTTCACTTTTAGCTAATTCTTTTTTTATTCATTACTTTTAGCTAGCTATTTTTAATTATTTATTGATCACATTTAGCTTGCTAATTTAACAGTTTTAGCATTTCTTTTAGCTAATTATTTGTTTACTGATCACCTTTAGCTTGCTATTTTAACGGTTTTAGCATTACTTTTTGCTAATGTTAATTGTTTTTTTGTTAATTAGTTTTAGCTAACTATTTCAACTGCTCACTTGCTAGCTAGTTCTCACACACTCAAGCAGATATGATGTTAGTGTCTTAAAACTGACTTTGACGGGCTGCTCACTGGTTATTACAAAGTTAGTAAAGATCAGCATCACACCAGTGGGACTGTCTTTTTCCTCCTTAACACAAATATTTGGATATTGCCTATATTTTACAGCAAACTGTGAGGAGTTTAGTTGATTTAATTAGTTGAGTTTTCCTTGTACTGAACTGTGCTCGTTGAATGCCACGAGACAACTTCCCAGGACACCACTTTGTAAGTCTTTTCCTGTGTAAACACAACGCTGTCATTTTTGACATCAAACAAACACAACACAATGCCATGACAAAGCTTGACTTAAAGCACAGATATGGACATGTAGACGGACATGAAAGCTTGTACACACATTCAGAAGAGTACACACAATAGATAGTCATGCAAAACTGGCTTGCTGAAAAGGCATACTTGCGAAGGAAACCAATTCTATACACTCTACACACGCTGTCTTTCTTAGACATGAAACTTGCTCGAGGTCATTGCTTGAGGACGACTAGCTAACTGTATATAGTACAGGAGGCTTTGATCTGTAGACTTGGCTGTGGCAAAGACAGCCAGCTCTGAGGCCCTGCGCTACCGGAAGCTTGTGGTCCGGGACTGCTCCATTTACTACTCTGTTCTGGTGCTAAATATACAATAATAAAAAGGTTGGCAGATTTATTTCAGACAGTGATACATTTCCGCTCCAGCGAGGGAAGAACGGACTAAGAAACAGCCAGACGTCTCCAGATCACCGAAGAACATTAAGTGATAATTACAGAGAGAGAAAGAACGAAAGAGAGGGACAAGGTTTCCCCCTCTCACTTTTCTCTTCCTCTTCCTCTGCCACCACAGCGGAGAGTGGCGTCTCCAAACTAAAGAGGGGCGCCCGCTGCATCAGTCTCCCATTGATTGGCTATGATTGCATTATCTGATCCCATGAGGGATAAAAGAACAGCATCACACACACACACACATACACATACACACACACACACACACACACACACACCACATGCCTGTATTTCATTGCTCAGTGATCACAGCCTCCTCAGAAGTCAAACATGGCTTTTTGAAAACATCTTTAGATATGTAGCCATAAAAGAAAATATGATTTAAATTCAAACATTATTTTTATCTGCCTCAAGTCAGTTTTCTGAAGCATACACACACACACACACACACACATAGCCTACACACACTCATACTCCCCTATGTACTAGAGCTTCACCACCAGTCCACCGCACTCCTCTCAAAGCTCTTTGATCCCCGGTCGAGGGTCCTCTCCGCGGTGCCTCTGTCTGAATTCCAGAGATTCTGGGATAATTCAAACGTTTCACGGCACATACTTGGTCCCCCCAGGAGACAGCGGCGGAGATGGAAAATGCCACCACGGTCTCTCTCCCTCCATTGTCCCTACTCTTTAATCAGGCCCTCTCTGTGGCTCGCGCTGCCACCGTGGTGTGTTGTCTCAGCCTGGGAAAATGCCGGCCTAAGTGGCTGTTATGTGCTGAGGCGCAGACCACAGGGACCCAGAGGGGTGCTGCTGGAGCCCTCTGTGCCAGCCGTGGGTCTCACAGTGGCTAACACACACAATGAGTGAGGTCCCAAATCTGGATGCAGCCTTACATAACACAGCATCTATTTACTTTTTAGACTGGGCATCGATCCCTAAATCATACACCATCATAATCATAGGCGTAAGAAAAAACCCAATCATAAATCATGAATATTATTTGTTCCTAAGGGTTTGCTGGGTGTGAACCGGCATTAAACTGCCACACAGATAGGGCAGTGTTGTAGAAACTCCAGTGTGATTGCTTGGCTGTGAAAGGTCCATGGAGAGGGAGTTTCCTGCCCTTATGTCAACAAATGACAAAAACAAAAGCCTTGTGTTTCCCTGAGTCAGAGCAAGAAGAAGGTCAGCAACCAGAGCCACCTCAGAGTTCAACCCATTTCAGCTTTGCTTTGGGACTGGCTCGTGTAAGGGCTGGGCAGCTGGGTCAACCGACGTTTGGCCTGCCTGCAGCCGGACACAATGCTCCATCAGGTCAAGTTTACAAGGAATGAGTCAAACCCTGCTGGTTTATACTGGTTTATATTTAGTGCTTATAAGCGTGAATAGAGTTTTTATGAGGTGCCATAAATTTCATTTTCAAAAGAGGGTGAGTATAGAGGCTCATGCACGCCTACCCTGTGGTTTCTCCAGGCCAACATGAAGCCTTTGTGTTTGCCCTGTTTGCCATGGGAAAATATCTGAAACAAATGAGTCGCTTGGTCGGCACCCATCAGTGTAAAAACACTAAGAGCTTTGGATTGTGCTAAGAGGGTGTGGCGCAGTGCTAAAGGAACTACTTGTTTACTCTTGCTTGTCCAAAAATAAAAAAGGAATTATTTTCTCTCCAGAATGGAAGGCAAATAAACAAGTATTCTTGAGCAGACAACGTGGGCATGCGCGAGCTGCCTGCGGTTGTGCAGCCGCATGCCGGACTTGGTATGAGAAGGAGGGTGACTCTTTGAGGTTCTTCCATCACCATCATCATCATTATCATCATCACTATCAATATGTTTCTGCAATGGAGAAAAGCAGACATAACTCACAGCGAAGAAAACACTTTACTGTCAAAAACACATAATTACCATTGTGTATCAAAAGGGGAATAAGAAACTTGCATATGTTTAACTCTTCAATGGTGAGACGTATTGCTCTGATGTGAATTTTCTTTGCAAGTCTGCTTAAGATGTATTTTTATTACATTATGAATTAAAGTGAAATTCTTACATTTACTACTCTACTCAGAATGCTTCAATGATTCTCTTCTCTAATTAGCCAATTTACCTTTTTTGTTCCACTTTTTGGGATTTACAATGACATTACAGCAGAGCATTGTAACTTCATTCAGACACCTTCAAAGAGCACTTGCATAATTTTGGTATTTTACATTGTATATTTTTTGTTGATCACAGTTCAGTGCAACATTGTCTAAAATAACGTTTCACATCAAGTACAGAAAACTCTATCTGAATTGAATTTGCAACTTTTTGCGACTACCAACTTAGCTACAGCAGCAGGGGACAAGAGCACCCATAGTATGAGACCACACTAGACTACAGCAAATGAAGGCTGGGACCATGTTTATTTGAAATTGAATACTTCATGAGCTACGGCTCTATGTTAAAACAGATGTCAAACTTTAATCAGTCAATTTGGTGTACAGTTAATATTGCCATGTAGCAGGGTTTTACCATGATTTCAAAGTAGGCCTATAGTTGTAGACCTAATACGGACTAAAATACTTTAATAATCCAATAAAATGCTTTTGTTGAATACTCCATTATATAGATAAAAACATTATGTTGTATTATGTATGTATTATAAGTCAGTATAAATTATACAAATTACTTAGCACTTAGAAAGGTAACATCTTACTTGGGGTCATGTCTGGGACTTTTTCTTGTGATCTTACTAGTCTAATCCTGCTATATGATATTCCAATTGTCATATTACAGCACATTATATAAAGAGGATACATTAATTTCGAGCAAACTGGAATTAGTCTAATATGAACTGTCTGCCTGATTGTAAGTATTACCAAAGTCTTCTGTTTTTAGAAATTAATTAACACATCTAACTACAGCATTTTACAAGTTGAACGTCATTAAGCCCACATCATTGAACTAAAAAAAGGAAAATTTTGTAGTGAAACACTTTCTATTAACACCATTGTCTGTGTGCAGTCTGTGAAAGGAAGTGTTCGCAATATCAAAAACAAGCATTAGAAACAATCACTATGGTCAACGCCTCATCAGGCATCGATTGGACAAATGAAAAACGTCACTGTTAGCTGAAGGCGGAAGTTGTTGGCTAATGTGGACATGGAAAAATGAACCTGGAAAATTTCTATCTTTGTGTTATGATAAAGGTTTTCTCACGTAATTATACAGGTGAGACCGTATTATGTGTCCGTTTTATGTCGCGGTCTGTCAGCGTGCTTCCTAAAATGCAGGCGATATTGTTGGTCTGCTGTTCTGTGTAATAATGTGTCATCAACTAGCAACGGCGCTAGCAACGCAAGTTAGCTTGTAAGCAAAAACAGAGTCGAGCTTACGTTATTTTACAGGTCCCTTCTCTTTTTATTCCTCCTTGTCAGACGTGTATTTGTTTTAACGTTTGCACATTTAAGCCTTGTTGTCTGTTAGAGTATTAAATGTGGTTAAAGTGATTAAAACTGCATACACCTGATACGTATTAACGTCCATTGGTGGTTTCCTACTTTCCCTTTAACACACTTTGTTTTGGTAAGGTACTGTAATGATCCCATTGGTATACGATAACAAAGTGGAGTGGTCTCCTAATCAGGACCATAACGTGTATATTTCATGTTAAATCCAGTGTTTGGCATTAACCAAACAAAGGAGAACCACATTACAGAACAAAAAAGTCCAATATCAACCTTTTGCTATACACTCTCTCCTCCCTTTTCCTCGCAGGGCTCACTGTGGTGTAGACATGGAGGTGCCTTGCTACCTGCCCAAACTGCTGTTTGAGCTCAATGAGCAGCGTAAGCGGGACTTCTTCTGTGACTGCAGCATCCTTGTCGAAGGTCGTGTCTTCAAGGCCCACCGTAATGTGTTGTTTGCTGGGAGCGGCTATTTCCGGGCTCTGCTGGTTCACTACCTGCAGGTGAGGTTTCTTTTCTCTAGAAGAGAGCAAGTGTTGGTTATGGCTTCTCAGAAAAAGATAATGTATTTATTATTATGTTATTAATGATATCTTAAATGCCTTAAAATGTCCAAACATTAAAGCAGATCATGTTCTATTAAAGCAGTGAAGAAGAATATAAGAAATTATCCCCTCCCCATAGTTTGGGAGATCTTTAAGTAAACTGGTTTGGTGGTCTGGACTGTTGTATCAGCTCATTCTCCAGTAGAGTAGTGCATCCAGTATGCTGCTAAGATACATTTATCAGAATTTACAGATCTGTTATAACAAGCACGCCAAAATAATTGCTCTGCTTCTCCTTGTAAATGTTATAACTGTTAAAAAATTAGAAGTGAGCCAGATTAAAGAAATTGTATTTTCAAGGAAGTCCCAAATTGCCTTGAACCTCTCAATACATCTCTTTTCAGGATAGTGGACAGCGCTACAGCACAGCTTCGTTGGACATCGTGACGGCCGATGCATTCTCCATTATCCTGGACTTCCTTTACTCTGGCCGCTTGGCCCTGAACAGAAGCAATGTCATTGAGGTGATGTCAGCGGCCAGCTACCTGCAGATGACTGACTTGGTAAACTTCTGTAAGGGATACATCCGCTCATCTTTGGAAATATGCAACAAGGAGAAGGAGAGGGGCACAGAGAAGGAGAGCCAGGCACAGGAGGGCGGGATGGGTCCTGCAGACAGTGACAGTCGTACTGCGACAATCTCCAGTGGTGCAGGGGCTGCGGAGCCTCATTCACAGGTAGCGGAGGCAGATAGAGGCTCGGGGTTAGGTCCGGAGTCTGTGAGCTCGGCCAGAACCCCTTTGTCTCTTCCTGTCACCACAACTCCAGGCACCAGCAGGGACATGGACAGTGACTACCATTCCAGGGAGGGATTTGCATCTGGGAGTGAAGGACCGAAAGGACACATGGATCAGACAAACCTCTCATCCTCTTCCTCGTCTGCTTTGACCCCGGAGTTAGTGAACCCCAAAATAGAGTATGACCCTGATGAGGAGCTCATGGAGTCCCCTGACACCAAACACCTGGCCTCATATCCTGGGCCCTCTCTCCATAACTCTCATCATAGCAGGCTACTTCCCCCAAGTCCCTCTCCCTCCAATGAGCGCTCCCCCTTGGGATACAGCCCTTCCTTTAATGCCAGGCAGCTGATGGAGATGCTAGCCAGAGGCGAAGGCCCCAGTCCTCTGGGGGACAGAGTGGGGCAGCGCTTTACCCAAGGACTAGGTAACAACACAGGAGGAGGCAGAATGGATGAAGGTTTAGGGTTTGTGGGATCATCGATCATGGAGATCCAGTCTGATTGGCTTGGGGAGGACACAGGTATTTGGCAAGCTCAATGTAAGGTCATGCAAACGGCCTAGGGAGATATGTTTCAGTAGGCTGTTTAATCTTATTTTGCATTCAATACTTTCTCAAGCAGACGAGTAAGGCTGCACATTTTGCAGCCACACTGTTCTGTTGAGGTAAATCTGAACTATTGGCCTCTCTCTCCCCCTGCAGGTGATGGATTGGTAGTGCCGGTGAAACTCCACAAGTGCCCATTCTGCCCATACACTGCCAAGCAGAAGGGAATCATGAAGAGACACATTCGTTGCCACACAGGAGAGAGGCCCTTCCCCTGTCCCATGTGTGGCAAGAGGTTCACAAGACAGGAGCACCTTCGCAGTCATGCCCTCAGTGTAAGACCTCAGTGAGACTGCAAAGATAGTTTTGTATTGTTGTGCCATCTAACCTGGCTTTGATATGTAGGCCTCGAACTCTAAGGTAGCCCCTGATAAAAGGTAATTGAAGAGGACATTTTACAGCTACTATAGACTATTTTATGAACATTTTTGCCTTGTTTTCCAGTTATTCAGTTACCTACTGTCTGTTCAGTGGTAATATATTTTCATTACCAAACCTGCAGTTTAGCTTTTGTTCTCTCTCGGTCTTTCTTTTTTTAGTTGTAGTAATGATTTATTCCATTTTCCACTTGTGATCAATGATTGTTTTTTTGTTGGCAGGGATGTGGTATTTACAAAATACTGCACTTTGCCAAACAGGGAAATTACAACTTGTTTTAAAACATGAGTTACCATTATTTTAAATGATTGAGGAATCTCACGAATTTCATGGCCAGCCATGTGCTGGCATCTCTCGTGTAGAAAGACTTCACTTGTTGAAAACAATTTTAAGTAAAATGACTCTTAATTTTGAATAACTTTTTAAAACCACTGTTTTAGTTAAATATTTGTGGGAAATTGCACGGTGACAATTACCCGTCCTTGTTGTAGTGTAAAGAACATTTGTTGGATTTTGTCTCAGTTGTAGTATAATATTATAGTGAATAATACATAGTTAAGATATAAAGGGATGTACAAAACCACAGTAATTGCCTTGACTTAGTTGTAAACAGTAATTAGCTGTCTCACTCTTAAATTGAGGGCTGTTAAATTCAGCTCTTTTTTCCCCTGCTGCTTGTGTTTTGTATTGCTTCTGTTATGTGAAGCATAATGAGAGCAATAAATCTTTCGGCTCCTATGTTGTTATTCTTCACCTAGAATAATCTGAAAGTTGGTGTTGCCTGTGGAAAAAAGATTCACATCCTGCTGTCTGACCATTTACAGGTCCATAGGCACTACTGGCCAGTATCATGTAAGAGCTGCAGGCGAACCTTCACTGGATCCAGTGTTTCACCAGGACTCAGGCGCTTCGGCATCTGCGACAGCTGCAACTGCGTGACCACCACTCACGATGATTCCGCCCCTGTTCACCCCACCAGCCAACCAGAGCCCATGGAACGTGCAGACGGGGGTACGGATTGGTCCAGTTTTATGGACGATGTAGATGAGGTGGAGGTTGGCAGAGTGGAGGACTTGGTAGAGAAACAGATGCTTGAAAGGCAGCTGGCTGTATGTACAGATGTAAATCTGTAGCCTACTGTACATGGAGAAGAAAACCCTACCGTGAACTGTTTCACTGTTCAGTTAACCGTGGCCATACTGTTTATTGATGTTAAATTATTACTGTAAGACCTTATTTATTGACTCATTTGTAACGAGAAAACGTGTACTTTTGACTGTTGGAGATATTTGGCTCCAGTGATTTGACTGGCAGCAAAAGTAAAAAAATTTACAGTTAAAATGAGCTTTGTGGTTGTAATGGAGCCATTGTATGTATTGTTGCAATAAATGTGTTTTGTAACTGTGGACATTTTTATCCTACTTGGCCTTTTAAATGCTTTTCCGCCTGCTGTTTGTCATGGATTTGCATCAGGTGGTCAACCTGCAGGAATGTGACACAAAAAGAGCCATTTAGTGGTTGAGCCCCTACCGGAGAAAAAATATTGTTCAGTGGTTGGAAATCTGCTCCAGTGGTCACCGAAATCACAGGCTTTTGCATTAAAGTACAAGGTTGATTATAAGTAATTATAGCACAAGGCTGCATAACGAAACAAAGGTCCTCCATGCTACACACACAACATACAACTGTAGGGCTATATTAAATATTAAATTAAAACAAATAAAATCAAACAAACAAACAAACAAACACAAATATATATATATACATAGATATAGCCTATACATACACGTTTACACCCCGAACATTCTACAGTGCATTTTTGGAATTTGCATCTGGGGTGAATATAAATGGCAGCAACCAGATGATAATAGGAAAGTTTCATCTTCACAATAAACAGTTTGAAATTTGGGAAACCGAGTCCATCTTGACTGTGTTTGTGCACCAAGCATCAACGATGTAAAACACAGAGTCCACCTCCTCTCATCTTGCCAGATTCTTGCTCTGGCAGCTTGAAACATCTCTTTCCTCTCCACTGAGCGATCACCGCCATGGCAACTGGTCCAGTTGTTTGGGCCGGCTGCTCTTTAATCCAAAAACCATGTCTTCGTCTTCCAATGACAGAGGTAACACATGTTCTGGCAATAAAGCTGGAAGAAACAGATTAAAAATAACAGTGGAGCCGGCTGCTGCTTCTACAAGTGCTGCCGGAAGCTTCTGACAAGCATAAAATGTAGCCTATCCAGAGGTTAATTTAAATGCTTTTTTAAGATTCAAACCACAAAGCGGTAGAATCCTATTGTTTTTATTATTATTATTTGTCTTATGCCACGGATCAAATTCCCATGTGTAAGAATAAGCTAGAAACATGAAACTTGGGGTAATAACTTTAAACAGGCATGTGTTTGGCAAAGGGCGAAAAAGCAGGAAAATATACTGAGACCACCGACACCTTGATTAAACTGGCGGCGGCTCTAACATGGAAGAGAAAGCAGGACCCATGACAATAAGTTATTTAATGGATGTGTTGCAGTGGGAATCAAAGACAAGGGTCTAATCCACTGCACCATCGCAACCTCTCTATAATAATTATTATTTTGTATTCATAACAGCTAAATGTGCAACATGAAATAATTGAGTCTATAACTAAATAATGTAACTACTAACTTTCAAATTAGTTCAGTTGAAGTTAATAGATTATTTTTAATGAATAAGAGACAGCAGCAAAGGTTGTTGCCTGTTTAAGACCTGGTGGCCTGATCGCAATGTTCTTTGCATCTTAGACTGTGACACAGTAATGGCAATGACGTTACTTACAGCTGTCGAAAATACCTCTCTCTCCCTGTTCTCCAGTTGTCCTAGTTTCTTGGCTAACAGCTGACTTTTACAACATAGGCCTAAGGTCCGGTGCAGCTGAGATGCAGCGCGTCGCGCGTTCACGTCAAGGATGGTGCGTTCAGTAGCGCACCGTTACTTGGATTAGTAACTGTAATAATACAACTGTTTTGGAAATAGTAACCCGTTACATTACTCTTTACTGGAAAAAGTAATTTTGCATTACTGCCCAACACGTTACGTACCCCTCGCGACCCTGTATGCAGGATAAGCGGTTGACGATGGATGGACGGATGGACGTTACGTACCACTGATGCGAGTCAAGGCTGACAATGTTTTTTAACTTGTAAACATGTTTTAATTTGTTTTAATCACAGGTATTTTAAGTCACCTGTTGTCCAGACCTCGTCAGCTGAATAGCCTGTTGTGCTAAAGGTCCACCACAGAGAAGGCAGTGGTTAACGCTGAGGTATGTTGTCTAATAGTTATGCAAGTTTACTAGTTCGTGTGCCTTTTGATAACATGATTCACATTGCAGTGGGCCTAAACATCCGATCCATGAGTCAGAGCTGGGTTGACTACTTACTGCATTGTGTGAGGTAAATATTGTCAGGTATTTAGCAAGTATATTTTGTTAAGACAACTGAACTAATTAAATTCTTGTAATTTTAGGGTTGTTTAGCCACTGCTGTTTTGCCTGCCTGATTAACTGCTGCTATTTGTGTTTGAATTGTTATGTCTATGAGAATTGTTACAGGTGGATGGGCCCCTGTGAATGTGGTTGTTAACTGCTGGGTCTGCTAGGGGTGTGGCGGTTGTCCCTGTTTTTGCCCCCCCCACCCCCCCTTTAGTGTTGGTGTGGTCCCTGTAGATGCTGAAGTGTTTTTAACCGTGTGCTTTTATCCCTTAGCATCTCTGGCAGTATTGGCATCCACATCTTATTTGTCTTTATTGTTATGCTTGTGCAGCGAATAAAATTGCCAAAAGCCTGACCTTTTTAATTGTTTTAATAAATCTTCCTTCTGGTCGAAACTCACATCTTTGAATTTTATTAATTGTAGGAGACCCATGGCAATTGGTGATTGACTATTTGGGGATTTGAACCCCTCACTATTTGACTTGGTTACATTAGAAAGGAAGAAAACTTTACACACGTCAACCTAGATCCTTTCCATTTCACTAGGCCAGGTCCTGTACCCCCCCCCCCCCCCTCTCTCCCCCCCTTTTTTATTACAGATCTGCACGATTCACGTGCATCATATTTTTAGGTTGGAAAATCCGGACTTCCGGATTAATCCGGAAAAATCACATCCCTGTTTAAAGGATGTGCAAATGCTTCCACAAAAATGAGTCCAATCTGCCAAATGGTAGCCCTGTAATTAAGGTTTAGAAATGAATGTGATATGGACATAGACAAAAGTCAACAACTGTTGGGCCTGTCATCGCAACTCACAGGATATGTTCAGATAACTGATGCTTTGTGCAAGAAATTGGCGTGCCATTATACAAATTAGAATATAAATCAGATTTATTTTACCATTTTATCATTGCGAATCTCACAGGACAGTGGGTGTGGAAAATAATTTTTTAAATGCATCACGATGCAGACTTGGACGATTATGAATTGGTTCACAAATGTCAATCATTTTATTACGATTAATTATGTAGAGGTTAACTGATAACATTGACGCAATGAAAAAGGAGGAACGCGAAAGTGCAGCTCCGGACCGTTTGTGCGGATGCACATAACAGACGTGTGGTTCTCCCAGACAGCTGAACTTGAGTGACTGCCAAAACTAAACTTTACACATGATCAATAAAATCAATGCGCAACTAGCATTAATGATTTTAACCAGCACACTGTGCAGCCAATAGCGCTTAGCTAGCGTCCTCTGCTCACAAGGACAGCTAAATGACAGGTGGCAGCGGAAAAGATGAGCGCTACGCCTCAGTCTGGCAGTAAATGTACAGTGTAGGTCACAGCGTCTGTTTATTGGATGCCCTGAAATGAGAACGGGCTCACTGAAACACGCCCTGAAATTTTAATTTAAATCAGACACTAGGGGGCGCTATAAATGCAAGACAACTGCAAGTCATTAGGTGCGTTTGAGATGACCACGGTTGACTTTCGCAGACTCGATAGTCAAACGTGAGCTGCAGGGAATAAAAACAGCTTTGTCAAGTCTGACATATTCTACCTGCGTGAGCTTACTGTGAGCTGAGATCAATATGGCATTTCCTAAAATTCCGCAAGATCAGGCAAAAGGTGGTTCCAACTGTGTGCAGCCAGAGAAACGCAACTGTGGTCGCTGGACTCAACTGCAGCCGCAAGGTTTTAATGTCATGTGACATGGTTAGGTTTTGCAGCGCCAGAGAAAGTCGGACACAGTTTCTAACAAGTATGCCTGATAAATCGAGCATGCATCGTGTTAAGTCAGCGCTGTGCAATGCCACATGAAGTCAAACGCACCTATTTCAAGCAACTCAGGCTACAAATCAGAAAATGTTTGTCCAATCAACACAAATCTTCCAGGATATGTCTACATAAGGACCTCACACATGCACTAAAAGTTTCAGTCAAATGTACCACTAGGGGGCGCTACAAATGTGGGAAATGGGTGTGGCATTACCATAGCATAACACAAGCCAGACTTTAAATCTAAATCCTTTTTATATACAGTCTATATCTAAATCCCATGATTATAGAACTCACAGTATGTGTTTCATAACATTTGGAAATTGCAATTGCGAAAAAAGGTTTGAACTTTGATACTTTGTTTTTTATTATGCACAAAGTTAGTAAATAGTGAGCTATGGTGGGATGGATGTTTTGCTTTTATGTAAGTCAGCGTTCATGCAGAAAAACTACCCACTGGGCTTAAATACACGCAAATACCAGATCACTTCCTTGTCCCAGAAATGTGTAATAGAATATGTGCTTACAGGTGTGTCATTTTCACAATCCAAATACCATGAAGGAACTCAGTGGATGTAGGTCTCCTGGAAATGCCTGGTCTCTGAAATCGAAGAGAATAGTCTAACTTCAGAGAGAAGTAGAGAAGTTGTATTTAGGTCAAGGGGCATGTCTGTTACACTTTACTTTCTGTGGAAAAACTTTTTAAGAGAAGTGTTTGTATTAAATGAGTTTATTAACCCATGTTAATATACAAAAACAAATCATGTGTACAATAGCCTACCCTTTGTTTGTTTGTGTGTGAGTGTGTAATGGTCACTGCTTGTGGATGTTATTGTCGTCCTTCTTGTTCCTTTTAACCATTTGTCAGTGTAAAAAGCCAAAGCTGAAACAGATTATTTTCCTCAAAAATTTAAGAGCAGCTACATCATTTAAGACACAATGAAACACTTAAAATATTCATATTCATGGGTGCCTCCATCTTAAACACTAGTCTACAAATCCCATTTTCTCTACAGGACCCAGAAGGTTAGCCACGTCTTAATTTTGGGATAAGAGGGAACATATTACATGGGGAAAAGTCACAAGTCATTTACTTAATTAGGCTAATCAAACGTTATAGAGGCAGGGGCAGACTGAGAAGACCAAACGTTCATGTTTTGTGCAGCACCTCAACATGTGTAGTTAGCGGGCTCTAAATCTTTGCTATGCTATCAATTGATGTGTCATATTGTAGCTTTGGATTCTTACAGTTTTATAATACAATACATGGGCTATTACTGATAAAATAAATGCCAAAATGGTCAAAGAAGAAATCACGAAGCCGACTGAGGAGGGCGACAATAAGCCTTTGTTGAGTCTAATGTGCCAAAAACCATAGAAGAAGAGCGATTGTTTTGTTTTTAGAGGAACGCGAGTCCCTGCGGTGGTCCTTCAAAGTCCCTGCTGGGCTACACGGTGACATATGGGGAAGTCGCGAGATTTAAGTGAGTTTGAGCGGGGCATGATAGTAGGAGCCCGGAGCGCTGGCTGCAGCATCTCGGAAACCGTGAACCGCTTGGGATTCTCAAAGACGGCGGTGTCTCGGGTTTACAGGGAATGGCGTGAGAAGCAGAAAACCTCCAGTCACCGGGGGTCCTGTGGGAGAAAACGCCTCGTCGATGACAGCGGAGAGAAGAAGATGGAGAGAGTTGTGGAAGCTAACAACCACGCCACGAGCGTGCAGATCCAGGCTCTGTACAACAGCAGCGGGCAGGAGAAGCCCATCTCACTCACAACCACCCGGCGGACTTTGAAGCGGCTGGGGTACAGCCGCAGGGCTCAGCGGCGGGACACACTCGTCCTGGCCGGGCTCGACGCTCTAGCTGAGTACACTTCCTGCCCAGAACAGCGTGAGACCTCTGAGGAGTTAGTGTGCAGCAATAACAATGACCCGGACCCAACAAATCAATCCTGCAAGGACAATGACCCGGACCCAAGAACTCAGTCCTCCACAGACTTAATGTGCAGCAACAACAGTGACCCGGATCCATAGTAACCAACTGTCTGTTTCGTGATGGTGTCCTATATTAATTCCACAGAAACTGCCAGCTGGACGCATTTCTTTTTTAACGGAACAGTATGCATGTCTATATGTACAAACAGAATAGGCTATAACTCAAATAATTAGAGAGTATTGAAAAAATCAAGACTAAACAAATGACATTCTAAAAAATCTGTGTCAACAAAATATAGGTTTTCACCTCCTTTTTCACATGCCCTAGATGGGAATGTGGGCTATTTGTTTGTTTTGGGGTCAGTTTATTTCCTTCTTTCATAAAGAAAATCTCAAAATGCTTTTCCTATATCAACATCTATTACAAAGAATTTCCCTCGTGAAACACCATGATTTTTCAGCATCATTAGTTACCTCTTTCAAAGATGGGCCAACAAATAATAAATGGGGTTTGTGTCAGCAGGGCTGAGGACCCTGAGGCCATATCCTCTTTATTCTGGGATTGTAGGTGTTTTCAGTAGCAACCTGCAGGGGATTTGCCTTCTACAATAAAACAATTTTACATTGTGGCTGTTTCAGAGGCTGATTTCAGTACGTCTAGAACTGTTGTTTTATTGTGACTACCATACCTTTTAGGCCAAAAATAAATAAAGGTATTATTTGTACACCGGAAATAAATTTGTGAGTATTAACAGAATCCAGCTCTTACATAAAGTTCACAACAAATAAGGTTACCACCTTATTTATACAGTCTGTGGTTAACTTAGCCTAACAATAGTACAGTCTAAGGTTAGTTACCATGGACTTAAGAAATATAAATGGTCCGTGCAATGTTGATTTCTTAAATTAAGTTGTCATAGAAAAAACAGACAGGAAAGCTGGAGAGACACCACTGGAGTTAAGAAGAGAGAAACTAGCGCTAGCATATTGGGTAAACCCTGCAAAGGAGATAAAGGATTGTTGGGAGTATTTCAAGTTTTGGGGGCATGGGTTTGGATGGACAGGGGAAAAGAGAGTCAAGAAATACAGAATGCAAGTATTAGATTTCACCACACCCAATCCAGTCAGTAACATTCCACCGTGGCTCTATCCAGACGTAAAAACAGATTTTAGTATACTGGAAAAGAAAAGAGGATGGGGAATAGAGGAAGTGGGAATACAGACAAGCAGCTATCTGAGAAACATTTTCCATAGTTCCAACAGTTTCCATAATTATCTAAAAATCTATACAGATGGATCTAAAAACAAACAGTAATGTGTGGGAATTGGAATACATATACCAGAATTCAAAATAAATATCTCAAAATGATTATCTTATAGGCTATCCGTATATACAGCAGAAATAGTGGCAGTCATTATAGCATTACAGTGGGTTGAAGAGGTCAGACCTGGTGACATTATGCACAGATTCCTTAGCAGTTATTAAAAGCATTCAGTCAATGACATCTTTCAGAGAAGACCTATTGATACTTATTAAGATTACATCGGGTAGGTATAGATGTTCAGTTTTGTTGGGTTTCAGCTCATGAGGGAGTAAATGGAAATGAGATTGCAGACAAACGAGGCATTGTAAAAGGAAATAACAGTTCAAATACCGCTAGGAAAAGGAGAAGGAAAAGCAGTCATTAAGAAGAAAGGTATTAAAATATGGCAGAAATGGTGGGAGGAAGACAGGAAAGGAAGGAGTTACTATAAAATACAAAAGTCTATCAGTAATAAAAATTATAGCGAAAGGACCAGGCAGGAGGAAATTATAATGACAAGACTGAGAGTAGGACACACAGGACTGAATGGCACCTTGTTTTTATTGTGGAAAAGGAATAGTGAAAAGTGTGAAAACTGTGGGGTTAAAGAAAATGCTGAACATGTCATTTTGCACTGCATATTGTTTGAGTTGGAAAGACAGATATTTCAAGATAGGGTTCAGGAGGCAGGGCGGGAATGGAATCTGATGGGGGTATTGGGAACAGAAGGAGAAAAAAAAGGGTATCACCAGGAAGGCATTATTTATATTTCTTAAAGACACTGGGTTGATAAACAGAATATGAGAGCACCTTATTGGGGTTTGTAGTTGAGTTATATGATGTTGCACACTTCAGTACAGTAGGTGGCGGTATGCACTTAAAAGTTGTTTGCAATCCGCTATTAACTAAGAAGAAGAAGAAGAAGAAAACGGACAGGAGATAGTCATGTGACTATTCATGTGATTACAGGTTGTTTTTTTTTTAATACAGTCAATGTTATACAGTCATGTGATTGAAACAATACACCTGAAGTGTCATTACCACAACACAAAGTGGCATCTCCCGTCAAACAGGGCTACCAACAGGGAAACAAGTACACATTACTGCAGGCTTGTTGATTTCCGTCTCTGAAGACATATCGGCGTTAAACTGTTTGACTTTTTCGGTAGCATCAAGACGTGCGCACAGCCAGAGGAGTACACAGGCAACTTAACGTTAGGCTAACTTGTAGTCATGCTAGCCGCATTTCTCCTTGTCGGTGCTGTAGTTTGTCAAACGGCGGCTCAGTACACCGCGAACTGGACGAGTTTAGACGCCAGACCGCTGCCCTCGTGGTACGACGAAGCCAAGGTGGGCATTTTCGTCCACTGGGGCGTGTTTTCTGTCCCCGGGTTTGATAGTGAGTGGTTTTGGTGGCACTGGCAGGGCCAGCAGCCTCCGGACCAGAAGTGTGTGAGCTACATGTCAAAGAACTACCCACCTGGGTTCAGCTACCCGGAGTTTGCTCCGCAGTTTAAAGCTCAGTTCTTCAACCCGGGGGAGTGGGCAGACATATTCAAGGCATCTGGTGCAAAGTGAGTGTATTTCTCTAGCTATAACGTTACGGGACAAATCATCTTCTTACAGACAGCCTCACTTCCGCGTATCGAATCTTGTTGGACCTGCATTTGTAGAGGTTTGTCGAAAACATTGTCATACTGTATGTTACACTTAAACGTTATCTTCACTGCAGATATGTCGTCCTGACTGCCAAACACCACGAAGGATTTACTAACTGGGAGTCTCCAAACTCCTGGAACTGGAATTCAGTTGATACTGGTCCTCACAGGGACCTAGTGGGAGACCTGGGAGAGGCAGTGCGCAACAGGTGGGCCACCAGATGTACAGCTAGGAAGATTAGTGTCTGATAACAAAGTGCTGACATGGTTACACCAAGAATGCAATAAATGTGTGAGTGAGTGTTGCACAGTTTGTCCTGCTCATGGGATATTTTAACCACCGCTTTCCTCTCAAGACACTGTTCAGTTAAGATATATGGTCTGTTGTTCAGTAGTGGGATGTATTAAAAATTAAGACTTTTGCTAAAGATGTAGGATTTGGAAAGCTTGCATAACCAGACCGATTCACATTTATTACAGTTTCCTTATCAGTGTCATAATAATCAGCGTTTTCCACTATCAGCTCATACCATCGCTGCAGGCTCAGCTTTTAGTGCCACAACATCCCCGTCCTTGTGTTGTGGACTGGTGGCTTTTGCATGAATTTACTTGGTGTTAGTGCCTGATTTTTGTTTTACTAGTTTTATGTTCTCTGGTTGTCTTTAATGACAGATTTGAAGATTTCTGATTTCCTGTTTTAGGTCATTGCACTATGGACTTTACAACTCATTATATGAGTGGTTCCACCCTCTCTACCTGAATGACAAGAAGAATGGATTCAAAACACAGACGTTTGTGATGCAGAAACTACTACCAGAGCTGTATAACATGGTTGTAAGGTCTGTAGTGCTTACATTGCTCCATCAGCTTGTTGCAGTACAAGCATGCTTTCTTTTGCATCTAATAAAGTCAGCCATATTTTTGTTTACGTGTCTGTAGGTGATGCAAGAACATGTCAGTATAACCAGACGGCTATTGTTTTGCAGGTACAGACCTGAAGTAATCTGGTCTGATGGGGACTGGGAAGCGCCTGACACCTACTGGAACTCCACCCAATTCCTGGCCTGGCTCTACAATGACAGCCCTGTCAAAGTAAGTATTTTTACAACAAGTAGGGCTGAACAGATAATCAAAAATTTCAAATAGAAGGAGGCGCAATATTTGTTAAAGGTACCATTTTAAATTAAATATTGTGGTGCTGCAGAATGTCCTGCCTACACAACATATTCCAGAGAATTAAGAAAACATCTATGTTTGGTACAGATCCCTGCAAAAATCACACCATTAATCATTAAATTCAATGAAAATGAGAATAATGATGTGAACATCACAAGTCATGTTGCAATTGCAATATCAGTCAAAATAATCACAATTAGATGTTTTTCTAAATCATTCAGCCCTAACAACAAAGAAGCATCACATAACTGTGTTAACTATGCAAGAATGTATCGATAATATGTTTAATAACAGCCAAAAAAACAAACAATGTTTCTGCATGGTTGCGTGTACTTAGTAGATCTTCTTTGGCTTAGGATACCGTTGTGACCAATGACAGATGGGGAGCTGGCTGCGCCTGTAAACATGGTGGCTACTATAACTGTGAAGACAAATACACTCCAGGCCAACTGCCCAAGCACAAGTGGGAGAAGTGCACATCTGTGGACATGTATTCCTGGGGTTACCGTCGCAACATGAAGATGAGTGAACTGATGGACTTACCCACTATCATAGAGGTGAGAATATGTAATAGTGCTATTTGTGGCTGTGTTGATTGCTAACATCTAAATTTGTCATAGAAGCCAACACACTCACAGTAATTAATCTAATCTAATAAATAAGTGTTGCTTTTTTAATCAGTCAAATTGCTGCTCCATAATGTCTTGTGTTACAATCACTTGTGCATTGTTGTCATCATTGTCAAGAAAATTCTGATCAAAAATGAAGCCAAGCACGTGATGTGTTGGTCATCTTATTTTTCACGGCTGAAAAATGTATTCCAGAATAATACTGTGATCAGTGAGGTGTCTCTTTCTGTGACTGACTGTCTTGCTGCTGCTGCTTCTGTTTCAGGATCTGGTTCACACTGTGGCTCTGGGAGGTAACTACCTTCTGAATGTGGGCCCCACACCAGATGGGATGATCCCTGCAGTGTTTGAGGAGAGGCTCAGAGGTGTTGGAGCATGGCTAGAGATTAACGGGGAGGCCATCTACGCTTCTAAACCCTGGAGGGTCCAGACCGAGAACACCACTGTACCAGTTAGGTAAGAACCAGAGGGTGAATCATGAGAGCCAGTCTATGATCTTGTTGTTCCTGTCATTTTATAGCACAATTTCCAGAAATCTATGTAGGAGCAGTAAAGTGTATCTCGATACAAGACGAAGACAGAGGTGGACTGAAAATAGTGTTTACATACTTGGTTTTAAGTTTGAATTTACTCTGCCAAACCTCATTTTGCTCTGCTGTGTAATAATAATAATAATAATAATAATAATAATAATAATAATAATAATAATAATTATTATTATTATTATTATTATTATTATTATTATTATTATTATTATTATCATCAATTCATCTGTCGATTATTTTCTCGATTAATTGATTAGCTGTTAGGTCCAGAAAATTGTGAAATGTCAATCAGTGTTTCCCAAAGCCAAGGTGATGCCCTCAAATTTGTCCACAACACAAATATAGTCAGTTTATTGTCATAGAGGAGCAAAGAAAACAGAAAATATCCACATTTGAGAAGATGAAATCAACGAATTTGGACCTTTTTTATAGAGAAGAAGGGGAAAAAAAAAAAAAAAAGATTAATTAGATACTTAGATACTTAAAATACTTGGTGGTTAATGTAATAGTTAACAACTAGTCGATCAATCAACTAATGGTTGCAGCTTTAGTTAATGCAGAACACCTTTTGCTGTGATAATGTTTAGGTGTTCGATTCAGTGATTGAAAGGCAGATTTAGAGAGAAAAAGATTTTATTGGATTTTGCCTTTATTTGAAAATAGAGATACAGACAGGAAATGCAAATAACACCCAACAAAGGTCCCGGGCTGGAGTCGAACAGGGAGGTTGCAGTTATGTGGTATGCTTCTTAACCACTCAGCTACTGGACGGCTTGAAGTTGAGATCATTGATGCAAGTTATTGTCTCTGTTTTTGTAGGTATACATCTAAAGGAACCACTGTCTATGCCATTGTGACAACCAAACCCCCCAAGCCCACAGTGCAACTACTGGCCCCCAAAACATCAGCAGACACCAAGGTAAAGGCACTGAGACAATGTAGTCTATGTAGTTTTTATAGATTATAAAAACTCAACATTTAAGTCATGACAAAAAGAAAATAGAGAAACATATATAGGTTTGAAAGGTGCGGTACTACTTGCTGTTCAACATTTCACAACCAGCTTGACTTATTTACAGAAGAGATAAAGGTCATAAATGAAATTTAAGAAACCTAATCATTGATTTTTGTCACTTGTCCAGGTGACCTTGTTGGGTAATCCAACACCCTTACCCTGGTCCCCAGTCCAACCCAGTGGTGGCCTTATTGTCCTTCTGCCTGAACTTCCCTATACCCCTGGTCAAGCCTGGACACTCAAACTGGATGGTATCCAGTGAGCCTTAGACCCCCGAAGTGTTTAACCTCTACATGAATTTGTATATCTCAGGGTTTCATTATGTTTATAGGATAAGGGGGAACCTGTGCACTATGGTTGAAGGGACCGCACTTGCCAAAATGAATCACTGGAACACCTTTCTTCAATGATTCCTTTGTAGCTCTGAGGACTAAAGGCCACTGCCTCTCACTTGTGCTCTTATTTTTTTATATGATTGAATTTATTATGATTTAAAAAGTGGAATATATCTCAGCTGCCAAATTGCTGTTTCAGGAATGATTAATTTAAAGTGCGGTTTGTAAAAGTTGTGTTTGAAAATGAACAGTTCCCACACAAAGCACTTTTTTACTGTATGCTTTTAAAGTGGTTGAATAAAAGATGATTTGATTTGTCAGATGAATGGTGGTGTTTATTCAGTATATGAGATCTTAAAGGTTTTGTTTTTTGTTTTTTTCCGAAGAAGCCCTGGGAAGAGTGATGAAGTTCAGAACATTGGGTAAACTTTAAAATATATTCATGGTCCAATTTCTTACATTTTTTTTGGCCTGTAGGGTTTTTGAAACATTGGAATCGCTTACAGGGACAAGAAACAAAGGTGTCTTTCTATTTGTCAAATGGCCTTTAAAGCACACTCCAGGTCCAATCACTTTAGAAACCTCTGGTTGCTTGTTGCCGTGTTGTGCTCGGACACAATCTTCTCTTAAAAACTCAAAGCTGTGTACAAACCTTTTTACACTCCAGTATAAGGGAATAGCTTCTTTTTTCTCGGTACATATGCAGTACGGTCAGCAAGATGACAAGGGTACGTCTGGATATTTTGATGTTTGGTGCCGCACACGTTTTATTTATATTTGTATTTCCAGCTACTACCTTAACTGCCTTAGGATGGCATTACTCATTCATCTCCTACACTTTAATTATTATTACATTTTACTAACTCCTGACCTTTGGTTGTTACCTACTTCTTTTACCCCGAGGCTACTGGACACTTTATATTCAGTAGCAGCAGGCTATATTTGTCAGTGCAGTTCTACTACAGCTACTGTGTGAATGGATTAAAATATCTGCTCAATGTGTCGGTCTGACCTTAGCCTGGGAAGAGGATGCCCATGGGGACTGTGCATTTGACCCCAAATGCCAGTGCTAAATTGTTCTCTGTCCTGTCTTTTAACCTTCCTTAATGGGTCTATGTGGGATGCTTGGTATTTGCATTGTAAATCTCTACAGGCAGAGAGAGAGAGACCAAGAAAGCTTTGCATTTTTGGTGTCTGCACTGCAAGAAATGTCTCGATTAATGTGCTGATTTTGTCATGAATAGAATGAGATAATGCCACTTGCTGAGGAAAGACTTGATCACCTTAAAAAGTGTTAAAATAAGCGATTGCAGTAAATGACAGTGACAGAAGCAGGATAGTTTTTTTTGCTTTTGAAATGTGTAGTTTTCTACCAGCACAGTTATTATAAAGACCCTAAATCAGTTGATTACTATTAAAAATGGGGGCCTTACAAAAATACACAACTTTCTGTCCAAGGAAGCTTGACATTTTGGGAATTTCTTTAATTTTGTTTTCTGGTAGAGTTGGATGAGAAGATTGATAATGCTCTCATGTCTGTCATTTAATATCAAGCTACAGCTAGCAGGTGGTTAGCTTAGCTTAGCACAAAGACTGTAAACGAGGAAACAGCTAGTTTGGCTTTGTCCAAAGGTATCACAATCTGCCTACCAGCTCTTTTACAGCCCACATTTGAACACGTGTGTTTGATCCGTACAAAAAAAAAGCATAAAAAATTTTCCATTATCGGGGGATGTTGTGCTGGACCATTTCTCGGCCAGGCACTGTAACTTCCTGGAGCCTCTGCTGGTTGCACTGGCAACAGATCAGAGCCAACAAAGTTTTTTTTTTTCTTCTTTTTTTCTTTTTTCACCCTTTTGGTTTGGTTTTGTACATCAACTTTCTTATCTTTTAACCAGAAAGTAAATCAACATATTTCCCAAGATATCAAACCTTTTTTATTTTTATTTTTTTTAAAGTGCTTTAAAATCCTTTCTCTTCCTAGGGAAAGGTGATGTCAGAGTTTAGCAACATTTGAATCGAAAACTGATGACAATCGTGGGCTTGTTTGCCAGTCCACTGTCAGTCAAATCTGATCAAACCACACCCACTCAGTCCCGAAGTCGTTTTTGACAGTTCAAGTCTTCGTAAATAATAACCTATAACTTTGATCGTTGCTTATTTAGACATGCTTATTTAATATAATAAAGAAAAAAAAGTTTTCCGGGGCTTGAATAAAATTTAAAATTTGATTCAGTTACCTGCCTTAAGGATTCCTTTTCCCCCCAATAGCGTTTAAACATTCAATAGAGTCAGAAAATCAACACAAAAGAAAGACAAAGGAGACACAGCACCCCTCATTTAACTCGCTAAAATAGCTTTATAATAATCATATTAATAGTAATAATATTAGCCATTAGAAAATGTTTTGACAATGTTGACAGTGTTACATTCTGTGTTGGGGTAAACCACGTCACAGTGTGCCATCTCTCTGGGCTTCAGCGCTGTCAGACGTGCTCCTTTGACACATCTAGATCCATAAAACATACAAGATCAATAAATAAATTTGTATGTACAAAATGAAAACCACAACACAACAAACGGAATCATGATTTACACTTCACTGTGCAACGCCCTCCACTGCCCATCCAGCACATATTCAAGCTGCATCTCCCGGTCACTGTGGTGTTCTCATGCATCTTGTGTATCAACCGGTGGCCTTATGAAACGGAGTTCATATCTTATGGCATCGATATTGCTATATGCTCCAGTCAATTCGTTTTATAGGAGAAAAGAAACAAAAGCATTTATGTACAGTATGCTGTCTTGGCACTGAATAACATATAAACATATAAAAAAAGAGAACTCAAGAATAAAGCTGAGCTTGAAGACAGAAAAGCTCGCTGTATCAAACCCGTCTGATTAAAAGTCATGGTGTTAAGTGAGAAATGCCAGAAACAGATGAAATAGGAGGAGAGAGTAGAGAACGAGGGGCTATTTAGTTTTTGCTACATTATAGAGTAGAATACAGAGAGAGTAGAATCTCTTTCAGTTTGATGTACATGTCATTTTCCTCCTCTGGCAGAACTAGGAGTTCAGAGTGGAATAAATGCACAGGAAGAAAGAAGGATCTTATGTTTGGATCTTCCATTCAGTCGCTTACTTTCCTCCTTTGGTGATCTCTCGCTCCTCGTTGGAGTGTCCATCATGGATCCCAGAGAAAAATGTCTTCCCAGAGTTATTGTCAGTTTGTTTTTCTTCTACTCCTCCTTAGTAGCAGCGATTTAAGACTTGTCTTCATAGATTAAACTACTTTATTTGTTATTGTACACAACACCTGCCCTTGAATACAGAACAATGTTTACCCATAGCTATAGCTGACAACACCATTTATAATAATGACAGTGATGGCAATAAGTAATCCTTTTAATGACAATAATCATACTAATAATAATCATATTGTAATAACAATATATGTAATATTGAGAAGCGCAATGTCCATTGGCAATAGGTATTTACATTTCTGTAAACATGAGGGTGGCAGGGTGTTATTTTTTTGTAATTACACAGTAATTGCTCAGTTGTCTCTGACCCACATGGTTAAATGTGTGTGTACTGTAAAGCAACACACACATTTACAAACACAATTACGCCTCAGTGCTAAAGGCACATTGGAATTTCAGTTAAACATCTTCTAGGGATTGAGCTGCTCTGGAGACAGAGGGAAGGAAAGGAGAACAGAAAAATAAGTTTTAAGGAGGTTTGGTCAAAGTATAAATAAGATTTTTTGACACTGTTTATGATTGGAATTTTTTATAGCACTAACCATTTCATTTATTGACATTCTGTAGCTCCTTTTCTATATAGTAGTTTTCAATGTTAGTGGGGGAGTCTGCCATTCCCGTGTGGAATGAAATTGCTTAGCTGTGTATAAGAGTATCACAGCAAATGATGCATGTATGTAATCCAGCATTATTCTGTTGTTGCTAGTTCGTTAAAAGCATTCAGCTGCTGAAACATGCCGTGAACATGGTTGTTCATCAAAAAATCAACAAAATAAGACATTTCTGTTCCATTTTTTTGACACAAGATTAGTTTGTGATATTGCAGGGAGTAATGGAACAAGAAGCTGCAGCCATGGCTTTAGTTATTCAACTCCCACTGAGGCTTAACTCAACTAGTGATTTAGCTTTTCCCTCCAGAGCAGCTCTACCTCTCAGAAATGTCTGCATAACTAAAACTCAAATCTGCTACTACAGCATCCCTCCTGCCCCACCTGGTTCACAGTACACAGCACACACACACACACACAAAGTGGCTACAATTGAGCTCTTCCCTTAACGACCACTTCTTTCACTGTTGCTCTCTAGTCTTAGAGAATGGCTACTAGAGATGCTGGGCTCAAAGGATCTCCCCTTTCGTTCAGAGAATATGGACAACATTCCTGCGGGACTGATCTGGTCCTGTATTTTCAGGGTCCGTCGGTTGTGTGGTGTCAGAGAATCCCCTGAGGACAGAGGCCTGGGTCGGGGTTGGAGACACTGCTGCTAGAAACTGAGGTACTCGAAGTTGACTTGTCCGTCTGGCTGTCCACAAGGGGTTTTTGCACTTCTAGAAAGAGGTGAAAGGGTTCGTATAGTAGTCCGTCTGGTGTGTTGGTGAGTGCTCGGATCATGTTTGTACAACTACACACCCACGTGCTATTTTTAGCTGAGGCTCCTCTATTTATACTGTGAAGATATAGGAAAGATGGATGGGTAAAATACAGAACAAAAAGAATGGAAATCATATACCACCAAAAGTGTGTTTGCAAGAGACCTGTTTCAAGGCAAGGTGGCTGGCTAACACCTCAATGTGTGATCAAAAGTATAGAGGAGAAAGTCAACGAGAATTGGAGAAGTAGTAGTTGCTACGGTTGATAAATATCCAACAAAGCCTCTTTGATTCCTGGTGTCCCTCAAGGCCAACCTTGCCATCCCACTGTGTGTAGGTTTGAAGATTGTGAGGGTGGAGCCAAGAGGCCTTCACAGTGGAGTAACAGTATAAGCAGGTCTTTGTGCTTTGTTAGATGAGGCCTGTGTCACACGCCACTGAGATCTTGTCAAGTTTGAGGGTATCAGGAGAAGGATGAGAGGATAAAAAGGCTGCTCTGCAACCCACACCGCTGCAAATGAATTAAACATGATGTCTGATTTTCAGCCCTTTTTATCATCGCCAGGGCAGCTTGTTCAACGTGGAGGTTGTTAAATTGATTCAAATCAAAATGCTGATTGCTGTTTCAAGGTTGCCAGTATCACTGTCCTCCAAGGATATAATATTTGTACAAAGAAGCGACTCATTGAAATAACGGCACTGTAAAATCTTGTCAATGTCTTTTCAATCACAAAAACAAAAACGGTTTATAAGCTACAAAATTTGCTTTCCTATTGTCAAGAAAAAATGAGATTCTGGTAAATTGTTTAAAGGAGGCTGACATAAAACATGCAGTATTAACATCAACAAAATCTGCCAGTCTTATGTGTGTATTGCAAGTGAGTGAGGGAGACAAAGGGTGGCATGTCAGTACAATAAAAACATTTTCTTTCACAATATTCACTGCAGATTGTATACTTCTATATTTACATATCTTTATATATATATAAATACATATATATTCATTTATATATGTATATATAAATATACTGTAAACTGTGTTCAAAGGAAACCTCCACATATAGCTGGTTAGGCACATGTAGTTGGTTCTAAAGAGGATATACAGGGAGGGGATACAGCAGTATATGTTTGAACCACAGACAGATATACAGTAGGCCTAAGGAGGATCATACTTGGCAATTAAGACTCTTGCCAGTCATACCCTGTGAACCTGACCCAGCACTCACAAACTTAAGATAATAATCATTTGAAATTCTTTTTCACATGTGCTGAGTCAGGATATGCCACACAGCTGTAGTATCACACAATGCTATAATCTATCATAGTAATACTGTAGTATTTCACATTTGATATATGCTGTTTTTGTACACAATACTGTACTCAATAGTCTCTACTAATCTAGAAATGTAGATTATACTATAAAATATACATCTCCCATTAAAATATCCCATTTTGCCAACACATTCCATCCAAATGTTAGAAAAAAAACAAAAGAAAAACAGGTCATGCTAAAAGATTCTTATAGTTTTTTGTCTTTAAAACATCTGATTTGGATTTGTAGTATTCATTGGGCTTCATCGCACGTCCCTAATGACAAACAGCCCTTCATACACACACACACACACACACACACACACAAACCAATATGCACCATCCATTCAAAATACTTCATTTAGAAATATCTATTCTGACATAAATGCGTATATGAGAACCCCTCTGAATTTTTAAAATCATGCTACACTTCTGTTTAGTGGAAACACCAGATAGTATGATTTCAAGAATTAAATAAAGAGGAAGGGAAAAGAACACATAGCAGAGTGTAATGTCAACAGGTGATACTTAATCTCACATGATTACCAAACACTATCAAGTTGCCTCTTTTCTATCACTTCACAACTGATGGGTTTCCTCTGATGACTCTTTGGAAGGGGTGTGGAGGGAGCTACATTGAATAATATGACTTCTTTCATTTTCTTTCGATCAGAGAAAACATTCCTTCTTTTATCAGTGGTGTGTGAAATTGAGAGGATTGAGTTCGGCAAGTGGATTCTGCTGAAGAGCTCCCCCCCGCCCCCTTTTACTTTGTGATCCACTATTTTATCTTCTCAATTATGCAAACATATCATGGGAAAGTCCACTCTGAAAAAAACGTAATAAAGAAACTGATCTTCTTTCATGGCTGTTTCATCAGGACATCTGTTTATTCCTGACTGAGGTGAAAAGAGCGCTCTTGTCGACAGTCGTTGGTTTGGGTCCTCATTTGACCACTTGGTGGTGCTATAGTCTCACAGTGAAATGGGGGCCTTCTCAGTAAAGTTCTGACAAGCCATCAAAATATATTTCCTTAAAATTCCCAGCAACCCCACCCCTGACCACTTCAGAGAGACTACATAAAAAGCAAACAGCTCTGTGTTTTTGTCGGTGATGCTCTCGGGCAGTCAAGTCAGCGATGCTACACCGCAAAAGCTCCTTTTGGCAAATATGAGTGTGCACACTATGTACAAATAGCACTTGCACATTCAAACAGCCCCACTGCTGAGGGTTCTCGATGGAAATGCGGGACGTGAGGAATGAAGGAAAGAGACAGAAAATTGTTTCATATTCTTTTACTGGGTGCCATGGTGGACAGATGGCACCTGGGTGAAAGGAGCCAGCTGTAGTTAACTTAGTATGCTTGGAGAATGTTCTTTGGGGATTGCCAACCATCTGACTTTAAGGGCATTTAAACTGATGGTGAGAAATGAATCCATGTTTATTCATCCATACTAGTAGCATCAGTGAAGAGTGTGGTTAAAACTTAGTTATTTCTGTTGCAAATGGCATTCTGGAGATGGTAACAGGGGGTCCATAGGAAGATGTGTCATCCCCCATCTCCACAGAGGTTTTGTGCCTGTTAAGCCCTTTATTTTCAATGATGGAGAAGCACTAGATGAACACGCACAGGCATGCTACTACTGCGTGAACCTCTGACTACTACTGTTATAAAAGTGTGACTTTTTCTTGTTTGTTGTCAGCCAAAAAAGAAATTCAGAGAATTATTTAAAAAAGTCTACAACTCATATCTGCTAGCTACCATTTCAGGCCTCTGTATCAGTAAAATTTCAAGACACTAAAATGACTGTCATTGCTTGTATAATGCAAAGACAAGTGATTTTGAAGTCGTGGAAAGTGAAGTGATGGAAATGCTGGAAGGGAGGGTAGCGGATAAACAGCAGTGACCCGCAGAAGATCCCAAACTGGGCTCAGAGAAAGACTGAGATTGGTACGCACGTCAGCTTTGCTGGGGTGAGGGTAAGTGAGGAGGGTGAGTGGGAAACAGCTCAGGCTTGTGCTCAGAGTCGAGTCTGGGCTTCGGGGATGTAGATCTCGATGCTGTCTGCGCTCTCTGTGGCCGAGTTCTGCCTGAAGGAGGCAGTGCGCTTGGTCTGCAACAGCCTCCTCCTCGCTTCTGTCCTCTGACGGTCCCCGAGGTCCAGGGACTTCTCCCTGATGGGTAAGGTATGTCCCCCAATGCGAGGCACCACCAGGCCCCCCGACCCACCTCCAGCGCCCCCATCCCCGACACTATCGGCCCGGAGGCTGCCACTCACCCCACCTGCTGGCTTCTTTGGTAAGGGAGGAGGGAGCTTCTTATCCTCCTAGCCCGGCGATGGTGACGTAGATGTAAGATGAAACGGACAGTGGATTCATCATGTCGGATGGTGAAAAAAATATGGTTTCATGTGGTTGTACGAAAGGGATCCCATGCAAAAAAAAGTGGAGATATTGGGAGAAACAAAGAGAATGACAAACCAAAGAGTAAACCACCAACAGAAAGGGTAAAATTCAAGTGAGAAGAAGAATCACGGGCAGAGACATGACAGACAAATAACCAAAATTGATTTTAAAAAAAGTCAGCGAAAAAGTATCTCAGCATGCATCGGGCATCAGGTGACGTAAAAGGAAATGAAATGGGAGAAGAAAAGGTAAACAAAGATAATGTAAAAAGAAAAAGAAGAAAAGAGAAAGAATTGTTAGTTTGTTATCAAGAATAATGTAGTCGCTCAGTGAGTAGCCTAACGTTTATAGACAATACTATAACAGACAAGTACTTTCTTCTGTCTGACCAGCTGCAATAAATGCACAAATGCTGATATGCATTTAGATTTCTAGCAGTTTAAGACTCCACCGTCTCGTGGGCAGCTCAGCTCAGTTCCTCTTGCTGTTCACAGCTTGCAAAGGCTTGGAGGGCACGACTCTTCTGCACACTGCCATCTTAGCTCTGGGGGAGTGATGTAGGGAAACCAGGGCTGTTTGGACCCCTAGGCCTCTCACCTTCTTTTCAGGTGGGAGCCTCCAATTAGAATCCTTGAGCCTCTGGAGGTCCTGAAACCTGACCCTGACGTCCTCTATGTTGAGTTGGAGCAGGTCCCAAAAGCCTGCCAGGTCCTGAGAGGTGGGCTGGGGGTATGCTGATGGGTCCTGGGTGGGCAGGGAGAAGGGACATGACATGGGATAGGAGACAAAGTAATATACTGTATCAGGATCTGCGAAAAAGAGAAAGACAACTAAAATAAATAGGATCAATTTCTGCAGGTGTTTTTGCAGCCAAGCTAATTTTGCCTTTAGCATGTGAATCTTGGCAAAACCATGCACCATATGTAATGTGTGTTGTCATGATTTTGCACTCAATCATACACACTCACCACACTTTGCTGGCAGAGGCGGAAGAACTGCTGGACTTTCTGAGACATGAGCATCTGGGCACTGCCAACTGCATTTCGAATCAGCTCAAGAACTAGGGAGGAAACAGCACATCAGTCATTTTTAGAAATCCAAGAATTATTCATTGTTTATCTTTGTCTCCTTTCAGTCCTCCTCCCAAACTCACTCTCCTCTGGCAGTTCGTTCTCCTCTGCCTCTGTTTCCATGTTCTGGCACCAGCCCTCCATCCTCTCCACCTCCGTTTGCAGGAGACGTAAGAAGAACTCTCCATCTCTCATGCAGGGTGAGGCTCGGCCCGAGTCGGGCAGGCTCCGGGGGCCCTCCAGGGACGGTGTCCCTGCCCAGGCTCTCTCAGAGGTGATGGGCAGAGGTGAGTGGGAACGTGGAGGCAAGTGTGGGTGCTGGTGTGGCCGTGGGTCTGCTGGGCAGGCCTCAGTGGTATAGCCACTCTGGATCATGTCCTGTGTTAACATAAAAAACCCACATGGTATTGGGAGCATAAGTAACTGGTACACATTATCTTAAATCCCCATGTCTTAGTCTAATAGCAATTAATTTGTTCATAAGGAATGGCTGAACTTCTTCCTTCTAATACCTACATCCAGCCAGTGTGATGACATTTTGGACCTAATATCTCAACATATTATATTTTTACATTAAAAATATTAAATGCTTGATATATCTAAAAATGTTTTATCTTTTTAAAAGATGTTTTTCTTCTCTTCAATAGTTCTATGTAACTTCCCACTTAAGCTAGACTAGTTTGAGCATTACTTTGTGTATTGGCCAAGTATAAAGGAATAGAAAAATGCGTATTTTCTTTCTTGCTAAGAATAAGAGGTTAATACTAATCTCGTCTGGAAACAGCTAGTCTGGCTCTGTCCAAAGGTAGCAAATCAGCCTACCAGCATCTGTAAAGCCTAATTAACACGCTATATCCCGTTTGTTTGATTCCTTCAAAAACAGTAAATGACAATTTGTGTCCAGGCTAGCCCCCTGTTTCCAGTCTTTGTGTAACAGAGTCAAATACTGTTTGTAATATTATAATTACTCAGTATTCTATGTAAATAGTCATCACCTAACATGTTAGACCTCAGTTTGTGATTTATATTCTGTACCCCAACGTTCACTTTCAGGTGATGGCTCCATATAAATGGGGTCTCCCACTTTTACCTCTTCCCTTTTGTTCTACTTCATGGAAAAGGTAAGCTGTATCGTGGCCACAGAATTGTGCGAATTGTGTTTTAGCCCGCTAGCTTAAACTTGTGTGGTATACTAATAATTTCCTGTGTCATTTAACTTGTGTAGGGGCAGAAGTTGTAAAGTGACAATTGACTGAAGGATTTTGTATTTATATCTGTTGTCAGAGAGAGAGAATTATGGAAGCCTAAGCAGCCATCCATTAAAATTAATTTTTTACTCCGTTTTCCCAGGATAACAGGATCATTGTCTCGTGATCTCTAGATACTAAAGCAGTAGTTTAACACAGGGGTTGGCAGGAACGTTATTTCAGTGAGATTTTCAATGTCACTCTAGCTCAGTTGGTAGAGTGCAGGACTCATAGGACTGACTTTTTAAAATCTTTTTCATAATCCTCTTCAACAAAGATCTTATGAAGAGACTGTTGCTGGACTGTGTGCATCCCAGCGATTGATCCACATCCATCAACCTATGGACTTTTCATTTCCCCATCATTCACAGGCAGAGGATATTCCTCCGCTTCTCATTCAGGAGAATCCATTACATTATACATTTCCTGACGGCTATTTCCGAACCTTTGAAATAGCCATCGGGAAATGTGTGATTGGATTCCCCTGAATCTCTTCATAACAACTTTGTTGAAGAGGATATTAAAAAACAAAAGAAGAAAAAAAAAGTTGTTAGAAGCAGGAGTCAAACACACAATCCTTAGATTACAAGCCCTGTGCTCTACCAACTGAGTGAACTAGTGACACTGATAAGCTATCTGAAATTACCGTAAAGAAACGCACCAGCCAATTCAGCTATGGTTTGTTATCTCAAGATCACGAAAAAAATATCCCGTTATCACAGGAAAATGGAGGAAAAAAATCTTTGAATGGATGGCCGCTTAGGGCTTCCATAGAGAATAAATGGAGACCATCTCTAACGATATCCTGGTCTGAGTCCCTACTTCAAAACACGCAAGAAACCACTGGTTACATTTGTGCTAAGCTATGCCACGTGTCTCCTTGCTGTGGATTAAATTTTTACAAGACACATAAGAGAGTTGTGTTGATGTTCTTATCTCTCAGCAAGATGTCAGCAAAATAAAAACTATTCTTTTAAAAGGTACCGGTAGAATATGTTATTGTCTTTGGAAATGTTTTATGGGGAACAAAATGCATTCAACACCTATGACAGGTTTCAAGCATACACATGCTGTGTTTTGGCGGGAACACTGAATGTAGTTTACAAGAACCTTTAATCAAGGAGGACTCAGGACAAACATTTTGCGCATCACTTCAGGCCTACCTCTCTGTAGGCCCATTGTCCCTGTGTGTGGACGGTGCGGTGGCACTCTGTAAACTGGCTGGCTGACTCTGGCTCTGACGAGTGCCTTTGGAAGGAACATCCAAACTGGAGACTCTTGTCCTGTGTTGGCACGGCGATGCTGAGCCCCTGGAAGCCCTCAGGGTCCAGGTCTGCCTGCACGCTCGCTGTCACGCTGTTGGAGCGCTTGAAACGAGCCCGCCTGCAAAACAGGGAGTCACAGCAGGCCCAGAGCCTTCCAGTCATACAGAGTATCACATGCAAAAGCCTTTCTGAAATGATGCTATGCCTCATTCCTATTGGAGCAGTGATAGTCATGCTATCACTACAGTCACTACTACTCACTCGATTGTGATAAGCCCTGCTAAATCCTCTGGCATATGACGCACCAGTGTGTGCAAATGTCATATCGATGGACTCAGTGATGAGTGTTTACTCTATTACAAGTTTATACCCCACCTCCCTTCATCCTCCTTTGCTGTCTGATAAGGTGTGAGGTGTGACTCAGATTTCCATCCTCACACTTCTTCTGTCTTTGTCCCCCGACGTCACACTGTCACCCTTGATGATTGCAGGAGGCGGGGGACATTGTTAACAAGTGCATAATCACGCACTGCTCTGGGTTTGGGAGTATGTGATGTTGTGAATGCTTGCATGCATGCGTGTGAATCTGACCCGTAAGCGATGCTGGATATAATTAGGAGAAGGGCTGTATCACGTGTGAAAGTCATGGCGAGGGTATGATTTGCAGTAGTCATAGTTACAGTCGAAAAACAAGACATTCTTGGAACAAAGTGTTACTGAGTTCAAGCTGTGATGTCTGATGAAATGTTAAATGAAATAATAGGATCTAGCCTAGAAATCAACCAAAGATGGTTGCACTGTCGGGGGCCCAGGAGATAAAGACCTTTCAAATTATGTATTAAAATTATTCACATAAATTGCTGTGCAAAGACCAAAAGCTCCTGATGAAGCCACATATTTTGGGGCAAAGATAAATGAGTAAATAAACAAATGCACATCTTAGTTTGCAAACTTGTGTTCATAATTAAGGCAAGTTAAATATCAGGCAAAATAAACACACTTCAAGGTGAGATGAGATTTCAAAGATAAATACTTTCCCCCTGCTTTGACTTTTAGTTGTTTAGCTGTTTAGTTACCTTTTGTCATCTTCCACTTGGACGCCTATAGAGTGGACCTCTGTAAGTCCTTTGCCCTCTGCGTCTGAATCTGACAGAGTCTCTGAGCTGTCCACCTGGAACAGAAGAAGCCACAAAGCACCACAGTCAGAACGCTGAGGTATTTACTGAAACACACACCCTAATGACGTCATACGCAAGTGGAATAAAAGGAATAGTTAGACAGTTTGGTAAATATGCTCATTAATTTCACTCCACATTTCTCTACAAAATAAAACTATGAAAGTAGCTTTTCTTACAAATGAATAATTCTTATAATTTCTCAACATGTCCAACTGTTTATGAACCTTGTGTGATTGGGAATGTATTTTGATTAGTGCTGATAGGTCATTGCTGATTAGTAAATTGATGTTTTAGTTAATCAACAGGAAAATTTGCAATAGCAATTTTCAGAATCGTTTCAAGTAAAAATGCTAAATCCTTTTCTGGTTTGAGTTTCTCAAATGTGATGATTTGCTGCTTGTGTCTTGTTTTATAGCTCTGGATCTCAAAAAGACAAACAAAAAAAAATAAGAATAAAAAAATAGCCCCAGATTTATTTATCTTCATTCCGATCATGAATTAAAGCACTTGAAAATAATATGATATCGTTGGGTTCTCTGTACGAGCCACACATCACTTTTTACTTAACGCTAATGTCACTCAGCTTGCCGGCATTTTGAGTGAGCATGAGAGAAGACACTACTCCAGGATGCTTCCCTATGAAGCGGCTGTGAAATGCACTTGCTGAGGTGCTGAAGTTAACATTTGTGTGGATTTGTGGTGAGATTTCTGCCTGATCAGAAGTGTTTTCAGTTAGTTTTCCTCCTCCTTGTCTTATCCAGTAGGCTACAGTACTGTGTCTGTCAGACGGTCTTAAGGGGATATCAGCAGAGCAATAACTTAGGCTAGATTTTTATAAAACATTATGACTGTTTTCTCATTAGATTGCGACTTTATTCTCATAATATTACAACTCTGACTCGACATGTCAGAGAAGGCAGATGTGGGAGAGATTCTGATTGTACAGAAAGTTTCGAACATGAGCAGAAAAATTGCTGAAACTCAGAAGCTATTAAAGTCCAAGGGTTTCTAAATGTATCAAAATTAATTAATTTATTATTGAAGTGAAGAGGCGCCACATGCACATTTAACGACGTTACTCTAATCAGTCATGTCTACATGTGTGTTGACTCAGCAGGGATGATATTAAGAAAAGTTGATCTACAGAAGAATACATATTGGAAAGACTTACTGCATTATTTTCCATTATATTTTTATATTTTGAATATTTTGAATAGAGTGAAATGCAAGGTGTAAAAGACCTGGTGATGATTCAGTTAGACACATGGCATGGCAGCAAATGAGACAGCTGATAGAGTTGCTGTGAGTTTTGTTGTGGATAGATAAAAATAGAGGTTGTTTACTGTTGCTTTGAAGACTTTGGTTTGGTTAGGCAGGGCTTTCTTCGGCTGTGCTGCTGTGTGTGGGGATGGTAGGTGGGGTGCCATTAGCAGGTGAAAATGTGAGGATTTTTGGGCTGGGCTAAGCCCGCAAGAACCTAAAAATGCTCTTGTTTTGCACTATGCACTGTTGGTCACACCAACCGAGCAATTCAAAGACTTGTGATGAACATTTTTCACAATTTTCTGACATTTTTTAGACTAAAAGATTGAATTATTCATTGAAAAAAATAATCAGACAGGAATATATGTCTGATAGAGTAAAATGTCCTTTCTCACCTGCACAGCTATGGATGGCCTCCACTTTCTTCCACCGCGTCCATCGTCCTGCCCCCCAGCTTTACTCAGCACTATGCTGTTCTGAGGCAGAGAGGCTGACTTCCCCAGGCTGCCCCCAACCCTGCCGTCTCTCTCTCTTGCCGGCCTTGGTGGCCCCTCCAGCAGACTGTCAGCCGAGCTGCTGTGTTTGGCCCTCACCCCGACTCCCGGGCCACCTCCGTAGGGCACCAGCTCCCTTGAACCTCTGACTCCATCTAGGCTCTCTGCCGAGTTACTGTGCTGTCGAGAACGTCCAGGTCCCGTGGCGGTGTAGTAGCCTCCTCTGGAGGAGCGACCAGAGGGGCCATCGGAACTGCCCAGGTCCACAGAGTTGCTGTGCATCTTGGTGCGCCCAGGGCCCGAGCTTGAGGCCAGCTGTCCGCTGCTCTGGAAGTAGGCATCCTGGGTTGACTCTGTGCTGCTCTGGGCTCGCACCGAGAGCGAAGACTTGGACATGCGAGGTGGGAGTGGGGGAGGAGCACCTTTACGATAAGGAAAGACTGAAGTGTGAGAAGAGCGGGAGAAAGGAAGACAGAGGCATAGTGGGTTGTTAAAAGAAACATGGGTACTATATCAACAGGGAAAAGGGGGGGGGGGGATACTTACAAAAGGGACAGACTGGGAGGAGGAGGTGAAAGGAAAGACAAAGAGTGAAAAGGAGGAAATGTGTTGATATAAGAGGGGCCGGACCAATGCAGAGAGAAAGAAAGAAAACAACAAAATCATTAAGAAATAATGCCGATGCAAGATGTGACAGAAAGCTTTATAAATGTAACTCAAAAGTACTATTTCTTCTCACCAAAAATCTGCTTTTGAGGCAGGGAGCGAAGTGGTGGAAAAGACAGACATGACAGAAGTGACAAAAGAAAACCTCTTCTCTTGAGCTAACTTAACTCTGCTTCTTAAGGAGATAAAGCAATTTCCTGAGAGAAATACTAATATGAAAGGCGCAGATTCTGTCTCTTCCTCCTCCCTCAAAGCTTCATTCAAATGAGTATGCACACACACACACACACACACACACACACACACACACACACACACACACACACACACACACACACATATTTTCAGTGAATAAAGAATCAAACTTTAATGCATTTCTTTCCAAAGCATCTTCATCACCAGCCAGCTTGTCACAGTTTACAAAGACCCTAACCATGAAGCTCTAAGCCCTAGTATGGGAGCATGTAGGTGTGTGTTTTTGAGTTTGTGTACTGTGCGTGTGTGTTTGTAGCTGATGTATATGACACTTCACAGAAGCTTGACTAAGTATCGGGGGGGATTTGCTGGTCTGAGCTTAGAAATTTGAGTCCTGTTAGACATCAGAGTGGCTCTGTAGTCCACTGTACAATAACAGACACACAAATCACAAATTACTGCAGATGTTCTGCATATTAGGTTTGAGCAAGTGCATAAAAGATAAATAAAAAAAAAATTCAGAAATAACTCCCCAGATGCACCAAAAATGTTTAAAATAAAGGGAAACACAGAGTAAGAAGGCAAAAAAATCACACCAGAAAGAGACTGTATACTGTATACTGACAGGCAGAGAGGAAGAAAGAAGCAGCTGAGCTATCACCATAATCACGAGCAGCCTTCCTCCACCTATTACTGTGCCTGAGAAACCTGCTATCACACAGGGGAGGGTGATGGGAGAGATGAGATACAGAGACAATACAGAGATGACAGAGAACAAAGAGCATGCACAATAGCATAATGCACATGTGTATGCCTGTAGCGTGCGCACACATCCAATCACACATACACAAACACAAGGAAAGTGCTGCAGAGGAGCAGAAGGCTTGGGTGAAAAAGTGAGATCATACCGACTGAAGGAGAACAATAAAAGGTTAAAAATTAAAAATGAATGCACCCATTGTATGCAGTTGTGAGGGTGTAAGGTTTGTGGATATGTGTGTGTGTGTGTGTGTGTGTGTGTATAAACGTGCTTTTGTTGAGGTAAGCAGACACAAGCTGTCATAAAATTTCCTCTCCCACCGGCTGTCCTACTGTGTCTCCCACCAGGTTGCCGCCACATGAAAGGACAACCACACATCCTTCTAACACTCACACAGACGCCATAGGCATACATTTCTATTGGTATACCACACCACACTCATGCACACACTCACCAGCCCCGCCCTTGATGCTTCCCTGGGGGCCCGACATGGAGAAGACAGAGAGGCAGTCGTCGTCCTGGGAGCAGCCAGCCTGGATGGCGCGGACGTAGCTGTGGCTGCGGGTGCGAAACACACCTGGAAGATCCAGGGCCTCGACAGCTTGAGACTCCACCTCACCGAACATGGTCTCACACACCGCCTCAAACTGACGGTTCAACGAGTCTCCCAGCTGAAGGACGAGAGGGAGGGTGAGAGAGGGGACACATTGCTGTGGTCAAGACAAAATCCAATACAGCATTCACACAACTAAACCACATTATTATTTACCTGTGAGCTGGTCAGAGAGCGGGTGTAACTACGAGTGCGGGCTTGGGGTTTAGGTGTAGTTCGGCTGTTGGGGTAGGAGTCTGTACACTGCTTACATGAGTACCTGAAATAAACAAATAATACACATAATCAGCTTTACTGACGACTGTAACAACTATCGTGTATAACGACACAGCTATTTCTTACTTAGAAATAACTCCTTAGTTATATCCTGGCTGTAAAATCTTCAGCCAGTTGCAGTGCTATTTTTATCAAAGACTCGTGTTTGTAACATTCCACAACACACAGTACACCATCTGGTTAACCACAACTATCAAATAAAATGTCAGTGAGTCATATTCTATGACTATTGCCAGCTGGAGTCATTTTGAGTGTTGTAATGCTGCATTGCCGCTTCAAATGGGAAAAACTGCAATGAATCATGTTATAACTATAACTTGTTAATCTTTTTGATCATTCTGAACATCTGAGTAAATGTATTTTTCATGCTGGTTATGCAGACATACAGTTAAATCTGTCTAACAACAAATCCCAAGTTCCCAAGGAGCTTGCCTATATGAAGGTATCCACTACTGAACATATTATAAGGACATGGATGCTACTTTTCTATTTTTTCTTGTTAATGATTGGACTGTGGTGATGAGATCTAAAGGTTTGATATATTAATGTTTGCTCCATTGCACTGATTCAATATTAGCATTTGTTGTCTCTCCAAAATAATCATCATTGTAGTTCACAGTTGTCATCTCTGAATGAGTGATGACGATTTAAATGTTACCAAAAAATGTCACAGAATATCTTAAGGGGGCACCAACACCAATGTTACACACAATTGTCCTCAGCCTGTGAAAACAGTGACATAATATCCTCTGTGACTCTGGTGTCACCAGGGTTATCCCCGCTTGAAGAGTACACATGTAAAACGCGTGGTTTGCTTTAGAATTCTTTTTTAAAATGAATGCACCCATTGTATGCACTTGTGAGGGTGTAAGGTTTGTGGATATGTGTGTGTGTGTGTGTGTGTATAAACGTGCTTTCGTTGAGGTAAGCAGACACAAGCTGTCATAAAATTGAACTGAAAACTGAATGTGTGAAGTTTGCAAGACACGGGGTCTAATGCGAGATGCGTTTTATATGCATTGTGGGAAATGTAGTCCCTCAACTTTACTCTGTAGTTTGTTGTATGTCTTAGTCTGTTATCATGTTTCTTGTTGTCTATGTTTAATTATTCTTTCATTTGGTTTGTTTGTCTTTGTGCCTGGTTTTAGGGTGTTGTTGGGACTATGTTGTTGTCCTGCGTCTTCCGTCTGTTTTAATCACAAGACCCACTCCCTACAGGAGGCCTTTGTCTCCTGCCAGGCCGTTATTGTAAATAAGAAACAGTTCTTCATTAACTTGCCTGGTGAAATAAAGGTATTTTAGACATGCAATATTAAATTGCTAGCATGTCCCCTTTAAGTACTTAAACGTTCTGAATATATTTTTACTGTTTTACTGTCTGCACTGTCTACCCATAGTTTGCACCCAGGACCTTTACACCAACAATGAAAGGATATTAAAGGCATGAATTTCTAGTGCTCAACAATAAATTAGCATCATGCAAAATGCCCTTCCATGCCAAAATGGAGCAAACAGGTTTTCTACAGAACCACTAAATGGGTATAGTTAGTGATCTAACTACAGCTAACTTGTACTGTCCTTGCTAGCACTAGAATAAAAGCCAGCTGATTTTCAAAAAGAGTATTTCAACACACTCCATTTGTGACTTTTGACCTTTGATCCATGCTGATAGATCGTCTAAAGGCATCCCTCTGGGCAATCAGGGTGGACTTAGGCGAGGCTTTTGGGCTGGTGTCTGAGTCAGCACTGTCATCGTCGCCCATGGCCTTGATGTAGCTGCCGCTCCGCATGCGACGGCATGGAATCTCCCCTCCGCTGTCGGCTGCACCGCCACCGCAATATCCACCTCCCCAGTCTTCTGACGGGACCTGAGACACAACAGCATTCAAACTTACATTTGCATAGTCACAGGTAAGTAGAAAAAAGGTGGAGGAGGATTAATCTACAAAACAACGTGAGTATAAGTGTGCAACCATGTGGAGTATACATGGTCAAACTCGGTTTAGTAAGACTTTCTATAAATGGGTTAAACACATTAAAATTAGTTAAAAGTAAGTATGCATTCTTCTTCTACATCAACTGTTAAGGGAAAAGCAGTTGATCACAATGTGAATTAATTAGTGTTGAGATATTGAAGATGTTTCCACTGCACTGTTGGCAGCCTCCTCCCAATATCTGTTATTAAAGTCAAATGACTTCTCAAAAAAGAAATATATTTCATCACTGAAATATATTTTGCACCTCGAACAGAAGGACAGGGATGAATCAGACATACAGTCATGGCACACGTGCACCCAGTGTAAAGCCAACACACTGGATAGCTCAAGCATGCTCATGTACACGATGACAGCACACACCCACAAACACACACACACACAAAACACACACACACATGCAGATAATATATGCATACATGGGAGTTAAAGAAAGAGAGAAAAGGACAAAGGGACTTACAGAAAGAGAGAAACTCTGACAGCTGGAGAAACACTGACACAGAGAAGGAAAAACAACATAAGCTAGAAGCCGACGGACAGAGAGAAAATAAACCAATGCATGAAAAGGCAGGTATACATGCAGGGTGGACAGACACACAGCAAAGGTGGCAGAAAGAGAGACGGGCATATGTACAGGGTGACAAAACAAGAAACAGAGAAGATGAGACATAAGTGTGCAGAAATGAATGAGTGAATGGATGAGAGTCCGATGGGAAAACAAAAGGAAAAACACACACAGGAGCACAGTCGAGACAAGAAACTCAAGAGGAAGACATCACAAAGAGAATAGATAGGTTGCAATGAAATGAAACAAAAACTTTACATTGACAGGATCCCACTGTGGCCATCAAATTGTGTAAAATAAGGATGATAGACTCTTTCAAATGTTACCTCTGGTCTATTCATAGGTGGTGACTTATTTTGTAACGCTTTCAGATTTGCCCTGACTTGCCTGAAATACACCTCTTAAATTCAATGATATTCCAAAAAGTTCCACCGTTTGTGGGGAACCTGACCAATGAAAAACAGATAGCCAGGCTGCTATGAAGAGACACAATGAAACACATCACATTTCCTGTCTTTAAAGCAGCATTAGTCAGCGGGACAACTCAAAAGCCAACATCTAACATTTAATCACCTTAAATCAAATAAGCTGCTGTGGCGTATGTGTTCACGAGCAATGACCTCCGGCAAACAAAGAGCAACATCAGCACCCTTTTGGAGTTGTGTTTCTGGCCAACTGACATGTCACTTCCCTTTTAGCCCTGCTTTCATTTCCACCAGCTCATGAGAATAATTTCTGGCTAGCTGACTTTGTGTGTGTGGTTTTGATGCTTGGCAGGTAGCGTATGGTTGGTTTATTTGTGTGTTTTTTTTGCTGTTGCTGAAAACAGCTGCCTACTGCTGGAAATTGGTTTGATGTGATCAGATTAAATTAAACCCAGGGTTTAATTAGCATCACAGCAGATGAGGACACCTATTAACCTTGTACATAGAATTCTATTGTTATTAGGACCACTCGATGCAATATCTAAATATGCGTGTGTGTGTGTGTCTGTGTGTGTCTGTGTGTGTGTGTGTGTGTGTGTGTACCATTTGATCCCACTTTTTTCCAGTATGATGAAAGCTTGACACCATCTAACAGAAGGCAACAGCAGCTCCTTGTGCTGAAAGACCCCTCGATCTTTCCCTTTTTGCAAATACTGTGAGGTGTGTAGTCTCGCACAAGCATGTGACCAAATGAAAACACCTACACACATTAACACCCACACAAACCCACCCACACACACACACACACACACACACACACACAGTTAAGGCCCCAGGGTTTGGCATCCAGTTGAGTGTGTGTTTTTAAGGTCATCACTTAAAAGATGATTCAGCCTAATCTCCCCATCCCCATGGCCTTCTACTATCTCTCTCATTTCCTCATCCTGCTCTTTCTCTCACGTTGCCCCTCGGCTACCATCACCTCCTTTATCTCTTTTCTATCCCTGAGCGTGCTTTGCTATCTCTGCATCCCTCTACCTTGCTGTTTCCTCCCTCTATCTTTGTCTCTCTCTCTCTCCCTCGCTGTTTCTGTCTTCATTTCACTCTCACTCCATACTCCCGTTTTTATCATTCCTTATCTATCAGACACAGGCTAAGGGGAAAGGAGAGGCTTAGGGAATGGAGAGCGCTGGGTTCTGATGCCATGCATCGTGACTGGCGTTGACACCATGTGACAAAACCTCTCACATGTGCCTTTGCCTCTGACCACAATAATTCAGACTTGTGAAGATTCATAAATTTTTGATCCTTTCATTTTCATTTTCAGCTGCTTCACTTTGCGTTTGTGGGGCGAAATTTGAGCAATGACCAAGTGCAGACTTGTCAGTGTAAGATGTGAACACCGAAGTGACATATTACCATCTTTTGAATGTATATATTTAAATAGGGTGACCTGTTTTTACACAGCAGATACAGAGCAATGCTATCATTCATTTGGAGTCAAACTACACTATGAGAGCGGTGAGAGTTAAATAAATAGTGATGTTGCGGGCCATAAAACCAAAACAACAAGCTAAAAGAAGCTATAAAGCTCTGCAGAGTTGAGAGGAACTGCTGAGTTCGGCGTTAATACTCTGAGTTCATCTCCATAAGAGACCGCTTTCATATACAAGTAGACATGTTATCCATGATGCGTAGAAGAATATCTATAGCTGCTTTTAAGTCAGTTGTTGAATATCTTGTCTTTACACACTCTGTTTGCACATGTCTGGCACACTTCTGCTTCCAGAGAACAAAGATTCAGTTTGGAGCTGTTGCTTCTATATGGCAGACATGTGCTGCTGTCTGTCCCAAGGTGTAGGACTGGTGTTGTAGACCTGATCAGCTCTATATCTGCAGCTCCAGGAAGCTGTCTGCTCTGAAGCCATGGATCAATCTGGCTGACTTCAGCACATCTAAGCGCAGCACAAAATTCCCTCCACATGCTGTATGCCCCCTTCTCACAAAACTGCAAGTGACGCCTGGAGATATGAGAAAAGCTGCAGTGGGGAAGTTCATTTCGTGTCCTAAGGTGTGAATGTGATGGTAGCTTAAGGCACACAGTAAAATTTGTTTTGAATTCGTCCTTTTGGAAACACACGCGCGCGCGCGCACACACACACACACACACACACACACACACACAGCTCTGCTCTCTCTGTCTCTTCTATCAGCAGACCCCAGCTGTGTCTAAAGGATGAGAGTTGGAAAAACACCAGGGACTCCCGTGGCTACCTGCTGTTTCCGTAGAAACACAGCCTGCATGACAGCTCTACCTCAGCACAGCTGTAGGTTTGAGCATGCTCGTCTGTGTGTGTGTGTGTGTGTGCTCTTTTCGCTTACTTTGTAGGTGTAACAGCAATTAGCTTTTCATTTTAGGAAATTCATGTAAATAAAATGATAGAAAGGGCAAAGGGAAAATTGCATTTGTTGGTTTAGGAGACAGACCGCCGTGGCGAATAAAACTGGGAGATGGACTGTAGGGAGACACATTAAATAATGTGTGGGTGACAATCATTGTTTTCTGACTCACAGCAAAATACCAAGACAGTCTACGGGATCGCTCAGGTGGACATTTAACCCTTTAATCTCTGGGCTGTTTTTGCTCAGATGTTTAACATGTATATGAACAGATATAGGAGAGTGCCTGTGTCCCATGCATATATGAATCATGTTAATGGGGCATAGTATGACAAAAGATGTATTGATTGTAAAATTATTTTCATGGATTTCAGTTTGGGATTAAAACATTTTGAGTTTCTGGCACTAGAGTTCCCATCATGCTTTGAGTTATGCAAATAGGAAGTAGCTGTAAGCTACACGAGTCCCATTTTAAGCTCATGTTTCTTTAGATTCAGGCAAATCTGCACCAAGAAGTTGTGCTGCATTTTTCCTGTTAGCATAGTAACCATGATTATTAGGAATGATCTGACGCCATAAGGAGCACTGTTTTAATATGATTTAGAAATGGATTTATTTACTGTACGGTTTGAACCATGTGACATTTTTGGTGCGAAATGTGTAAAGTGCGATTTCCTCATAGGCAATACATTTACATTGTCCTTTTATGTAGGAACCTTGCAGGGAAAATGTAAGGTCTTAACTTACAGAAATATTGCTTTTTTTGCTGCAGGTCAGCACTGATCAGCAAACAAAGTCAACCTCATACTATAGTACACACACAAACACACACATTGGTTGACATGCAAGCATACACACACCTGTAGGTAGTGGAAGGTCCTCTCCTTTAGCTTACTCTCCACAGGCACAAGGGCTTTATCGTAGCCTCCTCCCCTGGTGGAGGGGTACACCTCCCTGGCCTGACTCACTGTCATGGCCGACCACGTGCTCCTTTTCAGAGAGTGGCCGTGGTGCCCATGGTGTCCGCCACCTTCACCCCCGGCCAGGGCCATTGTGGTACAGGCCATGCACTCCGCAGGCCCCGGCCCACCACGCTCCTTGGGCCTCTTCATGGTGAGCTCTTGGATGGCTGCATCCAGGCTCTCGTGTCCACTGGGATACCCCCTTCTGCCCCCGCTGACCAGGAAGCTGCTGTCGCTGTCCAGGTTATCGTCAGAGCTCCACCAGCCTGCTGTCCTGCTGCGGTGGCGTCTGCCCGACTCGTGCCGTGAGTCTCCACTCTTGCTTCGCTCTCGAGACTTGCTCCTCCTGGTAGAGCGAGGCTGGTGGCCTGAGTAGTGGCTGCCGCCGTCCTCCCCTCCACTCCTGTGGCCTCCTCCTCCTCTCTCGCCACGGTAGTCCCCACCTCCCCTTGTGCCGTTGTACTCCCGTTTGGATGGTGCCTCCAGGGAATGGGACTTGGCAAAGAGGCGCTGCACAGAGTTGACCAGGTGGCGGATACGTGAGGGGCTCTCGCTGCGTGGCTCAGCACCCCCACTAGTGGTGCGCTGGTACTGTAGTGTGTGGAAGCCATCAGGATGAAAGGGCACCTGCTTCTCAAACTGGTCAATCAGGTTCGGAGGAATGCGATGCATCTTCCCTCCGTGGCCTGAGGACAGGCACTCCTCGCAAGAGTCAAACGACTGGAGAGGTGGGTGCTGGCTGGGGTGGGAGCGGGGGAAGGTTCCCCCTCCAGAATGGCTATGGGAGTGGGAATGGTGCCTCTCAAGCGCCAGGGCCTCAGCAGGACCTCCTGTAGGGTAATAGTGGCCATCACTGTGACCCTTGTAGTAGTCTCTGCCTGGGCCGTCACAGTCCTCAGGTGTGCAGTGGCAGGGGCCTCCTCCGCCCGAGGAATGCTGGGACATGCTACGGCTGACATGGTACCCTTTCACAGGCGCCGGGGCGTGGTGGGCCGTCCGGGCCGAAAGGGGGCGCTGTGGGCGTGACAGGGCTGCACCGGTCTCACCTGGAGACACAAAAAGGGTAACCATTTAGGTCTTGTATCTTGGGAGACAGATGTGAACACATTGCATTTATAAATAAAAATCTTCTCGTCTATCTGAATCTAGTGATCAGTATCGCAAGCAGTATGAGTTTTCTGTCTCATTACAAAGAATAACTGAATAACCATGAGATGATGAGTAGGTGTTGCTGATCACACCCATCCACGCTTCTGTTACCTCAATAACTGCTGAGATTTCAAGCTTTAAAACAGGAAAACAGTGTACACATGAGAAGGACAGTGATATAATCCTTTCAAAATTATTTAGTGCAGGTATAAATAACGGCTCTGTGTGAGACATATAGGTGTGAGGTGCAGTTGAGTTTTATTCTTGGTATGACTTACAAATTAATCACAACAAAAATAAATAGAATTTGTAGACTGATGTCCCGGTTGTTTACTCTCTCTTATCAAGTAGTCTGCTAAATTGAAAGTGAAAACAATGTTTTTTTTTCTTATTCTGATTAACATTTTTATTGATTTAGCACTTCATTTTTTACCAAACCAAAGACAAACAGGGCAATAGTGAGCATTCATCCCGCGGGCTGCAATAAGTGGCCACAGACAGCTCTCTCCGTCTCATTCATCTCAAAGGCTGCTGGGCTGATAAATCAACAATATTAGCCTTTCTTTCTCTTTCAAGGTGGCTCTTAGTTTCTGCCTCACTCTCCCGCTTAGTACGTCTCGCTCCTCTCTCCCGTTTATCGGTATAGTCATCAGCCCAGCACTCCTTGTTGTCTGTCTCTTTTTCCTCCATTCGTGCCCGCAGGGAGTCCCAGAGCATTCACATGATTTACAGCTGAGAAAAACAATGTGGTTATTGATCACGTGCATCCTAATGCAGTGGGGATAGAGAGCAGCGGCAAGTGTCCAAGCATATTCACCAACGTCTGTACTATTAATTACACAGTGAAGTCACCGTTTGAGTATCGGGGGAACAATAACATGATTCACAACATGCAGGTGACCAGGCAGAAACTAACCCTGCCGCTGACTTGAAAGGATAAAAGTGCAGAAGAGGATGGGATCTTCTCCACAAAGCAAATGCAGGAAATGAAATCAATGCCAAGCTGCAGCGAGAATGTGGAAACCATATCACCCACACACTGTGGTTGCGCTAAGTAAAAGTGAAAAGATATGGGAACAGGATAAAGCCTTTCTTTGTATTGTCTTTCTTGTCAGCACATGGATAACAACCGAGATTACACTCCAAATGTGGTAATCATGTATTTTATTGGACTGGCATTAATTGCTGCTGCTGTAATCACATCCTCTATTTACCACATTTTCCACTAACTATATAATGAATCATTGGCACAGCCTGTTTATAATGCACACAACCATTTCCCATCATTTCTAGATTTGATTAAATTGTAAATGAAATTACAGTTAAAGCCAGAATCGAGCCGCTCGGCTGGATGGGATTCAGTGAGCTCCTGCGAGTTTATTTGCACTGGTGTTTGTCGGCTTTCACACAGAGATGAGAGATAGGGGACAGATGCTGGGATAATCATTAAATAGAGCGTGGCCTGTTTGCCTTGATTGGCTGAATGAGAGCCGCCACCCAGGAAGCTCACCCACATCCAGCCGTGTCATTGGTGTAGCCGTGACGACAGGCCTCTCCAAGTCAACATCCCACCGTGGAAAGATTTCAGACAGCCGTGGCACCTGGGTGAATAGGGCGGCCTCTCATTCGTAGGCTGGCCAGGATGCACTTTAGTCAGAAGCGCAGTGTGTCTCCTAGCAACAAGCTAGGAGACAACCTAGCTCTCAAATGTCAATCAGCCGCTGTCATGGGAAAAGCTCACCCTGAAGGGCTGAGGCCTGAAGTTTCATTTTCCAAAAGTATGTCCGAAAACTATTTTTTTTAAGCCTTTTTTGAAAAATATGCACAATAACAGCAGTATCATCATAGTTTATATTTCCTTCCACAAACAGTGAGTGGAATTCAAATTTTAGTTTGACTAAAATTCAAGAAAAATAAAGTAAAAATGGGGATGGATATTTTTTGCAGTGTGTCGTACTTGCATGTATGTGTGGCCCTGTTTATGAATAGGCAGCAAAGTGAGCAGCGCCACTTTGCCTGGAGGAGTAAATTAAACCATGTTCTGTTTATTATGAAGTCTTTGGCTTTGGAGCAGGCTGCTGGCTAGGAGCTGTCAATCACAGTGACGTGCACACACATGCCTGAATGTATTGTTGTGTGCCTACGTGCAGACAGGCAACTGAGAAAAGATAGAGGTAGAAAAGACGTAGCCAAATTTTGGCTGCGTCTTTTCCTTTATTTGCTTCTCTCTATCCATCTCTCCACATGTCTCCCTCTCCTCTCAGTCTCTCCTGCTGACCTACTTCTATCCATCCTCCAGTCATGTCTCTCCCTCCCTACGCTCTCCTCCTTTCCTTTTCTTTTCTATTTTTTTTAACCTGTCAGTCCGTCTGGCTCTCTGTCTGTCAGCACTTCTCTGTGTTGAGTCAATAACAAAGTTTGTTTCTATTCTTCACCTCTTGACCTGTACTGATCTACAACCCCAATTCCACTGAAGTTGGGACATTGTGTAAAACGTAAATAAAACCAGAATACATTCATCTGCACATCATTTTCAACCTAAGAACAATGTTTCTCAAAGTACAATTGCAAGGAGTTTAGGGATTTCATCTACGGTCCATTATATCATCAAAAGATTCAGAGAATCTGGAGAAATCTCTGCACGTAAATGGCAAGGCCTAAAACAAACATTGAATGCCCATGACCAGGTTTTGGAGCAATTATGCTGCCATCCAAACAATGTCTTTTTCAGGGATGTCCCTGTTTATTTCAGCAAGACAATGCCAAGCCACATTCTGCATGTGTTATAACAGCGTGGCTTCGTAGTAAAAGAGTGCTGGTACTAGACTGGCCTGCCTGCAGTCCAGACCTGTCTCCCATGGAAAATGTGTGGCGCATTATGAAGCGCCAAATTCCACAACAGAGACCCTGGACTGTTGAGCAACTGAAGCTGTACATCAAGCAAGAATGGGAAAGACAACCATTAGTGTCCTCAGTTCCCAAACTCTTATTGAGTGTTGTTAAAAGGAAACGTGATGTAACACAGTGGTAAACATGCCCCTGTCCCAGCTTTTTTGGAACGTGTTGCAGGCATCAAATTCAAAGTGAGTGAGTATTTGCAAAAAACAATAAAGTTTATCAGTTTGAACATTAAATATCTTGTCTTTGTGGTGTATTCAATTGAACATAGGTTGAAAAGGATTTGCAAATCATTGTATTCTGTTTGTATTTACGTTTTACACAACATCCTAACTTCATTGAAATTGGGGTTGTATCTGTCACCCATCAGTTTTCTCGCTTCTTCATTTCTTGTTAGATCATTAAGGTATTGTAGTGTTATGTACACACATTTTTAAACCAAACAATAGGTGCTTCATTTGTTCTCTCTCCTCTTCCACTACTTCCCCTCTATGTTTTTTTTAGGGATCTCTTCAAATTCATATCTGAATGTTTAGCTAGTATTTGAATTGACCCCACCTACTGCCCTCCCTTTTGTACTCCACTCCATCTTTTGGTTTATCTCTATATTTCCATTCCTCTTTGGACAACTTCCCTGCTCCACTCTGTGTAGGCAGAAATGTTCAGTAGCGGCTCAATGGGGAGTTGGAGCTGTACAACATGCTGTCATTGTTTAACACTGCTTGGCATCAACGTGATTGTTGCAGAGGCTTCAGTCTGGAGCTGTTTCATTTTAAATATTCATGTGATCATGCCAGCTGCTCTGACCCACTTTGCTTACAGCTGAGTCTGCCTGCTCGCTGCCATCTCTGTGAGTTTTGGGTCAAAGGGTGTTTCACTGTAAATTCAGCAGCTGAAATACCAGAAATGATACATGTCTTTTGATATATTTCCCCTCACTTAAAGGAAATGTACTTGCCTGTCAGGAGGAAGGATAGCTCACAGATTTGGTGGAGACTGGTGGACAGAAGGACCTCATGCCCACTGGCATTTTATTAGCTTAGTGAAAATCCCATTTTAAGAACATTATTAATTTTTTGCAAAATAAAAACTTCCAGCATCCAAATCCTCCACTGTTTCCAGGCCGAAGCAATCAAATGTAAGTTTCAGTGATAACAATTTTTTAGAGACTCCAACGTCAAAGAAGTGACCATTTCAAGCAGATAGTTATATAGTCAGAGTTAGCAGGAAAGGCACTGCTCTTTGAGGGCAGCTCTCAATGAATCCCTACGGCAACAACAATTTGGCTGGAAATCTAAAAAACAGACAACTGTTAATTCTAATATCACAATACCAAAAATAGAGCACATAAAGAGGAGGCTGGGGATGTGGATGGAGCTGTGGCAGACAGCATTGACATGAGCGTATCAGCAGAGTAACAGTGAGAATTTTCAAATTATAATGGTCACGTTATGTATAGACCTGCGTGTATACGATTGGACATGACTAGTCAGCTGATTGCTGCACAGCTGTTGAGAAACCAGTGCTTGTGAAACAAGAAGGAACCTGCTGATGGTAAAAGATAACCCTAATCCTAACTTTCAGAGAATAAACACTTGATTTAAACATCTCATGAATATGTTAAGTCATAACTATAAGACAATGCTAAATTGGCTTTCAAGGAATAGTTCAACATTTTGGGAACTATGCGTATTTTCTTTCTTGCCGAGAGTTAGATAAGAAGATCGACACCACTCTCATGTCTGTGAGGTAAATATGAAGCTATACAGCCAGCAGCCAGTTAGATTAGCTTAGTATAAAGACTGGAAATAGGGGAAAAGGGTTAACCTGGCTCTGTGGTTTTATGGAGGGTTATGTGTTAACTTACTAGAGTCTGGTCGTCTGCGTAAGATTGACAGGTAGCCAGTGGAGACCCCAGGATACTGTTCCCACCCAGAAATAATCCTGGAATGCATATAACCCCCGTAAACTCTGGCCTTTGTTCTAACTAGCTGCTAGCGGTAGCCTCAGGTTTAGCGTAAAGACATGAGGGTGGTATTGATCTTCTCATCTTACTCTCAGCAAGAAAAGAAATGGTCAAACTATTCCTTTAATATACACAAATATCATGAATTATTACTTTAAATAGGGTTTTATTTTGCTACCAGAATGGAAGACAATAGCAGACAATCATTTGGACAAAACAGCCACAGTCTTGGCTTTTATTGAAATGGGCTAAAGCTGCAAGGAAGTTAGTATTGTGTGTCTGAATACTGGCTGTGTATGAATGCAGATACAATGAATGAAGCTACAGCATGGTCAGGGGCAGATATGTCAACCCATTTGAGAATATGAGAAGGTGAACTGCACAGAGCCCTTATAGGATTGTAGTCAAACAATGGGGAAGTTTTCATTAGTCTGGTATCTGTCCATATGTGCCAGTACAGTAGACTTCAAATAAGCTATTAACCACTAGCACGCTGCACACCCATAATGGAGAGTGGGACAGACAATAGTAAAATGTATAAAAATGGGAACGGAAATAATAGAGTACTGGCTCAGCTGTGTGTTGGCGTGGATTTCTGCAACTTCTTTGCCAGCCAGAGAGACACACATGCTGGGAAAGTGGCAGAAAGACTGATTTGCTCTTCTCAGATTTTAGCCATGAATGATCTATTTTAATTTTTTCCGCTGCCTTTTCTCACATGCACACACACACACACACACACACACACACACACACACACACACACACAGACACACACATCTCTGACACCCGGGTGACTGCTGTAGCTAACACATCATGACCCAGAAAGAATCAAGGATGACGGGAAAGATAGAATGTTTCAGACCCGCCTGTAAAATATGACGCTCGTCAGCTCTCTGCATATGGAGAGGAAGGCCAATGTGGAATAAATGGTAAGAAATATGAAGAAAAGAAGAAAAGATAATGGCTTTTAAAGTTATTTAAAAATGCAAGGCCTGGTACATGCTTTCATATCTATTTTGGGATGAAGATGTAATTGCAGACTGGGCACTCTGGACATAAAAATATATGTTGATGAAGGTGGCTGACAATTGACAGTAGCTTGAGATGCCTGATGAGGAGGAGTAGAGCAAGCAAAGTGTGAGAGAGGAGGAAAACGTAGCAGAAATGCAGCAAGAAGGACCAGCATAAAATTGGCAGAGTGAGAAGCAGAGAGAGTATGAGAGTTTTAAATCACACACAATGTGTGTGTGTGAGAGAGAGTTGATGGCCACAGCACAGGGGAAATATGCTCCCATCTTAAGGGCAAAATTGAAGAGTGCCTAGAGGGCAATTCCTCTATTTTTCTCTCCTAGTCTCCTCCTCTCCTCTTGCCCTGTTTTCCATCTCCCATCCTTCCCATATTCTCTTGCACAAACTCCCTTCTCCCATTATTTCATGTTAGCAGAAATGACTGTCCAGCAGGATTTTTTTTAAATTCAAGTTCAATTTGTGGAACAATCTAATGTAGCAACAATTCAACATTTAGTTATAATGTATCTAGATGCATAATATCTCCTGATTTTGTAATTTGTAATTAACATTACTATGGCAGCACCTTTGTAAATCAAATTTAAGACATTTTAATACCTTCTAAGGTAGTTTCAAAACTGAATTCACTACTTTTTTCCCCACATAACCTGATAAAAGAAACTGACGTTGACTGTTTATTGGAGGCTGTATGTGCAGCATTTTCCAATACCAGCATCAAACGTTTTGTACTACACCAAATCACATACCCTCTTCTTGCCTGTTTCTTGCAGTCTTTGCAGACAGAATAGTTATTATTTAGTGCACAACAGCTTGCTTTTCAGGAGAGGGTAAACATAGGTAATTTTATAGTTACCATTTTACCAAAGGACCACTGCTGTCATCAAAATTTAGGTTCTCAGTATTTTGTCCGGTCAAATGTACATCTTTTAGGACTTAAAGGTTCAGTGGATTATTACTGACTGCCACTTTAAGCTAGCTCCACACAGTTTTGTTTGTGCTCCATGTAAATTGGTACGCCATTTCAAAAAAAGAAATACATAATCATAGAGATGCAGAGAGAGATAATCCTGTTTGACCAAGTATAGGAAGAAGAAGCAAATTGAATGGTTAATGATTGATTAGAGTTTTGGGGAGTTACATTTCCTCAAATGGCAATTATTTTTTAAATCTATTCTCTTGCCTTGCAGCCCCCAATATATATAATGGAATCATACCAAAATGTATTCCTTTTTCTTTAAAACAGCCTACTTTCAGCTATGTAGTGGACAAGAGTGTGGATTTGTGCATTTTATATTAAATAAATTTGAACTACTCCAAACTATTCCACTCTCCCTGAGAGAAGGAGAGGGGGTTAATTATCAACCCTCTACAGATGGCTGAAGAGACCCCAACAGAAGGGGGGTGGAGAGGTCACTTTCCCTAAGTGCTATTCCTGAGCAGTTGATCGTAAAACTGGCCACCTTTGGCAACAGTCGAGATAAGCCTCTCGGTGCCTGAATTGTTAAAATGACAAAGAAACTAACCAGAGATTACGAACAGCCTATCGGAACTCTCCTTGGAGGGGGGCAGGAAACCCTAAACTGCCCCCCCCCCACACACACATGTAACCGTGGCAACTGCCCTTGCTCTGTGTTTCTATCTGTTGTTGATATTATTGCTGAAAAGAATCTACATAAGTAACTTTTGCAGTGTTTCAATTTTCAGCAAGATTAAGGACACATTCATTTTATGTGTAACCAATGCTTGTTCACAATACTTTCTCACACAATTCCTTTAGAAATGATGATAAATGTCATATTATACGCTGTTAGTTGCCAGCTTGAATTTAAGGCCAAATAAATAAATTCCCCAGTTCCTAAGGAAAGATTGTTTTTGGATTAATCTAAGCTTTCCTCATGTAACCTGAGCTCCCCCAAGTGGACGAAATAAGTATTACATACCATCATCGGAAATGACGTTAATGTATAAATGTCACTCATTTATCATGACCAATAATTTGACAAGTGTTTTCCTGTTACCAAATGCTTAAACTTAGAACGGTACAACTGTTTGACCACTGAGGTTTGATTGTGGAAAATATTTGATTATAATACGCGCAAATAGATTTTCCTTTTCTTTTATAGACATTAAAAGTTTAGAAAGTCAGTCCCTCGGGAACGAAGAACTGCCCTCTGGGGAACCACACCCCAGACAACAAAAGAGCGACACACAACGTCATCCGGTCTCTTCCCTTCCGCTCTCCGCTCTGCTCTCTGGACGCTTTGGCACGCGTCCGGTGTGCCCCTCCCGGCAATGCCTAAGAATTCGACCAGCGCAACAAAGTCTTTGTTTCGCTTGAAGCTACACATGCGAAGTGCCGCGATATCAATTTTTCCCTCGCAACTTTACTTGTTTTGTTTTCTTTCTTTTGTTTTGTTAAAAGTTATCAGTCCGTTAAGTTACACTGGTCTAATTCAGGAACGGCCAAGTTCCCTTTTAAGCTTTTTTATCGAGCCAACTTCACCGAGGTCAGACCCAGTCACGTGGTCTTGCCAGCGGCAATGAAGGACACCTGAAAACAGCCGAATTGCCAGACAGAGGACGGCCAACCCTTGAGGTTTTCTTCAGACACGGAGAACCTTGGAGAATCCCCTAGCAAAAGCCAGGATCGGGCAGCTAGCGTGGGACCCGTGCAACAGGCCAAAGCAGGCCCCCAACAACCAGTAAGACCAAACAAAACATTCTGTGGTCAGGGATGTCCCATAGTGTTAATATTGTCTTTTTAACTCCTAAACTCATAGCTTACTTTCATTAGTCTCCTCTGCCGTATTTTTCCCTGATGTATTTAACCACCTTTTTATATCACCTTAGTTAGTTAATAAATTAACTGTAACCAAAGAATTGTGTGTTGCCTATTTCTACGTCCCTGCTAAGAGAATTTACCCTTATGATATGAGACTGACTGATTGATTTAAGATAATTGAGCGATTATTAACTGATCACTGCTACCTAGAGGTCCGGAGACTCTAGGTTAATAACAACTCCTGTGGTGCCACGCGAAACGAGAGATTAATATTGTCTGAATATTAAAATTCATAATTGGGTATTCTCATAAATGTATTAAAATTCATAGCTAGTTTAGACATGCTACATATGGTGTATGTTTATGCTAGTGAAAACAGCCTGAGAAGGCTGTGACTTCATACGAAGGAAAATACCAACACCACTTAGTAGAGTGCTGCTCGCTTGTAATTGGCCTGCATTTCCCTCTCTACCTTGGATAACATGAGAGGACAGTGCCGAGGATATTAGATGGTGGTAGACAAAGATCAAACGCAATGAGAGAACAGCGTAACGGGCTCATTCAGAGTCAGACATTAGATTTTAGGCCTTACTTTCAGCAGGAGAGCACTCCTCCTTCCAAACACACACACAGACTGACACAAGGTCACATATGCTGTAGTACTCGTGCTCTTATTTCCCAATACTCTACATTTCGAACACGCCCAGAAGCTCCCTCCTTCTTCTTTCCTGGTCCTCTCTCCCCTCTTCTCACCTTTCCTCCTCTCCTTTTTGGTGCCCTTCTTATTCCCTCTTTGCACCTCTCTCTTCCTTCATCCGCACCTTTTCTCCTCAGCTCTTACCATGTCAATGCATAACTCTCTTTCCCTCTCGCTTCTTCTCTCTTGTCACTCATGTTGTGTTGCATTACAATCTCTCCTGACAGAAAATCAAAAGTAGATGCAGAAAACCACAGTTCAGATGAGAATCATGACACACACGCAAACACACAGACACACACACACCAAACAGCAGCTCAATGTGTTTTCCCTCTCTCATTAAGTTTTGGTTGCCTTAAAGTGCCACTGCCTCTGACTTTGTTTTTAAACCCATCTATTTTTCAGCTGATCTATGACGTTTTTATGGGCAAAAAAATTGCAAGAGAGTAATGGAACAAGAAGGAGGAGTTACATGCGACAGGCTGCACACCTCAAACTTCCAAAGTGAAATCTTAATGATTGTAACTTTAAATATTGGGTGCTTTGTGTGTATTTTAATTTGGGTAGGACTTTCCTGGGTAAAAATCCTCTGTTATATAAGCAGTGATGCATTTCTGCATTTCTCTTTTGTTTGGATGATTGTCAGGCCAACTGCTGTTTCCAAGGTGAAGAATAAACTTTCATTCGCATTTATGCCAGAATGCTGTCTTATTTGCTGTTCTCAATGCCTAGCCATGAATGATCTATTTTCATTATTTTGCTACCCCCCCCCCCCCCCTCCTCTATCCTCGTTGGGACCCTCAAAAATAATTCTCTACCTGTTGTCCCCACAGTGACATAAAAACCCATCGGTTAATGTGTGTATCCAGGTGAAAGTCTCCACCGGGCTCAGACGTTCACACACACACACACACACACACACACACACACACACACACACACACACACACACACACACTTCTCTATCTGCCAAGTGACATTCTTTGCCTCAACATTGCCAACACTAATAAGGATAAAGTGTTCTGAAAAATGGAAATTTGAAAAGCTTCAAAATTGACTTTCTAGTGAGATTGATTGGTCAGCAATCTTCAAACTTTTTTCTTTCTTTAACAAAAAATAACAAAAAAGACCACTTAGAGAAACCTAAATACTGATCAAGTTCTGGGCGTGTGACTGACAGGTAATCACAGGGAAGGAAAAATCACAGCAAGATGTACTTAAGAGCAAAGACATAATCAGAAAAAGAAGTAACTCACGAACTAACATCATGCAGTGAGACGGATCGCTCTAGGAATTCACAACTTTACCAGTTTGTAGATGTATTCTCATCATGCAGTCACTTCAAACTCCTCCAAATGCTGCAGATACATGGCTGGCTGCAGCTGTGTCCACAGATGCAAATCACAGACAGGCAGACAGGCAGGAGGATGGACACACGCGCGCACACTTCTAACCAGCTGACTCTAGTGTTGCTAGGTTACTTGGTGAACTAGGTTACTACATGTAGAACATCTTTGCATAATTTTCACATGGGTGTTCATACACCACGAGAGAGAGAGAGAGAGAGAGAGAGAGAGAGAGAGAGAGAGAGATGTCTACTGGGATCAGTAATTGTGATCAGCCTCAGCTTATCTTCCGAGGCTGCAGTCAGGTCAGCAATGCAGCAAGATTAGAACTTATTAGTGTTTGTTTAGTTGAAAATGTTTAAAAATACAAATGTAAGCATGTTTGAAATGCAAATGAAGTATACATGCAAAATATATATGTGCATTTGCATATTGCATGTTTAAATGTGTGTGGTTGCTTAAGCAGGCGCTTTGATGTAGGATTGTCATGTACAGTAGCTTTGAGGGCAAAGCCAATACTGACGTGGGCCTTTCCTTTCTTCATATTTTCTTCTTTTTATTATGCCCATCACACTTCCAATCTCCCTCTCCTCTCTTCCCTGCAACTCCCTATATGAGCAAACTAATATCAGTGCTAAAAGTGCAGCGTACAGTCTGTGGACTCTAAGATCGAACAGATGGAGGAAGCTTAATAACACTTAATCTCATTAAGGTGCAAAATAAATAGTTTAACAGTAATCATGGCTAAACTGTAAATGTTTACATAATTTAGTCTATGCTCAGTGTCCGCTGTGCCACATGCATAAATCAATAGCTAGATGGATTTATGGATTTTACACATGCATAGACACAGGTACAAAAACACACACACACAGCACCTACATTTACACACATAAAGATAAAAGCTGTGTCGTGCTGCGAGGTGTTCTGTCACTCCTGGCAATAGGGACACAGCTGTGCTATAGCTGAAAAGTGACAGGCAGTGAAAACCGTGTTCTTGGTGGTGTGATTGTACGACCTTCTCCCGCTGGATGTGCTTGTATCACTAACTTACCCTCATCCAGCCACCACCACCAGAACTCATCAAACAAACACATGCATTGGCACACTTATCCACTGGCCACAGAGAGGCTAAGAAGTGAGCATAAAAGCTCTCCAGGGATGCAGTAGCTGTCCCAGGTATTTTTCTGATTAAAGTGATCCACTTAAGTTTAACATTGAGCTATTTTCCCTTACAGAAACTCCCCAAATCAATGCTGAGATGCACGTTCCAGCCTTGAGTTCACATCTCGATGCAATAAAAGCCTGATGTGAGGCGAGAGTGGAGCTGTACTTGAGTACGTGACACTTGATTTGGATATTGACTATTGTGACATTTGACTCCCTAAAGGCTTGACTTGACACATGAAAGCAAACTACTTAAGTCTTACGGTTTCTCCTGGTAAAATCCCTGAACAATAAACAAGGCTAAGAGAGCATTCAGACATTGATCAATCCAGGAAGTCCGTGTGAAGTAACAGGTTAATGCACTTAAAGGCTCATGAGATGGGAAAACACAGGATTTTACAAATCTGGAAAGTTATCACGGCGGCAATTATTTTATCTATCGTCACAACCGTTGCAAGGTTAATAGTAGAAATACAGTGTTCATGTTACAAAGTAAGAAAGATTAAGAGATGGAAGCTCTGGGGTCACCAAAGGAATTACAGTTCATCCTGTTGGGAGCATGTCCATAAGTCAAATAGTGCAATGCTCTCCTAGCGTGTCTTCCAGCTTGTGAGGTGAAACCCCTCCAAATGGTTCAGAACGCAGCAGCGCGTCTGGTTTTTGATCAGCCCAAAAGGACTCATTTCACTCCAGTACTCAACGACCTCCGCTGGCCCCGTGTCCTTCCGTATCAAATTCAAGTCACTAATGCTTGCATCCAGAGTGACTGCTGGGTCTGCACCCATCTACCTAAACTCCAGGATACAAGCTTATGTTCCCTCTCGGCCACCACTCCTCCAACGAACGCCGTCTCGCTCTGCCATCCCTACACACAAAGCAATCTCAGTCTGTGACACCACGATGCCATCAGAGCAGGGACATGCATTGACAGGACAAATGTCTTAATGGTCAGCAAAGAGCTGAAAGATTAACAACTAACTTTAACTTCCAGTGTGTTTGGCTTAACTGCCCTCAATAACTTCAGACTTGACAGAATATTCAAAAACAGCTCGAGGCGAGCACATATTATTTTGTCTCAGCTGTTTGTAAACAGATACAACAGTCTCCACAGGCACAATAACACATGGAGAACACTGCGTATGACTGTCACCAAAACTGCCCTATTTTTTATCTACAAGCCTTAAAAGCATTCACGCATTACTTTGATTTTCTTTTCTTCTTTTGGTGGAGATGAGCGATGCATGTAATTCCATTACTGAACGCTTATGTGCTGCAATGCCAAACAAAAGTAATCTATTTCACTTAGTGTTGAATTTGTCATCGCTGCACCATTGCTGGCTCCCGTTATTACTGTACTCTTTGTGTCAAGTGTGTGTCAGAGAAAGGAAAGGAATAGAGAGAGAGTAAATGAAGGAATAATAGCAAAGGAAGAAAAAAGAAACCTTGAAATCCAGCTCATCTCACATCCAGAGGTTGCAGCTGTGTGCTATATGAATGTATAATTCTGTTCACTCAATTCATATTCAGCACAGAGCACCACACTCTTCTATTAGCCTAATATTATCCAAATCAAATTAACTGAGGGTAATTTCATTTCTGTAATAGATACTATCTAATAGGATATGCAGACTGCCATGTAGCATTACAATCGCTGTTCCTTCAAAGAGACATTTAGTCACCAACACTGGCAATATCTGACATTTAGTCTTGTCATTTAAAATCCGCTTCACACATACACACACATGCATTTGAATTTTATAAACTGGTGTTTTGGTTTATAGTCGCCTACAAATTCAACACGGTGAAAATTCAGCAGTGTTATAAATGGAAAGGTCTTCTCATTCATTCCAGTCCCCATTCATAGTTAGAATCAATGAAAATTGCTTGCAGAAAATGAGGAAGATAGATTAAAAAAAAGTGACATTCAGGAGTCATTCATTGAGGATGCAGACAAAAGAACAAGTATCGCTAAGGAGGAGAAGTGAAAAAGTACTCTGCTATTGTTTCCCATCTCATTATGAAGTACAAAATCGGCGCAATCTAACCAGGCAAAACAATGAGACCACACGAGAGCGAGAATGAAAGGAAGAGGGGAAAACAGGAGATAATGAAGACTTCATTAATCAGCGCTGATACCAGCCCTCATTTATCACGCCATTGTTGAAACCAATACAAATTCCACTGCTGAGATGTCCTTAAAAATGCCTGATTGTGGAAACACTTTCCACTTGCTGTCACACTGACATAATCGGCAGGACTGCATGCTGAAAGGAGGCATTTGCCAGAGCAGGAATCCAGAAATCTTTACACACACAGGTGAAATTTACAGGTGGTATGTACGTTGGATTTCCAATCAATTCAATGGAGTAGAACAGAAAGATTTGAATGCAGGAGTGAAAGGAACGACGGTGTCTCCCTACTGTTAATGGATTTTTATAGCAGTGAAAGCTGCTGGTTCAATAAAATGTTAGTGAGATAAAATTGTCAGACAATCAAAATGAGTCTGCAGAACTAATAAAATTGTCAAAGAAAAGATTGAGGAAAGCGGTGGGTTTTACTATGGGTTACACTGACTATATAATACAAGAAAGCTCATTTTGTTTTTGGGTGGGTAGTCGAGATAGAGATGTTCTTATACAGAAGTAGAGAAATCCTGACTTAATTACAGTTCAAGTTCCAAAACTCCCCACTGGTAAATGCCCATGTTATTCAAACTCCACATCGTAACAGGATTCCTGTGAAACATTTAATGTTTCCAAGCTCAGGCTCGACTTGATAAAGCTTCTCCAAAGGTGATCAGTGGAGGTCCATTGAAATGAGTCTTTCCTGCATTAAATGATATCAGCTTGCAAGGTCAAGGGGTCACAGATTTGAATGCAGTGGATGCCTCTTTTAGAATTAAAAAAATTGAATTGATAAATACTAAGTGTATTAATGTAGAATTTAGCTGCATGCTCACTTGATAAATGAGGTCCCTGTTCTTGCAGAGCCAGCTTCAGATCCACAGATAATCAGGATCAGGAGTGGAGAGGAAAACGCAAATGAGTGTTAATGAGGAGAGAACTCATGGAAACAGCCACATGATTACCTGTCTGCCTCACAGTAATGGAATACAATGTACCCATGATTAGTGTGGTTCCAACAGTAAAATTGCAGTGAGTGTGTGAGTGCATAGTTTTGTGCTCCATCCATCTCTCTCTGCACCAACTGTGTCTTTTTTTATCTCTGCCTGAGCCGTGTTGTGTGCTAGGGGACTTATCACTCTTCTAATGTTGCACAGTTTCACAGACCTGCAAATTTGCATATGTGTGTGTGTGTGTTTGTGTTTGCATGTGTCACGGAGCGAGCGAGCGAGTACGGTCTGTCCATCACCCATCAATGGAGACAATAAAAGACAGCCATGAGCCCTCCATAATCGGAGAGAAACACAGAGAGTTTGGGTGACTCAGAGGGACACGCTTAGCAAAACTTTCTGAGGAATTTTGGATCTCTGGTGAGACTGAATGACTGACAAGCCATCTGTGGGAAACAGATGAGCTACACAGCTACAGGATAGAAAGTCTTCCCACATGGAGGGAGAAGCTATATTCAGTAAACAGGGAGGTTAAATCCACCTTAACTCAAACTTGCACATTTGCAGAGGAGCCTGCCTGTGTGCTGCAGAGCATTTCTTTTTTTTTTATAAGGAATGCTGCTATATTTTCTTTGCAGATAATAATCTATTCTATGCATCGGTGCACTGAGCGCTGGCAACCAAAGATGTCACAAAAAAATCGAAAGGTAAGAACTTTGCAGAAGCCCACTACAAGGACAGAGTAATGCTTCTGAATGTTCAGTATGAATTACTGTCCAACTGTAATGCAATTGATTTTTGATTGTTTGTAGCTTAGCCGCCTTTTTAATTTTCTTCACATCCTTGGCTGGAAAACAAGCTGGACACCTGCCATTTGGTCGAAGAAAGTAGGCAGGGAGGGAAGGGGGATTATACAAGTCAGATGAGGTAGGATGCAGATCCGTGCAGGGGAAAATTCCCCCAAGCATATATCTTTTTACTTGTACAGAAAAAAGACACATTAGCACGTTTCAAATGTACTGTATGTTACCAATCACTGTATAATTCTGTCAATATTTCATCCACTTGTGATTCATGTATTCGCACTGTAGAACCCCAGAGCCACAAAGCAATTTCATTTTAATAAGGTGGTATATGGAGCAACTCATAAGTGTTTGAACACATACAAGTAATTCTGCAGAGCACTGTTTAGTTTATAGAGCCAAATTTTAAGGTAATGCTAAGTGATGTCAGAGCTTTTCAAGGGTGGAAGGAAATATTATTCTCACTTGAACCACTTGTATTGATACAGACCTTCTCTTTTAACCAATAAACCACTCTCACTGTACTTTACAGTGATTTTAGAGTAGATTAGAGGTGCTGTTTATCACAGTAAAGTGGTGCACAATAATAGCATTGCCTCACATGGTTTAATAGTTTTATAAAGAAGCTGTAACGGATCACCACATGTTCTATAAATTTAAATTCTCTTCTGTTGCTTTAAAGCTGCACTATAAATACTTTTTATATTTACAATAAATTAAATGTGGTGTGGTCACTAATGCTGACAAACCTCCGGAAAGTTACAACCTAACTCTTTGTAGTTAATACTCAAGTCTATGGGGCTTTTTAGCTTCTTTCAACAAATTGCTTTTGTTCTCCGGCTCACAAACTCTGCATTCATCAACTTCCATCCAGTTTTCACTGAAAGAGCTCAGATAAACCCATTAGTAGTACCTCAGTACCTCCCCAACACCAAACAGCAGACAGAAAAATCGTCATCATTAGCTGACCTGACTGAAAGCAAGTGGAATCGGGCCACAAACAGGAAGCAACAAACATTTCTTATGTGAGTATCTCAGCTGATTAAAACAAGATTAACAACTGTTTAAAACATATCTAAAAAGGGTATCTTTACATGGTAGGAAGCGGATGGCTACTGCCTTTTGAAGCTGGGAGGGTGACAGAAATCTAAAGCGGTGGGAGGACAGAACAGACAAGGCGCAGATGTGTTAAGAAAGCTTGGTATCAAGGTTCATGAGCCTCGTTAGTTCTGCTTCTCACAGGAAGCTGATCTCTCTAATCAGAATAAGCAGCTTGTCAGCGCACACTCATCATCTAATTAATCACAATCAGACAGAAATCTACAATACATTAACGCTACCTAGACAATCTGACATATTCACACACACAAACACAGCGGCTTTAACTCAGTCTGACCGGCAAAGTGTGTGCCCCCCCCCCAATATACTCTGCTATGTGTGCAGGCATCTGCGGTGTGACCTGACTAAGTTTCAAGGGCGCCATGTAAGTGAAACAATTTGGGTCATCACATCGATACTAACCCTTAACGGCCTTTAACTTTTCAGCCAGCTTTGATGAGGGGGGAAAAAATTGAATCTGGAGTCAATGAAATGAAAGATAACATCACAAAAGCTGAGAATGAGAAGAGGGAGTGAGAGAGGGAGAGAAGAGGCAGGAGAATCGCTCGGGTGGGGAGACGGAGCGTTTTAAGGAGCTCTGTCAACCACTCGTTCCCATTCTTGACTCCTTGAGGATCAGAGGAAAGCTTGGTGTCATTCGGCTGTCTGCTCTTTGATGTGTGCCGTGTGAGAGACGGGGCTCCCAGCCTTTCATGTCGTACTTTGTATTCAGGCATCCCAACCCTGGCAAGAATTACAGTAAGATAGTCATTTAGTTCAAGCTCATCACACAGCGGATTTGCTTCTTCAGACACATTTGACTGTGCTTATTTTAAGGCTGTGGCCACTTCAACAAAGGCCATCAAGCATGTACAGAAAAAACATAGCATGGTTTATTGAGCCCGGCCGAGGAGATACAGTGCCAGCATACAACATGTAAACATATCATATGCCAACACCAAATTTTCTGTCTTCCCCTAGTGCCCGTAGGTTTCCCTATTAGGTCATCTTTAGCTGGCCTTAACCTAGAACAACAAATCTATCTGATGTTTAGACTCCAATGCTTCATCATATTGGAATCTATCACTATCCATGAGTTGTACTCTAGTCTGTGGAGCCAGTGAGTTCTTGTAAACATTCTTGTAAGACTCAACCTTGTGAGATTCCCAGAGAACACTGATATTTGCTAGCCTGACGCCTGAGCTACTGTCTCTAACTAATCAGTCTATTGTTGTCTCCCTGGCAAGGACAGTTACATGTGAGAAATACCTACAGCTAGAAGGTCAGAAAACACTTATAGGGTCAGCTAAATTACTCTAAGCTAGACCTGTCTTACTTTTCCTTGTTACACCAACAAAGCCCCTTAAGAAATATTCTCAACATGATCCTTGAGCTTTTCTTTTAGCATTGAGAAAGAGCTTACCTTCTCATTGGCTTGTTCCAATCTACAAGAGGAACACAATAGTGAACAGAGAGTGGTATTTCTACTGTATACAGGTGTCATTCCTGCAAAAGGCTGGATAAATGGAGACAATAAGGTATTTAAATACACCTTCTGTTGTGACTTGTAATATTTCCCTGTGAGTTTCTGAGTTTTTGCCATTGTTTCATGTGTCTTTCTGTTTACCTGTTTCTCTCGTTCCTTGTCTTCAGTAGTATCTGTCTTGTCTCATATCCTAGTTATGTCCTGCGTTCTTATTCACGTCTTAGTGTTCACTCCTGGACTGCGTACTTCTGTGTTTTGCCCATGTCTATCTGTGTTCTCTTTTATCCCAGCTTCGGTCTGTGTTCCTTGTTGGTGTTAGTTTATTTGTGATCCGTCCGCTCGTATTAGTTTATTTATATTACTCTGATGTTCAGTACTTGTGTCTGCTCACCTCCAGTATCCGCCTGCATTCCAGTCTCTCTGTTTTCCCCTTCTGTCTCTCTGCCTCGTTAACCTGATCCCAGTCACCAGTGTTGCTTCTGCCATGCTCGTTAGTCCCTGTGTTTAAATGTTGGTGTTTCCATTCCTTCCCTGCCCTGTCATTTTAGCTTGTAGCATGTTGACGCTCTGTCTGTCTGTGGTTGTAGATCGCTCTGTCTCGTCCTGCCTGTTCCTTGGATTGTGGTTTTCACCTGTTTTTTGATTTCTCTGTCGGATCAGAGCTTAGTTGTACCTCTATGATTTGGATTACCTCGACTCAGCCACTCATTGTAAGTGTGCTCGCTTTTTGTTTGTTGGAATAAATCTCCTTTGAACTGTACCACCTCTGCTTTGGGTCCTGCGTTTGGGTCCTCCAACCTTCTCTACCACCACTCACCGTGACACCTTCTCATTTTTTAGATGCAACAACCAAGCCATTTTGGTGTCAGATCATCAAAAAGCAAGAACTTTACATGAGACACTTGTCTCATGAAAATAAAGTATGTGGTCGACACAAAAAACCTGGATAGCCACTTGTTCGTCATCATAACAATTTTGTGGGAAGAATGGGACCACTGCACCTGGATATGGACAGGTGACAAAATTCACCATCAAAATCACACAGACCCTCTTGAACCATTGCAACCATTCAGATGCGGAAAGCCTAACTTAGGCTTATCACATCATGAGTTACCCCACTGACTTCCAGCCTGGGTGTATTACATGATGTATTTTGAGCAAGGTGCACCGCTTGTGCAGCAGAAACTCTCACCTTGAAGACTTCTCACAACTCTGTTGATCTGCTGTTTCTATTGCTTTATCTACCTTGACTTATACCAACAGCTACATGGAAAAAGGTTCAGACATGCTCTCTCCTCTCAAAAGGCCTGCTGAGAAATTTACTAAATTATTAAGTAGAGAAGGCAGTTTGATGGAAAGTGGGCAGAACAAAAATTGGAATTACAACATTTCAAAATATCTACTGTAATGCAGAAAATAGGAGAATTGGTAGAATCTAACAGCCACCTGAGGGTGAGGGATACCTGTGTACTAGCAGAGGTGTGCATACTTTAATGATCAGGAGGAGAATAGCACTCGCTGTGTTGATGTTCCACAGCTTGGATCAAAGCCATGTATTCACTTCAGCCATCACTCCATTCAATGCCATATGGTTCCTCTATACTGTAGACCATTAAAACAGTGTTCTCTTTGACTAGACTGGGGTACACAAAACGCTTTTCATGGCCACACACACACACACACACACACACACACACACACACACACACACACACACACACACACACACAGGGTCAGTTTGTCCTCATTGCTTTGTCAAGCTGGTCAGGTTGTCACAGCAGACACAAAGATATTGCATAACACCTTTGTGCTGACTTGGGATTGTAAAGATAAACGACAGTGGTGATGGGAATTACAGCTCTTTCAAGGGAGCCAGATCTTATGGCTCCGTTCCTTTACAAGAGCCGGCTCTTTCAGCTCCCAAACGGCTCTTGATGTAGTCCAACTTCTGCTCATCACTGTCTAAGTTACATTCTTTTGTGTTGCAAGAAATAATATACTAGACTCTTCATCTGAACACTGAAATATTCTGACATATTGATGGTCAAAAACTATCCTAATCTCCATCCTATAACAAAAATAACACCCTGCTAATGAAAATTAAATAGTACGGTTAATAAATAATAACGCAACTCCATAAAGACACATACTGTATATTTCAAGTAGTGAAAGTCTAAGCATAATTTGTTCATTGTCATGCTTTCTTTTTTTCCACAAAATCAGCTCTCAGACAGGAGCTGGCTTCCATCGTTCATTTGAAAAGGTCATATTATGCTTTTGGCTTTTTCCCTTTCCTTTATTGTGTTATATATCTTTTTGTGGGTTTGCAAAGTGAAAAAGTCCTCCCAAAGAGTGTTTCAAACCTCCACAGAAAACACTGCTTCTGAAGTGCCTGAAAATAGTTTGATTGTAGTCTTTGCTTCCATAACCTATCTGCATCACCTTGTAATAGGAGTCATAATGCTCACCTAATGGCTGGTGTAGCACGCACCTCAAAAACACTGGTGGAGAAACACACTGGGCTGCAGCAAACAGAGACAAGACATCCGCCATCTGCCTCCCCTCACCCCCACCCTACCTACCAAACATTAGCTAGCCTCCAGGCCAGGGGCGCTGCTGAACATAAAGCTTTACTGGGGCACAGCTGTGGTCGTACTGGCTGAGGCTGGATGTGGATCAACTGAGCTTGTACTGGCTGATGATCCAGGATCTACTCTACTGACAAACGTAAGCATTGCCCCTATATATTATAGACAACAATACTTGATAGTAGTGTTGTAGTACTTGAGACCCGTCTTGGTCTTAAGACCGGTTTTGAGACCACTTGTTGATGGTCTTGGTCTCGTCTCGGACTCGACCGCATTTGCACATTGAAGACTCTGGATTTTGTTTCAAGACTAGTCAAGACCATAACTCTGATTTGTTAACATCCTAACTTTGATTGGAAGTAAAACGTATTGCTTCAAATGCAACCAATTACCCTGATTAAACATTTGTTGTAACCGTTAACGACTGTCACCCCTCCCTGCGATGCTTACGTTGACTTCAGCTCAGTGTTTGCATGTGGGTGTTTTAATGGGAATGTGGCTCTTTTAAATCAATTTGTGAAGTACCTTTGATCTCATTCCACATTTAATACATGCCATGCAATGCAGGGAACTGGTCTTGGTCTTGACTCGGTCTTGGTCTTGACTCGGTCTCGCCCTCCCTCGGTCTTGGTCTCGACTGCTCTCAGCCCCTAAAAGTCTCAATAAACTCTGGTCTTGGTCTTGACTTGGTCTTGATTTGGGCGGTCTTGACTACTACTTGATCGATATTATTGTTATCAGCTTCATCCAGCCTATTGAAACTGTCTCCTCCAGGTTTCCTTTAATACATTTTCATTTTCAGTTTTATAAACACCGTTGCCCGTCGGCGATTATCAAAAATAATAATAATAAATAGTTGTATTTCACTTTAACATTGTTCAGACACAAAGGCTGAAAAGCAACTTAAACACAGCCAGACAAGAGGTGCGCTGCTCAGCTGGATTTGCACGACAGAGTAGAGAGATACTGCAGCTGCATATTAACCTTACATTACTGTTATTTGCTGACATCAGACTTTGAGAGGAGAGAACACATGTTTACCTGACTGCTGTTCCCAAAAGTCACACTCATTGAGTTTTTTTCTCTTCTTGTGCCCAGAAGGATAGTACCTCTTCATCCTCTCACCTTGTTGTGAACACTCGCAGCGTTAACAGTGAGCTGTTTCACGTTAACCAGATGTTTTTTCCCTATAAGTGTAACCGGACGTTACATATCTATTATTTCAAACTTGACCAGACGTTGCAGATGTGCCAATTGTTGATAACTTGACCTCGGAGCCCTACACGTCAAACGCCAAAGGGTCTTGACCGTGCCCCAGTAAAAACTGTCTAACCCTATGCTCCAGGCAGTTAATGGACAGAAGTTGTTACTGTGATGTAGAGACGGTGCACAGTTAAAACTTCATGTATGAAACTTAATAACCACTCTGAAACTCTTGCTCTAGTCTAGATTGCAAAGCTGGTTTGGGAACATGTACAGCTGAACCGAAGCTATGGTTACCGGCTTGTCAGGACCCGTGCTACTCTGCTTCTGTAGTCCTGCACATGTGCAACAAAGATCAAATAGCAGTGAGATGCTTCACTCCATAGCTAAAACGGAGTGGTCAACACAAAGGGTGAAAAGAGGTGCTGCAGCAATGTACAGTATGACAAAAATATGGTAGCTGAAAAATAAACCATGTAAACTTGTTCTGGTACAGCCCCTAAATAAAATTATGAACCTGAAAATGAGCATAATATGACCACTTTAAAAGAGACATGCTCATAGAGCTAAATCATTTGTGGCTGACACATCACTAAATGGCAGCCAAAGAGCTCTGAGACAACACACCAGAACAGATTTAGAACAGTTTTACCTAAATCAATTGCAGACTTCCTTTTTCACTGCCTGTCTGTGATGCACAGCCTTTCCTGAACACAAATAGGAAAATTGTGTGAAATGGAAGGTTCATATTTATTGTGCAGACACTGAGGTGGTATCAATCTTCTCTAAGTAACTCTTGTAAGCCAATAAGTTCCCAGAATTTCCCCAAAAGATATGTACTGTTTCTTTAACTACATTCTTATGACCTATTTAGTGCAAGTATACGCCATTCTGGCAGAAATGCTTGACCTTTGATTTGAGTGACAACAAAATAAAGACAGAAAAACTTGTCGTGTGTATCTGACCTGCACTTTGTAATCCAGTGGAAAGGTTAGCGAGCAGCAGGCTGACTCAGGCTCAAAACACAGAAATGCAAACACCCACATGCCCTGCACACTAACACACCACGCACGACAGATCGGGTGGAAAACACTCTGAGTATCTGTAAAGGTCAAGGGTTGTGGATCAATTCTGACAGGGCCACGGGGATATGAACACAGATGGTGCATAATCTACCATCCCCTCTGAATTATGCAGTGTGACTTCCTCTCTCTCCTCTGGCCAAAATCACAGCCAAAACCTTCATTCAGACCTAGTTACACTCAACTAAAAGCCCTTGTTGGTTCACACTCCAGTGACACAACAAAAAGAAAGAGCCAAATGCCAACATCAGCCAAAAAAATATATTTTAAGAAAGACAGAAAATGTACAATTATCTTTAACTTTTGATGGTGTGGTCTTTTTTATGCTTTTGGTTGCTGAAATAAATATTTAACTTGCCAAAAGCAGAAACAAACATTATGTAGTCCCCAGACAGGTGAACAAAAATACAGACAGCATGCACATTACATACAACTTGCATTATAAAATACTGTTCATTATATACACAGTCACAGGATGCAAATGGTAATTACAGAGCAGTTGTGTGTGTTTGATTAGTTAATACTGATTCATGAGATTAAAATTGATGATTGCACTCTGGATTCTACTCCAAATTTGAAGCAGCACAGAAAAAGAATAAACACCTGGGGAAGTCACCCCTTGTTTATGTCCTTGTAATCCTGCTGTCGATCTCCAACCAGCGTGGGGGGTGGGTGATTTTATGTTGGTGGTGTTGTGGTTTCTTGTCCAAACCTTTTAGAGATTTGTCACTGATGGAGCAAAGGGGCTTCATTGTCGCCCTCTGGAACCGGCGTGCATTAGGCCAGATGAGTGGAGTGCAGAAAAGGAGGAAAAGTAATTACGGATGTTTGAAATGCTGGAAATGTTTTTGGCTTGTGTTTTTAAAAGTTAAGGTTGGATCCAAAATAATTCCCGAGAATTTAAATTGATTTATGGTTCCTCTTTTTTTTCCTTGGATGTAGATATCAGGATAGAATTGGATATTCTAAGCATTATTGCATACTAATATTAAAATCCTAGCAGTTCACAATGTCATCCTGGATACTGGATGTAAAAAGTTTATATGTGAATTTTATCTTGATGAAATAACTCCAGTTTTAACACTCCTGTTTCAAGCTTTAAGAAAGACTTGTAGCATAATTTAAATTAAACAGGGACAGATCTCTGTGATAACAATGTACCTTTATATGCAAATTTAAGTTCTTTCATGTAGCTTAAATTATTATTTCACACAGGTAAATCAATTATTGATTAAAGTAAATGGCTTTGATTCAAAGCAAGGTAGAGATCAAACCACATTTTTTTGGACAAATCTGGGACAGCTACAAAAGCAGGGACAGAGGGAGGGAGAGCACCATGTCAGTTCTGTTTATAATACATTATTTTGTGGATAACACGGAGCGTCCAAATAATTATGACACAGTGACATTAAAGAGGGCAAACACAAATACTCACACAAATATAAGAGATATGTACACAAAAGAAATAAAAGAACAAGAGGACACAGGATGAGCTCCACTGACTTTCAATTACTGTCCCCTCTCTCTTGATGCTCCTCCAGCTCTCATCTGAGACGGAGCTGTGAAATTGAATTGCTGAGCACATCTCGACAAACAAAGCGACTCTCCACCTTGCCACCAACAGAGGGAAGGACCAGCACCGTGACAGCGAAAACACCACCATGTCAGAGCCTGATAAGTTCAGTAACTGTTGGAAAGAAAACAAATCTGGGGGCTTAAATCAGAAGTGCAGTGGAGCAGCTGAATGGACCGGTGAGGTGGGAGGTATTGGTGCACTGTATGAGTGGTCATGTTTCTGTACTCTGAGACACTCCCCAAATCTGGTCCTTTGAGCGGTGCTTGTGGAAAAATATATTCACATTACTTGTGGTCAAAATTCAAAATGACTGCATTTAATTAACTGACATCTACTTAATGAAATAGTTTTGTGATAAACACCTGTTTGCATTATTGCAAAGAGTTGGATAAAAAGACTGATATCGCTCTCATGTCTGTATGGTAAATACGAATCTTTTTGGTAAATGCGCACATTCATTTGTCATATCTGTCCACAAAAGTAAAACCCTACAGCTAATAGCCAGTTAACTTAGCAATCATTTTCAAAACAGTTAATAAAATCTTCCTTCCAGCACCTCTTCTAAAGTCCACTTCACAGGTTATATATCTTGTTTGTTTAATCATTACAAGAACTAAAATGTAAAAATGGCATTTGGACACAGTCAAGCTAGCTTTTATTCATTTCCATTGTTCATGCTAAGCTACGCTAACCAGCTAACGACTGTAGCCATGTTATCAATCTTCTCAGCAAGAAAGCAGTCTAAACAGAATACCAAAGACATGATTTATCCAAAATGTATCATTTATATATGATATCTGTTTAGTGATGATGTGTTGAAAATTAAACTCTTTTATTTGTCAACTCACAATCAAATGTGTTTCCCCGTGACAAAAAACTTTTCACCCCACCAGAGCACTGCGCTCCCAGAGTCTCCAAAAGTAGACTAAGAGCCAGAGCGTTCAGCTATCAAGCTCCTCTCCTTTGGAACTAGGTTCCAGTTTGGGTTCAGGAGGCAGACACCATCTCCACATTTAAGAGTAGGCTTAAGACTTTCCTCTTTGATAATGCTTATAGTTAGGGCTGGCTCAGGTGAGTCCTGAACCATCCCTTAGTTATGCTGCTATAGGCTTAGACTGCCGGGGGATTTCCCACGATGCACTGAGCTCCTCTCTCCTCTACTTTCTCTCCCTCTGTATGCAACCTCATCCCATTATTGCATGTTTTCAACTTCTCCCCTTTCCGGTAGTCTTGTGCTTTCTCGTCCCTCTCCTCTCTACTCCTATCACTTCCTGCAGGTTTTTCTGGGTCTGGACCTGTGGAGTCTGGATCTGTGGCTGCGGGTCACCTGCTGCCCCCGTGTTCCTGCTCGACACCCTCTGCTACAGTAACTATTGTTACTAGTCCTATTGTTATTATTGTTATTATAATCATTAACATTACGATTGTTATCATTAACACTTCTATCTATAAATATCTATACCATTTTTCATTTAGTCTATAGCAACATCACCTTTACTGTCTGTACCTCTGTGTGTATATTGTGTAGGCTGCCTCCCTCCCCTCTCTCTCTCCTTCCATCCCTCTCTCTCTCTCTGCTCCTCTCTCTCTCTGTCTCTCTCTCCTTCACCCCCAACTGGTCGAAGCAGATGGCCGCCCACCCTGAACCATGTTTCTGCTCGAGGTTTCTGCCTCTTAAAAGGAAGTTTTTCGTTTGCCTCTGTCGCCTAGTGCTTGCTTTTGGTGGGAATTGTTGGGCTTCTTTAAATAACATCATAGAGTACGGTCTAGACCTGCTCTTTTATGAAAAGCCCTGTGAGATAACTGTTGTTGTGATTTGGCGCTATATAAATAAAATTGAATTGAATTGAATTTGGGACATTTTATGTTCTAAGAAGTAGTTTAATAAATATTTGTCTTACATATGCTACACAGTCTGACAGAAGCAAACTGTTTGAATTTACTGTTAGGAACTAAGCTAGCTATGTTACCAGTCTGCTGGTGTTAAATTTAACCATGATGTGCAGACAAAGCAGTCTGTGTCATAGTATTCAGACTGAAAGGGGTATTTCTGAATTTCAGTGAGACCATTCTCTTTCTGAGTATATTGGAAAATCATTTAGACTAATCTGAGCGACACTGAACTTTCACTGGCAGACAGCCTGTCTGACATCTGCAGGTTGAAATCTAATGATGGAAGTCCAGAAATAGCCCATGTAGCACAAACTGGTCCCTGTGGACATTTATTCTTTAGTTTTCACCACCATGGTGCATCAATATTATGTAGAACACTCTCCTTCTTGTAAGTGTTCTAAGATTACTATGGATATGGGTAAAGGGTTGACAGGGATAACTTTCTCTGAGAACAAACCTTAACAGTATATGCGTTAATGCAGTGCACGCAAAACATGGCATCATCCTGACTAATCACAGGCAGTGGCATGACAGCGGCCTCATCTGATTGAATCTAATCGTTTAATTTCTTTTCACAAAGGGATGCCAACTCTGCCTGGCCTCCTCACGTAGTCAGACTACAGGTCAGTCTACGGTGGAACAATATAGTGTTTCACCACACATCCAACGCATAGCATTTAGAGGTGCGTTGTTTCACTTATTGTAAAATAGTGAGAAATCGGGAAGAGTGGGGGGAAACATGTTGTACTTCCATCCAACAGAGCAACATTAGCATTCATATCGAGTCATGTTTCTGTCTAACAGGCGAAAGTTATGTCCATTGTTTTTTTATTTCTCTCCTTTAACTCTGTTTTTTAGTTTCAACCCAAACAGTGAAAGATGCTACAAAGGTCTGTAAATCTGAGAGAAACTGAGTCGGGTAATAATTCTTTGTGGGTTCTTTGCTATGAGCGATCCCTTTCACATGCATGTAGTCATGTGATCTTTTATTGTTAATATAAAAATGCTAATTATAGCTAACAAATAGTGATATCTATGAAACAAGCCAGAAAAAAGCAGATCCCTTGCCCATCTGTACTTAATTAGTTAAAGTCCTGAAAGAAGCTGCAATGTGTGTATATGTACAACAAATCACACACACACACACACACACACACACACAACAACATAATCTCAATCCAGTCACACTCCAACAGAGTAATGACGAGAATGATGAAAGGTCAGTATAGTTTGAGATGCTACTGGCCTGCTTATGCGGGCCGTGCCACTCCCCACTGTGTGTTTGTCGCCCTGAGGTGAGGCACCGCACGGTGGACAGTCTGCCTGGTCCTGCTTCTGCCTCAACCCCCTCACCCACCCACCTCAGAGGCCCTGGGGCACCCCTGGGCCTACCAAGCTTCCTCGGGCCCACAGTTGGTGATCTAGTTTTACAAGCTGACACATATGGGATCCCTCTATTATTCATCCTCCAGAGAGGTGGAGTAGTGGAGTCTTGCACCATGGTGCCACAGTGGGAGGGGGGTGGAGGCAGTGTTGCTTCAGAGTTTCCACATCACAGCAGAGTGTGTATGTGTGTGTGCGTGCTCATTATTTCTGGACGGAAGGGGTGTTTAAATTTTGACATGGAGTTAGGTAATATATCAGATGATCCCTATACAGCAACAGATTGTTTATTATAAACTGACACACATACACCTACACACAGGAAGTATGGTTGAAATGCAGATTTTGGGTGGAAAATACACACCAATAATGCAAATGCACATGCTGATATTACTGTAGCATGAATGCAACCAGAAAGAAAGATGCACGCACACTCAGAGGCAGCATGCCTGAAAATTTGTTATACAAAATCTACAGGACCCTCTTGTTACACACAAACACACACACACACACACACACACACTGATTACTTCTCTCTGCTTGTACATGAGTGGGCCTCCTGACCAGCAGAGAGGAGCCGGGAGTGAATTACAAACCATTATCCCTCGCGCTAAAGCAGTTACAGCCGAAACCTGAGAGAGGACAGAAGGAGAGATGGAGAGAGTATCGATGGAGGGGGGGGGATAAGCCAGAGGAATGGAGAGAGTGACGTCAGGACAAATGGGAACAGGGGAAAAAGATGGGGGAGAAGATGACGAAGGGATAGAATAACAGGGAAAAACATGGTGATGGAGAGGGGAAAGAAGGAGTGGAATGACAATGCTTGACATTTCTCTGCCAATCTGCATGAGGTGAACTTGGGTGATGGTTTACCTACCCCTAACCCCCCCCCAACAACCAACCACCCACCCCACCACCACCAGCACAACCAACCACAGCTGCTATCTGTTCCATTTTCCTCAGTCACTTTGTCACAGGTTCGGGTTTCCTTGGAAAGATGGCATTACATTAGTCACAGTGTTTAATCAAATGTCATTATCGTTTCACAGAACTCTCTTTGTGTGTGAGTGTGAGTGTGTGTGTGTGTCAGTAATGTCACTTCCACTCTTGGCAGAAACAGAAGATTTACCCCTATGGGGACTCATCTCACAGCTCCCTGAGAAAATATGAATAAAGAAGAGAGGAGGGGGTGACAGAAAGCCAAAGAAAAAAAGAGAGATAATAAGAAAATGTGTGTGTGTGGTTTGAAAGAAAGAATTATGAAAGGATTGAAGGGAAAGATGAGGGCGAAAGACAAGAGACCAAAGAGCAATTATGAAACAAATCACAAGGAAAAAAAAGGACAAGCGAAGTTGTCGTCTGCAGGAGAGAGGAGGACAGGAAGTGGAGGGGAGGATACAGAGCAGTGATGTCCTCGCGGGGTGGGTGTGGGGTAGTGGCGGTGGTGGGTGTGAGCCGGGGATAATCCTTGTATCCCATTGTCTCCTGTTTTCAAACCAATTATTGTCATCTGCAGCTGCATGAAAGAGAGTTAATGAGGGGAGCAGAGCTTTGGAGTGTCAGGGCAGAGTCAGGGGAATGGAGATAAAAAATGGAGGATGGAAAGAACAAGGGGATATGGGGGGGTGATGCAAAGGGATAGAATGTAAAATACGTGAGAGAGGAGAAAAAGTCAGTCAAATAGTCAGGGAGGCAGGTGGCTCAGTGATGCATTTTATATGCCCAACACTTTCTTTTCTCCCTGCTCTGTCACATGCCGTGCCCTCCTTTTTTTTTATCTTCTTCATATTCCTTTTGTGTCTTCCCTGAAAGAAACTAAAAACTAATTACCAGTGTTTATCTGGTTTTGTAGTACATTTCTATAAAAGATTCAAACAAATCAACTACACAGAACCAAATCTTAAATACAATATAGAGAAAAGAAAAAGGTGCCTTTGTATGCTAGCTAAATAAGACAGACACAGGTATTTCACAGGAGTGTTGGGGAGAAACAATGCTACATGTAGCAATAGCTAAACAATCCCCAGTACCTGTCAGGTATTATAGCTACTTTCAAAATGACCTCCCAGCAATTGCAGGAGGTGTTACTCACCTGTAGTCAGTAGCATGGGGTGGGGTAACTTTTTGGGGAAGCCAAGTGAGAGGGGATGTCATTTTTGGAGGGCAATTATCTAATGTATTGTGCAGGGTATAATTTTACACAAAACTGAATCATATTTTAAAGATGCACACTCTCTCTCACTCACTCTCTCTCACCCCAAATAGCATACATAGCCCGCTGCTTATAGTGCACAGTACAAATAGGCTTCGGTTAAGAATAAAAGAAGCATTCACAAGCTCAATCAGAAGACGTTTGAAGTTTTACATTTGCATAGTAGCAGTGGTGCATGTATCAAATAGGCCTACATACTTCTTAATGCTTGGCCAAATGTTCATAACACAACATCACTCTAGACTAACAACCGAGTACCAGACCAACAGAGTAAAAACAATTAGTCAGGTAGCCTAACCTGGCCCAGTTCTCTGTGGCAGCTGTCTCCAGTTTTGGCGTTGGTCTTCCATCAGATTTAATCTTAAATTGCTGCTGTAGTGCTAGTTAAGTAAAACTATTTATAACTAAAAACTCCAAATCTCCACCCACCATAACTGCACCAGCTAAAGTTGCTAACAGCTACCGTTATTTCATCTGAATGAGAACAAACCTTACACAACAGTATATGCATTAATGCAGTGAAAGCAAAACATGGCATCATCCTGACTACTCACAGTTAGGCAGTGGCACGACAGTGGCCTCACCTGATTGGTTAATCGTTTAATTTTTTTTCACAAAGGGATGCCAACTCTGCCTGGCCTCCTCGCGTAGTCAGACTGCAGGTCAGTCTACGGTGGTACAATATAGTGTTTCACCACACATCCAACGCATAGCATTTAGAGGTGCGTTGTTTCACTTATTGTAAAATAGTGAGAAATCGGGAAGAGATGACAGCAACAGCTTGTAAGATTTATCAAAACTAAAAGCATTGTGTTTTTATTAAAATGATAAATGGAGTCTGACAAAAACAGTGACAACTGTAGTGTGAGGGAAGACATAATCTTAAGGTCACCGACTGGATCGGAGCCTCCTAGATTTCAAATCTTTATAAGAGCCAGCAGACCGGTAAGCACCACCAAGGTGTATTTGCTCACATTATAAAATGTATAAACCATGCTGATGCCCTATTCTCAGCCATGAGCTCATCCACAGTTTTATTCTCTTTTTTTGTTTTTCTGTGCAAAACATAACACATAAAAGTGCACATAGCTGACGACGACAGTCTGCCTCCATGTATGTTAATGTCTGAAGTCACATTTGATCAAGCGAGTGTCTGTGAGATCCCAAGTCCCCTGAACCGCTACTCTTAAATCTTTTAGTATAAACGCCTTGCTTTAGATTATTTTATGTCAGTTGCCTTATTCTTTTTTATAGTGAAGCACTTGAAAGTTGCTACTGGTGATAAATAGCTTGTAGCTCCACTAGCTGCCGTCTTCCTCAAGACTGGCTATTCCTGAAGTGAGGCAGTTTGTTTTCTATCATTTACAGTAATCTAAGAAGTCCAAGATCTAAAAAAAATACACTTACAGAATCCAGATTTGTCTGTGAAGATTCTCAGTCATCCAGGTCATAGTTATCCAACGAAGGTTAAAGTCAAGGGCAACTGGACTTGGTTGAAGATACTGGAAGATGTTTCGTCCCTCATCCAAAGGACTTCTTCAGTTCTGACTGACTGGTAGGGAAACTCAGCTATTTAACCTCAGTGGGATCGTTTGCCAGGATCGTCGATACCGCTGGTTCGTTAGTGTTCCTGGTTGTTGTAACGATAGTCGTTACGGTCGTTAGGACTACCCGTGGCCAAGACTAAACGACCATCGTTGGCATCTTCACCTGAGGCCAATAGGTTTGTTGAGTTTCCTGGGAAGAGATGAAAAGACAGCATTGTAAGTGGGGGATAAGTGGTGGCGTAGACCCCCTCCCCTGTTCAATGACGGCTTCTCGACCCGAGTGTAGATGGCTTCCTTGACACCTCTTTCAAACTATCCATCTTCTCTGTCTAAAATGTGCACCTGGTGGTCCTCAAACGAGTGTCCTCTGTCCTTCAGATGTAAGTAGACTGCAGAGTCTTGACCTGAGGAGTTGGCCCTTCTGTGTTGAGCCATGCGTTTGTGTAGTGGTTGTTTAGTCTCCCCAATATACAGGTCTGTGCATTCCTCACTGCATTGGACTGCATACACTAGATTGCTTTTCTTGTGTTTGGGTGTGCGGTCTTTGGGGTGTACCAGAATCTGTCTTAGTGTGTTCTTGGGTTTAAAAAACACAGGGATGTTATGTTTGGTGAAAATCCTGAAAAAAAAATGAGTTTCTCTGATACTCTAGACACGTATGGAATCACAATGTTGTTGTATTTGACCTTCTTTTCCTCCTCCCCTGTAGTTTTGATCTTCTTGGATCTTGTGGCTGTTTTCACAAAGGTCCATTTAGGGTATCCACAGGCTGTAAGTCCACTGGCAAACCTATTGGCCTCAGGTGAAGATGCCAACGATTGTCGTTCAGTCTTGGCCACGGGTAGTCCTAACGACCGTAACGACTATCGTTACAACAACCAGGAACACTAACGAACCAGCGGTATCGATGATCCTGGCAAATGATCCCACTGAGGTTAAATAGCTGAGTTTCCCTACCAGTCAGTCAGAACTGAAGAAGTCCCTTGGATGAGGGACGAAACGTCTTCCAGTATCTTCAACCAAGTCCAGTTGCCCTTGATTTTAACCTTCGTTGGATAGAATCCAGTTTTTTTTTGTTGTTGTTGTTTGTGGAGCTGGAAATTATGAACATGACACGCCATATACTGAAGTACACTACAATCAATCAATCTGTGTCAAATATTAAGTATTTTTATACATGTATATTATACAGCATTCTTAAGGCTATGACCACAGACATCTCTTTGCGTTCACAGCACAGGTTGTCTGTTATAGGCTGATTTCACTATGGTAACCATATCTGCAACCATTTTTAACCTCAGTCCATTCTTTACAGTGCCTCTACATCGTTCCATACAGCATGTCTCTCCCACTGATATTGTCAGTAATGTCTGGCTCTTATCAATGTATACATTTCCAGTGCAAAGACATCACTGATGCAAGACATACTGGGTCAACGCTGCACATGTGATTATATTTTCTGATCAGTCAGCAGAAGTATCAATATTTGGTTAGAAATAAAGTAAAATGGAAAGGCGTGTTACATTTGTGTCATTCCTGTATTTTGCCTTCATACTCCCAGTATCGTTAAATATCTCAAGTTAATAAAAAAAAAAAGTGTATTATTGAAACAATATATCAGTACCTAAATTCAAATACTAATGTCTATACCTTATCACAACTTGGGTTTTATTTACATAGTTTTATTTTATTTGGACACAAAAGTGAGCAGGAATGAACAGGTTGAGTAATAATTGTGTTGTTTGCCTTTATTTTCTCTTAAGTAACTAAGTTGTTATTTCCTTTTGTGATGCCACTGCAGTGGATGGGAAGTTGATTTCTGCACTTATAGTGAGAAAGAAGTACAACATATTCTGATTCTTCTTAGATCACCCTTACTAGACCACAAATGCTCACATTAGTCAGTGTGCACGTGTCCTGACTGTCTGTGTGTGTGTGTGTGTGTGTGTGTGTGTGTGTGTGCGTGCGTGCATTCTGTGGTGGTTCAAGCACATGTTGTTTCAGCTGTGACTGGCAAGGCAGGTCGCTGTGGGAGCATAAATTCTGAGAGACTTGAATTTTCTGCCTCCCCCTAGACAGAATACACACAGTCACTCGTGTGTGAAAAACACAAACACACAATTGTATAATTTCAGCACTGCACCTACCTCACTTTACCAGCTGGTTTCTGTGACAAATCTGATCTGTTTTATGCTCAAACCCTCTTATTACCTGCACCGACAACTCAGTCACAACTTGAAAATGAAATGCGGCGAGAAAGATTGCAGCTGAAGAACAGATAAGGTGAGATAATGACAAATGAGGATGTGATTTTCTTTCGCAGACTTTTTTGTGTGTGATTGTGTTTGTTAGAGTGTGAGAGATGAAGAGAAGGTGGCAGGGAAAAGGAAAAGAGGAGAGATGTCGCTGTGGTGATGAAGTAGAAAGACAAGAGGAAAAAAATGCAGGGAAGTTTTCACCTTCCCTCGAAAATCTCAACTCTGCATTCTTGTCACTCGTTCGCATGATCAATGAGAGAAAGTGTAAGGAATAGAGGAGAGGGAAAAAGACAAGATATCACACTGCTCTTAGTCAGCAGAGAGAGAAAGACTGCCATTACTGCCCAAGATCAATCCTTAGCGTGTAAGCACTTGCAAGCATTCATTACAATATGCGCATTTTCATTAGTCCATATTGTTTGAAAATCCTATGATAGCCATGGATCTACTTTACTCCCCCTCATTAAATCAATGTAAACACGAACTTACCATTAAAACAGGATCACTCAAAGTGTTAGACCAGCAATGTTGGTTATTATGAGCTAACACAATAAAAAAATACATCTTGGCAGGATTAATGCTAATCTGTAGTTGCAATACACATCATCCTCTGATGTGCATGTAATTTGCAGAATCATTGCTGAGTGTCTTTTACATATTAAGCATTCACACAGAGGATCAAAGCAAATTTGCAGAAGGTTGAAAATAAAAATACAGAAGGTTGGAACTCCTTCTTGTCTGTTTTGTCTAAATCAAACAATTTTCCTATCCAAGTTCATTATGGAAATGTAATTTCTACATCTCACTGCAATCATTCAACAATCTGAATAAATGCAGAATGGGCTTTTACAATACTTGGCACAGAGACAGGGACTCATTTTTGGAATATCAGGCTATGATAGAAAGCAATGAAGGAAGGCTTAGTAAAGACTTGAATCTCTGCGTTGTAAGGGTGTCAGGCCAAATACCAGCAAGGAAGGTCCTGACCAAGATATCAAATCAGATCACATCTTACCTCATTTTGCCTGATGTACATTTGCAACAACAGTGTAACAATTTTATCTTGTCTACAGAGTTATTTTAAGGTGCAAAGCCAATGTAAGTCGAAAAAGTATTACATCGTCAAGTCAAATAGGATCTTATGACCTACAGTATATTACAGCAATGACAGATAAGTCATAAGTCAAGTTTAAAGGAATGGCACTTTTTTAAACGATGTCTTATGTGCAACGACTTTGACATAAAAATTAAAACTACAATAAGCTAGCTGGCTAGCATGCTAACTTCAGTAGATATGTCGGCAAAACTTTACACAGACGACTTTGACATGGCGTCAGAACTGTTACTTCTTCATATTCTGTTGATAAAATTTGTTAATTATGTGAATGTTCTAAACAAAAATGGCATATCTTATACATTATACCTTTAATTGAATATGTGAAGACTGGGCAAAATGGATATCTGTACCAAATTTCCAATAGTTTGATCCAGATATGTCAGTGTAGCTCAAAGTAGACGAACCGACTTACTTTTTGTCAATTGGCTGGAACCTCACTTAGAAATAAAGCAAACGTGCCTGTTTTCTCTGTTGCTTACAACAGCCAGAATTCTGCTTCTTGTGAAGGTATTGGGTCATAGCTACATGCGTGCTACCGATCCTCTCTCTGACTACAGTGACAACACTGCAGCTAACAAAATGCAGTCTTCCAACAATACCACAGAACGACAGGCTCCCAGTAAAAATCACAACATAAACTTCATGTAAGTAATAATAAAGTTTTTGGCTGGAGCCGTCAGGCTAAATGAGAATCAAATCGATGTCGGAGGAAACACAGTCGGAAAGGCTTGAGTTATGGAGAGACCGACACAGATTTGGCGACAGGTAAATTAACATTGCTGCAATGCAGGTGAAATATAGTGTGATTTTGTGCTTTAGTTGGCTCAACTTATATAATGTTAGCTTGCTGGCTAACAGCGTGCAGTTGCTAACATCCAGTGCAAAATAATGGCTTACCACATTACTTCAACAGCTAACGCAATCCATATTACTATCCTGTGTACCACTGGTTTTCTGTCAAAGTGTTGATTTTAGCCAGCCAGCTATCATTAGCTTGGATACGCTGCATTTTGCTTTGAATTTAGATTTATATTTGTTTTACTGATACTCGGGTACACTATCTGTAACTTACGTGACCCACATAATATACAATAATGCAACATAAAGGTGCAAAACAACACAGTGGAAGACCCATTCATTACAGTAATTACTTACTGTGGTCTAACTGTTATAAAGTGTAGCAACAATCTCATTATAATATTCACTACTGCTCACTGACTTCTGAAAACTACACATTGATCCTTTAAAAAAGTGAAGTTCTAATATATCAGTATTTTTCACTTCTTTTAGGGCTGATTTTAAGACTTTTGTTGACATTTTCTGCAATGAGGCCCAGTGTTCTGGTCATTAGATGATTTTGTGCAGAGCTCTCTGACTGCCAGCACTAATTCTACACATTTAATTGGCCAGCAGTGAAGCAGTGGAAACCCCACTGACGGAGACCAACTTAGGCTGACTGGCTACAACTATGTGCCAATATGTTTAAGCTGCTGATAGTCCTGAGTGCATACAGGGATAGGGTGTTGAACCTCAGTCTGTGTTGGGACCCCCCTGTCCTGTTTTCTGGCTCTTATATATGTGTAGAAACGGGTACAGGAGTGAAAGCATGTGTGTAAGTGTGTGTGCTCTAACCGATTGGCGCTGGTCATGCGATCCATGCTGCTGTCTAATTATCCAGATGTGATGGATGGCTTTGATTAAATCATATGAAGGCCCCCCCCCACCACATCCCCACCCCCCTTTGTCTCTCAGACATACACACACACACACACACACACACACACACACACACACACACTGTAGGATTTAAATCCCTATACTTCAATCTCTTCTTTTTTCTTTTCACTGTATGATATGAGACTTGAGTAGTTCAGAACAGATGAGCCCTGCTTTCAACATTGATAAGATATTCATAAATCATCTGTGAAAGAGACAGAGAGAGAGAGAGAGAGAGAGAGAATTGGAGACAAGGAAAGATGGACAGTTCAGTTGAGAGATCGAGATGCAGAGAAACAGACAATCAGAAAGAATAGAACAGCACAGTCATTTCCAAACGAATAATACTTGTTTAACGTTGATTTCCACTTAATATTGATTCCATCTTCTCATCAAAAATCAGATGAGCAAGAAAGTTTTGGGGTAATTCTATTTATCATTTTAACTATTTATAGGATTCATTTCAAAATCTTTCCCCAAGTATGATTTTAGCCGTCGGCTAAGTTCAAGCCGTTGCCTTTTCTCTGAACCCCACAACAACACAATCAGTTTTTGAAAGACCTACAGTAGCCCCCATGGCTCAAAATCGTGAGCACTTTTATGACATGGTTTTTTGTTATCTATTTTTTATTGTGTCCATTTTCTTGTCAGCAATACAAAGCAGGAGCTGCAGCTTTTGACAGTGACAGATAGCCCTCTGTTTGTGCAGCTCAGAGAAAAAGCACAAGAGTAAATCACTTTTTTTGATTTGGAAAATTACACAATCCTGTATGAAAAATACCAGAAATAAAGTTTATTTTGCACTGGTGACTGCAATATAATGATAAGAAAGTACATCAAATAATATTATTCCTGTATAAAGTTGTTGAGAAAGGGGTTGGCATGCAGGGCTGCTACAGAGAAAATGATTCTCAGCGTAATTCTCTTATCTTCTGCTGATAAGCTGCACTGCAGGTAATCAAGAAGCACAATTGATGATCTGTTTTCTTGCAAGAGTTCTGTCTGCTTTGGCACAGCTACGTGAACCAAACTACACGCATCCCAATGTGCTCGCTAATAAGATGCTGCCCTTAAGTGTTAAAAAAAAAAGCCACTGTTTTACTCTCCCAAAAACCATATGCTGACAGCAAGGAGAGAGGGCCCAGAGCCACAAAGTGCATGTTTGTCTGCAAATGCAGACACACACATGCATGCTGCAATGTATGCACACCCACACACAGGCACCCATTCAGAAGTGGAACTTAAGTGAAGGGGAAAATAATGGAGGGAAGTGACTCATCTCTGCTTTTATGGAGTTCACTCTACTGTAAAATGATGTTAAATCAAACACACAGCTACAAACTGCAATAAATATCAGGGGTAACATTTATCCACAATGCTTTACAATATATACATTTACAAAAGCATCTGCATTTGTTTACTTATTTATTCAGGTTATTACTAGGGATGGGCATTTAAAGCAAAAATACTATTATGGTCACAGGGAACTATTCAACCATTCTTCGCAGATTGGATTGTAATTTAGCCTGGCTTGTAGCTGGCATCAGCCACATCGAGTTTCGTTTGGAAGAATAGTGCTCATCCCTCCAGTAGAGTTCCACAGACTTGGATAATCTGCCAAGAAGCAGTGAAGCTGCTCTGGAAGCTTGTGGTGGCCCATAACCTTATTAAGACATTTAATGTTGATTATTCCGTGTTACCCATCTGTATAGGATATCATTTTTGACTCTTTGATGAGTTTTGTGTTTGAACTCAGTAAAGTCACTTCATTTCTTTCATCAGTAAAGTGTATATTCGATATAAGCAGATACTTCTTAAGGTAGACTAAAACAGAATTGTTCACTCACTCATGTGAGTTAGTTTAACAGTGTCCCAACTTTACTTACTGAGGGCATTAATTGCGCGTTCCATTTGGCATGGGAAGTCGGAATTTCCAAGTTCAAAGTAGAACATTTCAAAGGGAACGCCTCCTTAAGTCGGAAATCCGACTTAAGGAGGCGTTCCCTTCAATCTTAATTCACAAAGCGTTCCCTCCAATCTTAATACTGAGTGGCTGGCAGGTGTCCAATAACGGCTCTGCACACTCACGCAGGTGTTTTCACTTGCTCAGGTTGAAATTACTCTAAATTCTGTGTCCTGTAGGTACGTTCACGTTCACTTGGACCACTTTGTTTGTTTTCCATTTACAGAGCCAGGGCTGTGTGCTAACACTGGATTTCTTTTCAGTGCACACAGAATGGCCAATTGGCGGACTCCAAGGAGATATTCACTAAATCTGACAAAAAGACGTGTATCGGATTAGAATTACAACTAGTACAATTTTGAGGTTCTTGAGTATTTCCATTTTCTGCTACTTTATACTGACACTACACTACAATTCAGAGGGAGAATTTGTATTTTTTACTCTACTACCATTTATTTGACAGCTTGTTATCTTTCAGATTAAGACTTTACATAAAAACATATGATGAGCTTATAAAATACAGCACATACGTATGTCATGGGCAAAAAACTAGAGTCTAGTTGGGGAAACTTGTCACATTTCAGATGTCTGTGCGTTGTTATCAGCTCAACCTAAGAGATATTTTGCCTTGAAACTTCTTATGTAGTTTAATTTAAAATGGTCCAGTATTTCACCACAAGCAAAGATCAGAGAAAAACTTTGTGTAGCAGATTGTTCTTTTTTCAAATTTAAAAGTCCATTAATCATCTCACGACCACTGAGATGTATCATTTTGAAACTCACAAGATATAGGCTAATAAACTGCAAGCTTTACTGATGAAACCTAATCAAACCATGAGTCCAACTAAATGAAATCTATGATAAGTGGCTATGGTATAAGTAGGCTTATTCAGATACTGTCTGGTTAATCCTACTCAGAAAAGAGGGATGCATGACTGTATCAGCTGAGGTTGTGATGGATAAATAGGTCGATATGGATAATAAATAAATAAAATGAGAAATTCTTGGGAGGTAGATGGATGGAAGACCGTTAAGTAGTTTTAGCCAATTAAAGAGAGTAGATAAATTCAGAGTGCTTCCAGACACCAGATGGACTGAAGAGCTCTGACGTCACAGCAGTAACAAAAGACTCAGGAGAAAGAAGGGAGGGGAGAGAGAGAAGAGAGTGAGGAAAGGAGGAGACTGAGGCTAAGAATAGTAGTACAACCTCGGGCCAGCACAATCGGTCGGCCCTGCCTGCTATTTTTTACTTTACTACTGTGCCAGCTAGCACTGGTCTGACTCTCCTCTCTTTCTATCACTTTCTCTATCATCAAGCCAACTTTGTCCCGTTGACATCAACATTCCTGTGAAACAATCAGTGCATTCTGTGGCCTGCACTGTTAACCCGCAAATGGTAGGTACAACTCAAAGTGTTGTATGCTGTTCAGCCATGAATGCAGACATAAGCAAAACATCTACAGAAAGTTACTCAATCAATACTGGTTCACATGTGAAATCAAGCACAAGACAAAAGAGTGAGTTGCAAGCTTCTGATCCCCACTTTCTTAGAGCTGCTTCACTGACATGGGTTAATCCTTGAGTGGTTCCACTGGGAACTCTTATGTGCTCCTCCATGGGATGGATTTCAAGGACGGCAAGAAGAAGAATGACAGAAGTGGGATTTTATATGTAAGTGTACAAGGGACACATAGCTGCAGGAATCACACTTATATGTGTTTCATGTTCTTATACCTCAGTGGGGACCTTGAATGCACACTCACCCATGGGGACTTTTTTCCCATGGGAAAAATGCTTTATTTAAGGGTTATGACATGGTTTTAGGGTTCAGGTTACGATTAGCTTATGGTTAGGGTCAGGGGGTCGGGAATGCATTATGTCAATGGGAGGCCACGACAGGGATAGAGGAACAAACGTGTGTGTGTATCGTAAGAGCATACTTTCTACCTACCACAGTCTCATCAGGAAATGCTGCTCCATGTCTTCAGGTAGAAACGGACGGCTAAATAATAATCGCTCTCAATTACTCTGCAGAAAGGAAGAGACAAAGAAAAACAAGAAAATACATCAGGGAAGCTCAAGCTGCAAAAAGCTCACATGAGCTGATCTGTGCAAATACTATCATACCAGACAAGTGTTTAGCTCTGTCTCTCTTTCATTTCTCTACAGTATATCCCTCCCTCTTTTATAGGAAGCATCCGTCCCCATAGGCTTCAACCTGTAAAATAATCTCTGGCGGTGCCTGTAGATGCATTGTGGTGGAAAATGTGTGGCTGTGCCTGTTGGTCCCCAAACAAGAAGCTCCCATGACTGCCTGGCTTATGCTACGGCACCCCTGCTTGGAACGCTACATAGGACCTGGACCCACAAATGAAGGAACAGTGGGGAGAGTAAATTTTGTGATGGAAATAAAGGGTTGTGGATGAGGCATGGAAAGCATAAAAAGAGAGAGAAAGGGAAGGCTAAAAGCTTAATTAAGTGTGTGCAGGGTCCAGTTACCTCCCAAAGGTAGCAGAATGTGTGAAATCACTTGAGAAAACCCCCCAAAGAGTGTTGCACAAAAACAACACTGTGAATGTGTCATCAGATGTGAGAACATGTCTAATGTGCCTATGTTCATACTAATAGAGGTAATAAAACAAAAGAAAGAACATAGCATTCTTGCTGTGTCTAAGTGAGCTTAATGCTAAAAACAACTAAGCTAACAGCGGTTGCATTGGAGGATGCTATAGGATCCAACACGCTTTATTACCCTTCCATTAGCATTAGCATTAGTCCAGTGATTAGTAAGCATTAGCTCCCCGGGCTTTTTCATTTTGCTCCTGACTACAGCTAACGCACAACTTCAGTGTGTTAGTATGAGGCTCCATGGCAACTGCGGTCACTATACAGACTACATTTACACAGTCTGAATCCACGTAAGGAATGATCTACAAGATGAGTGGGTGCATTACAGCAATTCCCAAATGCCACAAGAAGAACCTGATTTTATTTTAGCAGTGTAATTATGTTTTGCTAAGCAAATAGAGTTGCATCATACACAGTCGCATTCAAAGATCAAGGGGCATAGTCTATGATCACAGAAGGGTTTTAATATGCATTGTGTGACATAAGGTGCTGTATCCTTGACAATCCTACACGGAGGATCTGCCGCTGTTGTTCATTAAGCGGAGCATGGCAGATGCTCTCACAAGCTTGCATTGATTTGCCGAAAAGTGTGTATGCCTGTGTTATGCGAGAGCATGTGTGTGTATGAGCGCGGGTGTAATGTGTCGCTAGCTAGCTGCAGAGATAATTAGAACACAACTCTTTTGCTGTCCCTGCAGGCCACTGATCCAGCTGCTTTCATCTAATATAGGTCAGCTGTGACAAAGCCCTCAGCATGGACACTGATCAGCTCTGCAAGCTCTCTCATACACAAAATATGCAGTTAAACTCCTCCACGAACACACACAGCGAGGCATGCATGCACATGGATGAATGTATGGTGCAAATATAGACAAACACAGAAGCAAATGTAAGTCCACACTGCAGCCTCTATGTTAATGAAGGCAGTCACAATGGGTGTGTGAGTTCAGAGAAACTTCATCTGCCCACCACTTTCCAGCTACTACAGAAAAAAACACAGTGCCCAATTCACAAACACACTAGACAGTGGAAATTAGCAACTTCAAGTCAGTATCTCTCAGGGCAAAAGAAAATATTGCCAGACATAGTCAATGCAAATTCATTCACTTACTCCAAAATCAATACCAGTATGAGAATGTACTTTAGTTTTCTGTGACAGTAAGTACGTGTGTATAATACTCTGTGGTGTAAGAATGACATTAGTTTGTAGTCAGTTGTGGTACTGGGATGTAATGGATACAAACAAACACAAAAACACTAGATTAAAAACTGGACCCAGCAAGAGTTGTAGTGAATAAATCCATAAAACCTCTATTCATTAACTTTAGTAACACTACAGTAGGCAATGGGTTTTCAGTATGCAAAAACTGAGCTATCAAATTCACAAAGTGGGACTGCAATAGTGAGTAACCTTCCATTCTCAATATGATGACTGATACTACTTTTATAATATTTTCCCAGATAATTCTGCTCTCCGCTGTGCAATTTTCTATTTGACTGTTTTCTGTTTGTAAAGTTGTACAAAGTAAGACTGGTGACTCTTTAAAACATAGCCTTATATCACTAGTATCATATAACATTTCATATCATATAATACATTCAGTTACATAAAGATTTATAGTTACCGGTATATGGTATAATAAGCTGTTCAGACGTTTTTGTTAACCAGTAAACAGCTACAAATCTTTTTCTTTTGCTCAACATTTCAGTGAGTTTTACAACATAGCTGCAAAGGCAATTTTATTTGAACACTCTGTTCTTTGGCAACAACTGTGGGACTCAAAGTTCTCCTCTGCATAACCTCTAAAAATGCAGAGAGAGGGCTACAGCTTAGTTAACAGTAAATCCTTAATATCCTCATCGACACTTTCCGACGCGCATATACTACACACACGTGCACACGAGTTGTATTTTTATGCACACTCAGACTCACTCTCTGTTCTTCCACACCAACTTTTGGTATCATATATAATCCAGCCTCAACCTTCTCACACCGGTCACCAGGGGTCACCTCACTGAGGGCCAATCCTGCCAAGCTTGATAGGATGTAAACTGAATAGCCGCTGGGAAGGTAAGAGAGGAGAAAAGCAATTATTTTTCTCCTTTTTTCTCTGTGCTCTACATGTTGTTGCCCCCCATTTCAAAGGCCACATTTATTAAGTGCTACGACTGATATACAAACGACAACCAAAGAGTGACTGCTTCACCTCCTCAGGTGCTTTCTTCAACCTATTGTATTGATGACCAACTCTACAGAAAACCCTCATTATCTTCGGTCCGCTTTACTAGAGTGGGCTCACTAATGGGGCAATAATTGGTGCAAATTACAAAGTGAACAAGTGGTGGCGTAGCCTTTGGGATGGCTTGATTGAGCGGCCTACGTTATGTCGCATTGCGGGAGATCTGTGAATTCTCTGGACTCTAATCACCACTTTTCTTCCCCATTCGGCCTCTCTTTTTTTTTCCCTCCCTACGCATGCCAGGAGAGTGCAAAGCTAGTAAGTGGGATCATGCAGTGCTTTTAACAACTGCGGCTATTTATGCAAATACAATCAATATTTGATAGTCCCCTTCACTACAGTCTCTCTCTCTTTTTCTCTCTCTCTCTCTGTCCCTCTCTCTCAGTTTCTCTCTCCATCTCCCTCTCTAACAAGAGACTGCAGTAGGGGCATTAATTAGGGCCAGACATGCGCCAAGGATTCCCCACAGGGCTGAGCAGCAAGGCCAGTTCATACCAGGCCAGCATAGGACAGGTTTGGCCTGACCACTGCAATCAGGAAACAATGAGAGACCACAGAGACAGCAGTTGCTGCACAGCAATACAGCAGCCCTGCTCAACTTTAATAGCTCTATTTAACTAGCCTCTCTAGGTGACAAAAGAAAAAAACACACACCAGCATTTGTAATATATACCTTTACATTAGTTTAAACTTGATATTATTTTGCCAGTTGATGAGGGAATTAACCGTTTGATAAGCCCCTGCAAGTAACAGTTGTTATGCCTGTTATATATGTATATTTATGTATGTGTAGATATACTGACTGATAACAGTGATAGACTTAACATTGAAATTCGTAATACTTTTTTAAACTATGGGTCCTTCATTTCAGCCAGTTAGAAAAAAGCAGGCTTATCATTTCTAGCGACTGACCATTTTGCTGAAATGACAACTGTCTCTGGCAGATTTAATCAGCTGTAGCTAAGCAGCTCATTAAGGTTAATGTTAGCCCCATTAGTTGGTTGTGCTTCTTTTTATGTTTTAAGCTGACTACATACATGATATTGCACTAAAAGATTGATACAAGAACAGGTTTACATGGTTTAATATTCAAAAAACACATAATTTTTTGTCATACATTGCTGCAGCTCCTTTTTTCACCTGTGTTCGTTTTAGCTGTAGAGTAGCTTTGTTGGGAGTTGCACATGCACAGTTCTTAGTTAAGGACTACTAGCCAATTAGAAGCGGAGAAGGGCGGGTAAGTGAGAAAACACGGTAAACAAGGCTTCAGTTTAGCTGTACATCCCCTTACCAACTTATCAACATGGACTGAAGCAAGAGTTTCAGAGTGGTGAGTTATTAATCTGTAACAAAAGTATCTTTCATCCATAAAGTTTAAACTGAGCTCTGTCTGTGATGCCTGGAGGGTAGCTAGTGTTTGGAAGGGAGAGGAGAGGTGTGCTGCAGCTCACTGTTTTTCCACCGGTGTTTTTGAGGGCGTGTCAGAGTAGCTGCTTGGCGAGCAACAAGGGAAACAAGCTGTTTTCAGGCAGTTCAGAGCAGAGTTTTCTGTGGGAGATGGGCACTACCTCTGGGATGGACTTTGGGCTTTTTCACTTTGCAAACCTATTACATGCACAAAAAAGGTATATAACCACCTCTTGTGGTTTCCCTTGCATTCCAGGCCCATGTAAAATTACAAAACTACATTAATCTGACACTATACCAGGAAACTTGTGTCCAACCACCCTGAAGAGAGAACATAATTTGAATTTGTTAAAAATATTCCTCCTGTGGACAGAGGCACAGATGTGTAGTGTAAGTATACAACAGCTGACAGCTCTGATGAACTGGACATATACCTCAACAAACGTTTTTTTTAAGAACCTTTGTAGGGAGTATTACTGTATCCTCAACTGTGGGGCAAATGCTAAACCCAAAGAGTCCAAAGGCTTAGTTCCATTTGCAAACCACTGTCCTAAATTTGGGACATAGCACATAGATTCTTATTAACTTCTTAGGGATTTCCTCCGGATTAGGTTCAGACAACCCAAGCAACTTCCTTAACTTGAGCCATTTCCAATTAGATCCTATTAACAGAACACTGACTTCAGCTCTGCAAACACCCTATAGGGGATTTGAGTCAGCTTAACAGAGGGGGAAAGTTTAATAGCAGTTGCATGTATTCCTTCCATATAGCTGGTATACACTGTTCACATTTCTTCATTCCAGCTCACCATGAAATTGTGTGATAACCCCTCGATCCTAGCATATTGTTGAGTGAGACATACAGTTAAGTATTGTGCCTGTTAGACATACATACTGTAAGGATAAAGCTAATAAGATCTCTAGGAGAGCATGTGTACTGTAAAGGCCTGATGCGCCCTGCCTGCTGAAAGGAGTTCTATTAAGCTACAAGTGAGATGACACAGCTTTAGAGACTGTATGGGTTAGGCTTTCTCAGAGTGTGAAGAAAAATACGAGAGACAGCAAGGAGAAGAGGAATGCTTGCTTTTCCTTGCTGATTTACAAGAGCAGATCCAGATGTAGCAGATGGATGAAGAAAAGCAAAAAAAGAGGGATGCTTGAGAGGAAAGGTTGAGATAATGAAGCGGGAATAGTAACCTTTGAAAAGAGGTTGCTAAAATGAACAAAAATGTATTTTTTGCTGCTTTTTCATACAGAGTTCCATCTAAGGGCTGAACTTATAAACGCACCAGCATTTATAACACCAAAAATTTTAATTTAAATGGAATTTCTGCAATTATTAAATTTGTGCACTAATGTCATGTAGAAATTCAACTTTGGTAAAGTTTTACACACAATTTGTACTCTTGTCTGAATTGAAAACCGTTTTGACAGTGCTGACCTTTGAGAGAACTAGAGTCCAAAATGGAGCAAGTTATTATATTAGCTATGTTGTACCATTCAATGTTATATAACAACGCTTTGCTGAGTATAAACTGCTCTGCAAAAGAGCATGTGGCATGGTTTTCAATCAACCATGCCACATAAGAGAGAGGGTGACACAAGGGGTTTTGATGTGCAGTTCAGCTTCCTGTTTCCTGATAGCTTCACTGCAACTGTAGACAGATGTATTGTACGTGACCAGATTATATTATGCCTTAAAGCTAGGGTAGGTAATGTATTTCAGAAGCATTTTTTATTTATTTATTTTTATTTTATACCGGAAGGCAATGAACAATCAGAAACTGAAAAAAAGTTTTCTAAATTGAAAGATTCTGTTTTATAAATATATATATGCATTATATATAGAAACTATTACCAGTAAGGATAAGTAAAAAAACAAACAAAAAAACCCTTCAGTTAAAGGGAATAATCTTAAATTCCAATGGGCTACAAATGCATTAAATGTCAGTCCAGAAACTGAGCCCTGATGTCCAAAACAACAATAAATACTATTTGTATCGACAGATTTTGCAGCCTGTGCAAACCACTGATTATCAATTTAAGATATACATGAGACTTCCTCTGTATAGTCTTATTACAACTAACCAGAAAAGAGACAAAAATACAAATTAAACAGAAATGACCTAAAACCCAATGTCAGAAGCAGCAGAAATGCCTCGCACATCTCACTGAAGACAGAATTTCCTCAGCAATGTAGCAAATATAGAAACCACCGCTCGAGGTTCCACCATGAGCATGTTAGCATTTAGCCAAAACCAGCATGCACCTGTTTGTCATGCAACAACTTGGGTGATTTGTGTCACTTAGTGTGCATTAAATAAGTGATTAATAAAGGCAGATGCAACCTTTTCTTAACAATGTGAAGGAACAATAATGGTAAGAAAATACCCATAATGATGTCATCCTTAATTATAGTATATTATTGTGCATTGTTACATTATTTGTGGTTTCCCAAATAGCATATATGGATAAATGCTGTCTATCTACCTACCTGCGTGCACTCTGCCTGTGCACTCCCTGTGCATGAAAATGTGTTTTGCAGGGATTCCTGAAGGGATGTCTGTAATTCCTTTACCGTGCCGATAAATCTGACTGAATAATACTTTGCTACATATTGTTTCCAACGATTGAATTGTGGAGAATCTAACCAATCAAACGATGTGTTTTATGTCCATATTGACAAGGGTTTAAACATTTGAATTGGTATGCACAATCTAAGCAGATTAGAACTAGGTCAAGCAGGTGACTTGGTGTGCTTTAAGAGGTTTTATACATCCGAGGAACTTCTGGCTTCTAATTGAGACCTACTAAACATGTAACCACGCCAGGCCGGTAAAAGAGAGTACAAACAAGTGAATTTCACTGTACACTAACAAAAGAAAGAAGGATGTATGTGGCCTACAACAAAATGATAATAGTGTCAGAAAAATACTTTTGGGTTGTTACACAGAACTGTTGTACCCTTCTTAATTGTTCTACATAGAGCTTTTTTGTTGCTTTGAAAGTACTTTTGCATGAAGGTTGCATTAAATGTATGACATCAGCACCAGTGGACGACTTCACACTGTTGGCCTCCACATGACCTTTTTCAACATCAGGACCGTCACCTTGCCAAATCCTCTCCACATGAGCAGCTGGACAACTAGGCACACGCACACTCAAGCACAGGCAACTGGATGCAATACAAGCACCTCCATCTCTTGTCTTAATGGGTTTTAGACTTTTCTGACTGTATACAAATCAAATGAATCTACCAGCCGGAGGCACGCCTGCAGACACACTAGAGTGAGGTGGTAGTTATATGGTGCTCTTAAGCTGGCACAGAATCGCAGGGCGCACCGCTGAGCTGAACAGAGGAAGTAAATGGAGAGAAGGGCACGGGGTGATTGGAAGGCGGGTAAAAAGCGTGAGGAGGACATGAGGGGAAAGGTTGAGATGGATCAGGGAAATGAAAAGCTAAAGCAGAAAAAGGAACATAAGTCCTCTTTCTGCCTCACTGTGTTTCATAGAAGTAAAGCGTGTGTTATTGTTACATCTACTGTTACATGTTCTCTAAATATGTATACGTTTGTTTTTTATGAATGCATATGTGCCTGTGTGCGCAAATGCAGCTGTGCTTTATGGTCATGCATTTTTATGGGTGCACTCACACACACACATATTCTCTGTGGTCAGGGCAAAACACTTAGAGCCCAACTCCCTCTCCAGTACTCACCTGACAGCTCACCATTTTTCATAGGATTTCTACTGCTCTCTTTCTCTCTCCCTGGATTCTTAAGGATCCCTTGGTTCTCATTAGGCCATTCCTTGGCAGCAGCTGGATACAGTAAAGGACTCTTTCTTCTTCCTTCACTCTCTCTCAATCAACCTCTCACTCCTCTTACCCTCTCGCTACCTTCCACTTGTACAACTTAAATCTCTCTTTGCTTCTGCAACAATCTGTGCCCCACCTTTTAATTTACTGCTATATTCCTCTATCCTATTCTCTAAATTGCTCGGCTCTCCTAGGACACAAGAATAAGATGATGAGGAACAACACAGCAAAACAAGGCAACCGCAGAGCAAAAAAAATGACCTGAAAACAAATTTGCTGAGTTCAACATGGCCCGATATTACCCCCCATTATTCGGTAGTCACAGGCGGGCGATTTAGAGAATGTCTAAAGTTATGATTAATTCATTCCACTGCTGCTGGTGAACATGGCGAAGCAATGATGCCCCAGAGCATCCTAACAATCAGTACCTTTCTCATTATTCTCAGTAAGACCTGCGAAAGATTTGGTATATGTGTGGGTGTTGACCATATTTGAAATGTATACACACGCATGTGTGAATCTCTAAATTTAATTTTTCGCCTGTGTCCCTTCACTCGAAACCCAATTCCAAGCTTGCTAATGCATTATGGATCATTAGACAAATACACTGACGGCGCACTGATTACAGAAATGAATGATGCATGCTGTTTTGCCCCATTGTGTGTGCGTAAATGTGTGCACTTGGAATTGTGTGCGTTCAGATGCACACAGAGAGGTCATTTACAAGAGACTCAAGGCAATGAACGGGATGTCCATTAGTGGAAGACTATTGGTAATACGACACAGGGGTTACAGCTAGGGTTTACAGCATCATACTAAACTACATCATCAGGTTCCATTCAAGGTCACCTGCAGTTTAACAATGAGAGTGAATCCCAGTATTTGCACCAACGTGTAGCTGGAACTATATTTTCTTCCTACAAAAACACATGGATCCAAAATAATAATCCAAAAAATTGTCATTAGTGTACTCACCTTCAGCGATGTAAACTCTGATATATGTATATAATACTCAAACTCACATTTCAACTGTCTTTCCTTATATATGTACTGACACTTCCACTATTTAGAGTGCAGCTAAACCATCCCTGGTGCTTCAACATCAGGTGAAATTTCAACAATGAATGTCTATGCTCAGGGTCCAGAATTTTGTACTACGTCCCTACATGCTGACACTGCTGTTGCCTACTATGCTCAAACTTGAAATCTAAATTTCAAATGCTTTCAGCTCTTGCACATCAAACGACAATTAAAACCCTTTCAGTGCTACCCCAATATCTACAAATCAGCCATTAGATTATAACCACTGAGTGGTGAAGTGAATAACAATGATTATCTTGTTATCATGGCACCTGTCAGTAGGTGGGATATATAAGGCAGGAAGTGAACATTTTGTCCTTCAAGTTGATTTGTTAGAAGCAGGGAAATCGGCAAGCGGATTTGATTGACTTTGACATGGTCCAAAACTTGTGGGGAATTCCATTCTGCAGTGGTCAGTACCTATCAAAAGTGGTCTGAGGCAGGAAAAGCGGTGAACCAGCAACAGGATCATGAGTGGCCAATGCTCACTGATGCACGTGGGGAGCAAAGGATGGCCAGTGTGGTCTGATCCAAAGGATGAGCTACTGTGGGTCAAATTGCTGAAAGATTTAATACTAGCTCTGATAGAAAGGTGTGAGAAGACATGGTACATTGCAGTGTGTTGCGTATTGGGCTATGTAGCAGCAGACCCCTTTCCACTGCTGAAAGCGCCTACAATGGGCACGTGAAGAAGATGGCCAGGTCTGATGGATTTTGTTTTCTTTTCCATCATGTGGATGGCCGGGTGTGTGTGCATCGATGTTGACTTGGCCTCAAAATTCCCTAGATCTCAATCCACTCGAGCATCTGTGGGATGTGCTGGACAAACAAATCTGATCCGTGGAGGCCCCACATTGCAACTTACAGGACTTAAAGGATCTGCTGCTAATGTCTTGGTGCCAGATACCACAGCACACCTTCAGAGTTCAGGTGGAGTCCATGCCTTGAAGGGTCAGAGCTGTTTTAGCGGAATACAATATTAGGCAGGTGGTCATAATGTTATGGCTGATTATACCACTCAAATAAAAGAACACCTTCATGTGCATAGAAGCATTTTGAATTATATCAGCTGCTTTCAGTAATTTGGAGTTGAACACTTCTCAATTAACAAGCTGATCAATTTAAAGCCCTTGCAAACTTCAAGAGTGCTTTAGATTTTTTTTCTTCACATGAAAGCATCAGCTATTTCAGATTTCATCTCAATCATCCCATATGTAGCGTTGTGTTTCCTCTACCTCTATCTACCTACATCTCAACTCTGATCTCTGAATATGCCTCAGCTTTGAAACAACATCCCAAGTCTGACAAATGGCGACATGGGTGTTTCACATCTCACTTTGTCTGAAGCAGTGGACTTTAACCAATCTGGAGTGCAGTTTTCCACACAAGGAGAGGGGTGAATGAATCAGAGCAAAGAGAAGGGGTCATGTTAGGGTCACAGATGATGTTCCGGTGCAACAAGTCTTTTCAAGTGAAGTCATCAAAGCCTCATTATTCCTTTCACTCAGGTCCACTTGGGCAAATTAGCTTCACCACTCAGGTGCGTGTGTGTGTGTCTGTGTTTCATAGTCTAATTTGTGCCAGTGGCCAGTGTGAGTGCAAACTGAGCTGGCTTTTGTGTGCTTGTGCGTGCGCACATGTGTGTGTATTTGTGAGCACAGGTGTTAATTGAGTTTAAAATTCTGCCGTTCAAAGAAACACACAGCACTTCTGGTCAGATGCTGTTTCATGGAAAAGGACACATCATCAAAAAGTGTACCATCAAACAGGCCCATTACAATGACAAGTGCTAAGGAGGAGGCAGAGCGAGGCAGAGCGGAAGAGGGAGGTAGGAAAGCATCAAAACAGAAGAAGGAAATATATTTTTCCTTCTTTCACCTGCTGAGCTATCCTACCTATGTACATAGATCTTTTTCTCTCATTTAAACAGAGAGACACAGAGAGGAAAAAGTGACGGTAAACAAACAAGAGAGGAGTTTATTTATCTTAAAATCATCACACCAGCAGAACCACTGGGCGTAACATCCGTCACGGACTGACTGCCTCCACTGCAATTTGCATATTCCTGTTTGCATAATGCTCATAAGTTTGTGTGTCTAATTACAGTATAACAAGCATCAAAATTGATTGCTTGCGTATCTCTTCTATTGAGGCGTCAGTCTTGATCTAAACAGTCATTTGCAGTGTGTGTGTCTGTGTTTATTTGTATGTTTTTTAAAAGCAAGTGATTCTGTGACCTTTAACTGCAGGAGGGGAAGGGAGAAAAGTTAGTGACTCACACACACACACACAGAAGAACCACACACTGTCATTTTGAGTTGATGCATTATTTTTTGATTAAAGATTCACCTTATCAGGGGAGCATGTAAAACACTCCATCACATGGAGCTTTAGTAAAGGCCAGCACTGTCACAGTTGCTTTGTGAGTCTGTAGGTAACTGCCGCACATATTTGCCACATAGATACACACCCACACAGTCTGTAGTGACATTCATTCCAGCAAACATGAAGGCATAGAAACAAAAATAAAGGTATCCAGTGCATCTTTTTCATGCATCAGACAGAGTTTTTTTCTCTGATAATCAATGTTTTTCATGCATGTGTGAAAGATAAATGCAGAAAAAATGCGACAAACTGCCCTTTTGTCTCATATACATGTTCTCTGATGTAAAACACAACCCATTTAGAAAGCCTGAATTTAAACATCCATTTTCTGACACGTGTATAGTCAGCTACCAATTAGCAGGGGAAAAAAGCTGCGAAGAACTGCACTGTAGATGTCAAACAGACCTACATGCACACCCAGCAGAGAGAGAAAGAAAGAAAGAAACAGAGGAAGAGAGAAAGTGAGAGACAACTAGACACCAATTAGCAGATAGGCACAACACGGCAAGGAGTTTTGACTAAGAGGAATGTCGTAATACCAATCTTCCTTTCCCCCTCCTCTTCCATCCTATCTCTCTCGTTAATTGGCTGTCACGCATGTGAGCATTGCGATGTATGTCTTCTATATGTGTGCGTGCATGTGGCAATTGCCATCCGGGCACTGTGGGCTGCGGTTGCCCCAGACAATGAGCGGCCACATCATTAGAGAGAAGTGATCTTATTCCACGTGTCGTTGCTGACTGCATTGGTCACCATACACGCTTTCTTTACCAGTTTCTTTCCCTCTCTTTCCATCAGTCTTTCTTCTACCTGACTTTCTAACTTTGTTGCCTCTCACATTATGCCCATGCTTGAACACACACAACAGGGGTTGGGAAGTCAGGCAAAACGAGGAATGTGGAAAATGCCTCCCGAGAGATAATGAAGCAAAGAAATGCCAATGCACGTGCATTAGCTAAGTGCATATACAGTATGTCTATGTGTATACAGCATATGTCCACACGCTAGCAGGATTGCAAAAGTTGCAAAGAGAGAAAAACTGAAAGTTACTAAGACGTCATACAATGGCACAAAGAAAAGAACTGAAATTTTAAAATGAAAAGTAAAAAGAGATTTTCTGTCCTACCGAGATTCATCTACGGACTGTGGAATTGAGCTATGCCATCCTTACTGCTCGGCTTGTAGCCCTTAAGCAATACAGGGATTAGCGTAAAATTTGTTCTGTGAAGCTCCTGCTGTACTATGTGGCTGTGATCTGAAAGAATCTATCTCAATGCATTAAGACCTGAGGGAGAGCTCTTTTAGGAGCAAAGAAAAACAAAGAGATGAGGGTGTTTGGTAAAAACAGTTGCTACAGGATTCTGCCTATTGAGTCATTATAAGATCTTTTTCAGGCTTTGCATGTTAAAGGATCAGTTGATAAAAACGGGTTGCTGTTACCTACATGTTACCTGGCAACTTGGGAAAGCAGCCCAACTCACTTTAGCCATTACATTATGCTTGAGAGGGAAGATTTTATGTTGACTAATTTGTTGTATAATCATTTGCTGCTGTCATGCAGAGGCTGACTGAGGGCATATTCTCTGTGAGACACTGCTGGATGCTAGATCTGGCTCCAATCTTGTTACTTAGAAACATAAAAGTTTTGCTGTTACTTCCTCTGAATGTGTTTATGAAGTATTTTTCTACCCATCGCCTGTGTTGGTTATTTTCTGTTCCTCATGCTATTGTTTACATGATGCTTCAGGAATGAAAGATGACATGAACAATGATATGAGAGATAAAAACACTTTTCTTATCTGCATTTCAATCTGGAACAAATGTGGCTGTATTCTACTACAAAGCAGGTTTTAATGTTACTATATCCCCTTTTGTTTGACACTTGGTTATTTATATTTGCTTTTATGCAACTCATATTGGATATAATTGTACTAATTGGATATAAATGTACTAACTTTGGCTGTCATAGCTTTCATGCTTTTCTGCCACATAACTAGGTTTGGAAGAATATTACTATTATAACATTTTTGCTTTAATTCTTCGTGGCATACTTTCAACAAGGTGATGGAAATATTCCTTAGAGACTTTGGTCCATATCGACATGATAGCATCACACAGTTGCTGCAGATTTGTCGGCTGCACATCCATGATGCGAATCTCCCGTTCCACCACATCCCAAAGGTGCTCTGTTGGAAAGAGATCTGGTGACTGTGGAGGCCACTGGAGTACGATGAACTCATTGGTATGTTCATGAAACCAGTTTGAGATGATTCGAGTTTTGTGACATGGTACATCATCCTGCTGGAAGTAGCCATCAGAAGATGTGTACACTGTGGTCATAAAGGGATGGACATGGTCAGCAACAATACTCAGGAAGGCTGTCGCGATTAAATGATGCTCAATTGGTACTAAGGGACCCAAAGTGTACCAAGAAAATATCCCCCACACCATTACACCACCACACCACAGGATGGGTCCATTCTGCCCCATTCTGATGCTCGCTTTGAACTTCAGCAAGTTGTCTTGACCACGTCTACATGCCTTAATGCATTGAGTTGCTGCTATATGATTGGCTAATTAGTTATTTTTGTTAACAAGCAATTGAACAGGTTTACATAATAAATTCTTAGCAATCAGTGGCCTGGTGCAGTGACTATTGTCTGGTACAGGACTCAGGACAAAACTCCGGGAAGTCACTGTGCAAGGAGGGTAGTGGGTAGTGCACGCATCTCTCACAAAATTATGTCTTTTTACATTACTTTTACAGAGAAACCAAATATTTAGCCTCCAGCTAAATACTTAATGCACAAACATGGCAAGAATGACAAGAAAGTGAATATTTCCTTGACAAACTGTTCCTTTAAATGTACCCCTTTGAAATATGGGACAAACTAAATGAACAATATATTATTCAACCTAAGATATAAATCATGTTATGCATGGGCGGAGAGAAGAGGGTATGAGTCCATATATATCAAGCAAAATAATTAGTTGCTCACTGAAATGTGGAGATTCAATATGTCACCAACGTCCCCACTGTTGGTAAAAGAGTCAAAACAAGATTTATAAATTCTGAAAGCTGAGTAGTTAGCTTGACTCACTTTACATACAATAATCCAGTAAGATGTGAGTTCTAAAAGGAGGAGAGGACGTGCGTTAGATTCAAACAGTAAGATGATACAACAGAGGTAGATCTCTGAATCAAGAAATAATAAAAACATGTAGGTGAGAGGTGTCGTCTTCAGCGGGTTTTGAAGCTTTATACATATCACTGCTCTGGCTGAATTGGACAGTCTGTCGTGAAACAGTGCTTCTTGTGGTAAATCAGTTTATTCATAAGGAACTGGAATTTAGAGCCAGTCTGATGTGCAGCTGAACTAGCAGGGTACTGAAAATTTGAACAACTGTTTTGGCACTATCAGTCCCTTTCTGTGATGCTGTTTCTAATTATCTTCCTGTGTTAATCCTGAGATCTGCTCATTAAACAGAGCAAGAACATCCACACACTGTCAGCAACTCCACAGGAACAAAGTGCCAAAACACAGGGAAGGGTTCACACATAGAAAGACACACACCATATCTCGTTCCCTCTCCATATGTGTCACTCACACATGCCACCGTTTCTGCTTCCGTCACACGCCTTAGATTTCCAATATGATGACATGTGACATTTCACTAATCAATTTTTCATATTTGACAGTCTGTATGAATATACTGAAGGCCAGGCTTTTCACAGCTATTCATGTTGGTCTGACAAGCCTGAACATGTGTGTATGTTGCTGAATGTGTGTGTCCAAGCTCATCAGAGTCTGTTTCTGTGTGGGTTGGAATCTGTTTGGGATACGAATTATCCTTCCCCAAAAACATAAACAAATACAATATGTATGTTTGGCCAAAGAAAGCTGTCAGACATGATCTCTGTCTCTGCCCACTGTGTGCATCTGTGCATGCTGCTGCTTAAATTCATGCATTTCTCATTCGCTGGCAAAGCTTCCCTCAGAACAGTTCACTACAAAAATGAAATTCAGTATATATTGTAAAACCATTTCACAGAGCTGTAGCCTTACTTTGCTGTCCATGCACACACACACACGCACGCACGCACGCACGCACACACGCACGCACGCACGCACACACACACACACACTCTCTCTTTTAGTCCACTCGGAGCACTCAGTGACATCCATATTGCATGAGAATTTTGCTGGGTACTAGTCCCACAAACACACAGAAGAGCATGTATAGAGTTTCTCACAAAAAGACATGTGCGCACACAGCAAAGACTCATTACAAAGTATGACTTCATGAGTTCAGGCCTTTAGACCCTGCAGCACGGATAGCACGTCTTCTTCTTCTTGTAGTTTTATTAATTCATCGAATGGGAGCTGTGCACTGCGCGCCTCACAAACCATAATTTACCATGCACTGCGCTAACAGCTTGAGTGTATCTAAAATAGAGTATAGTTACATTTTCACCCGCTGTCATTTACATGACAAAAAAGCCAGCAGCTCAGTTATTTTTGATCCAATGAAGGGCGCAAGTGAGGAATTCTGCAGACAGACAGCATTAGGGAGAGAAATTGCCTAAACTCAGCATGCTTCTGATGTTCATCAGCTAACAGGAAAGATGGAGGTTAAATGAAGGAGGAAATAATTATTTCCAGCTCGAGGAAAGGAAAGATGAGGGTAACAGAGGATTAAAAAAACAGCATATAACACAGTTTGTCAGAGTACATATTTAAATAGAAAACCTCGCCACTTTTCTGTCTTTTACACTTTGAGTCCACATTCTCTTCTCCTCCTGCTTCATTTTGCTGATTTTCTCTCCTCTTCTGCTTTGAGTTTGTGGGCATAGTGCCAGAGAGAGAGTGTGTTTGTGGGTCCCAGTAGAGAATGTGTAAACTCGACCCCTAACCCACCCTTAAGAGATCCAGACCATCAAATATGCATATGGCAGCCAGAGCAGATTTTTTTTCATACAGTGTACTCTGCACTAGGCCCATTCTCTCATACATTTGGATGTATTTAGAGAAATTGCACGTGCCCTTCCGCCAACGAATGCCCTCACTTACATCCACAATCACAAAACCTGATGCCCGGCTTAGAAGTTTCTAATTCTTGCTGCAGACCCACCCGATTGTGAGCCCTCCTCTGCTCTTGCCCGCCTAGCTGGTTAACTTGCTTTTTCTTCTCTAGCTTAGCATCACTGATTTCTTTTATTTCACCAGCTCAAGTTTCAAGCCGTGGCAAGTCTCCTGCTGATGAGATGGGTGCACACAACATTTCAGAGCGGCTCTCTCAAAGAGCAGGAGCGTGATGAAACAAGAATCTGCCTCCCATTTGGTGAGCATGCACTACAGTACCAGTCTGTTCACCTGGAAAAGTATGAGACAATGGGAGAGAGTCAAACGAGAGAGTAAATCCTAAAATGCCATCCTAAGTCCTCACTTGGGGTGCGGCTTCACACTGTTTCAAAAGGGATTGTTATCATTCAGCCAGGATGCATTTGCTGGCAGCTATGGGTGCTGTCAAACACTATGAACCATAATCCAATGAGCCAGAGCTCATCTTGCGGTGGCCTGGCTGCCACTTGGAGGTATTTCTGTATAAACCTGGACAGAATCCCATCATGATGGGCTCAATCAAGGCCTCTCTTAAAGAGGAACCCACCCTAAACCTAGCACTGTTGAGCCTATTGTATTGTTTAGTGTTTTCTCCACCACCTCTATCTCTCCAAATAGTTTCTAGGGTTTATAGCTGTACCATCAAAACACCAAAGACTCTAGTTGCAACCTCAATTTAACGGCATACAATGTTGTGGCCACAAGAGTTTGTGTGTTTCTGTGCATTTTGGGAGTGTCCACTTTTTGCTTTAAAGTGCATTAGTGCTTTCAACCGTCTGCCCTTGAATTAAGTTTGATAATGGATACATCCTCTAATGTACAGTATGGATTACAAGTGGTTAATATGTAAATGAAAGCATGTCTCCCTTTTACACAGAAATGTGAAGATTCTGATTATGAGGATTTTTAAGCTCCTACACCTAAAACTCTGCAATAGCAGTTACTCAGCTATCCTAAACTGATGTGAATAGGCATACTAATAAACACCCACTGCATTAAAGAGAATATGGCATATCATTGTTGGTCTGCCACTGTGTTCCAGACAGAAATAGCTCAAAAACTCTCTGTCATGTCATGTAATTTTGTACAAATATGAAAGTCTCCCAGAGGAGGACTCTGGTGATCACCTGAGTTTTCCTCTAGCGCCAGTTTTAGTTCAGTGACTCAACAACTACTAAATGGATTTCCATGAAATTTAGAACAGACATTTATGTCCCCTTTGAAATGATTTCTTATCTCTTTTGTGGTTCCTTAACTTTTTATCCAGCACCATCATCAGGTCAACATTTTTATTTGTCCAGTACTTTGGTTTATGGTCAAATACCTGAAAAGCGAATGGCATTCCCATCAGCCGTACTTTGCTTATAGTGATAATTAGATGCCGACCTTGGTAAACATTATAACTGCTAAACATCAGCATGTTAGCACTGTCACTGAGAGCATGTTAGCATTGCAGTACAGCCTCACAAAGCATGGCTGAAGACTTAGTCTTCTTAATTTCCAAAAACTGTATTGATAAATGATTGCCTGCAACACTGCTGATTTCTCTGGATTGATCAACTGGATTGACTGACGACTTGCTAAAGCAAAGCAGTCAAGATGAAGTCTAAACTGAACTACAATGTATTATGTGTAGATATTTAAATAAATATATCCCTGCAAGATGGACAACTAACACACCCCTGTGTTTGAATGTAAGAGCCTGATAAAGCCATGCATGGATGCTCACGGTGACATGCACACACACTTAAGTCCAGTGACATACTCATAGTCTCTAATTAGCATCGACACTTCATTGTAAAGGGCAAAGTTGTCTGCTGGCTTTTGGGCATGACACTCCTACAATAACCCTCCAGTCATCTGGAGGTGGAAGGTGAGGGGATGAGAGAGACTGCATCACACACACACGCACACACACACACACACACACACACACACACACACACACACACACACACACACACTATAACAGCCCACACAGCACTCAAAATGACACTATGTTAAGGTGTATATGTGGATTGTTTGGAAATGGTGCAGGGATTCAAATGTGTCAGACAATACAGAGTAAACTGAAAATGGCTCTAACTGAGATTTACTGTTTCCTCTCAGCATATCCCATCACACTTTTCTCTCTTTATCAATCCCGCTCGCTCCTGCTCTACTTCTCTCTCCCTCTCGAGTGGTGGATGCCGAAACTTGACCCAAAACCGTGAATCCTCTCACCTGAGCTGAACTGTTAGACAAACATGGAGAAATGAAGTAATCGATGGCAATTGAGTTTAGAGTGGCCATCGTGGTGTAAAAGACAGAATGGCAGGGCATGTAATGGAGACAGAGAGAGGCAGTTCGGGGGCACATGTGCACGAGGAGGCGCAGAAAGCCGAGTCAGAGAAAATTGACTGTGTGGCAGTACGACGCTGAGGGATTTTCAATGAGAAAAGAAACAGGGTAAATTGATTTTTGAATCAACTTCTGAGTAGAGATCAGACTCTCACAGTCAGACATTACCATATTCGAAATGATGATCATTTCTGCTCAAGTGATGTGAGTAGTATAGTTTGAGGGGTCTTATACTGTAGACTCTCTTTTAAACACACACACATAGTCACACACAAATCCAGGTGTCAGTGGAGCGTATACAGTAGCTGAGCTGAATGCTGTGATGGGCTTGAAGCTCAGTGAACCGCAAGCCCTCCACTCTCTCTGTCTCATGTCGGAACAGATGGCAACACTACCAAGCCTCACACTCATCCATCATCTACCATTCATTCAGCTGGGCAGTACATAGGTATCTGCGTGTGTGTTTGTGTGTGCTTGTCCACAGTTTACTTTTAGGTAAAGTGACACTGAGGAGATTGGCTGTCAAACGGGTCTGTACACTGAAGCGCAGCTGCCCGGATTTCAGGTCAGCTGTGTTTTTCTGTTTGAGCACTGAAACGCTGGACTGCACTTGCATATGCATGTTGCAGCAGTGCGTCGGCTTGAAAGAAAAAGAAGACTATCCCATTAGTTCAGCAAAATGTGAAAGAAAAACATACCACGGGATGATGGATGCCGTGTGTCAACTGCTGTGAAAACTGAGGCTACTGAAAGTGGCGCAGTGTTGGTGATGCCTGTCGAAACCAAAGTTCTCTCTCTACTCTCTTTACCCTTTTGAAGCATTGGAGGAGAGGAAGTGCAGATGTGTAGTTAGTATTTCAACTCATCATCTCTCTCCATCTCTCTGTCCTTCCTTGTAGTGATTTCTCTATGAGTATGGAGCGCCTCGGGCAAAAACTCTGAAACCATCTGCTCTGATAAGTTTGCCTCTCCATTCGTCTTTTGCTTAGAGTTTCACCAGCTCGCTCTTTGCTCTTCACTCCATTTTTGCTCCTGTACGACCCTGTGCTCCACTGATTGTTAATTGTGCTTTGTTTAGTGCGTCCAGGGTGGCTTAACCCTGAATTCAAAGCACACTCATGAATTTCGATGCTTTTCATCGCATTAGTTTGCTTAAACATTGCATACAATTACAATGTTTACACTCAATGTTATTTTATTATTTCATTTAACAAACAACTGGAGCTTTGGAGCACAACTGCTGGTTTTGATCAAGGAGCTGTAAAGACTTTTCACAGTATTTCTGATACGGTAGATGCATCTTTTTTTTAAACTTGTCTAAAACCTTGCCAACCCGTTTCTCAACCATCTGCTTACAGTACATAACCATAAACATCTGGCTTCTGAGAAGACCATTGTTTTACAAATGTCAGTGTAAAAGATAACACAAGATGTTAAACGTTTCTCATGTCACATACCTTCTGTCAACCTTAAGACTACAGCAACTGTTCACGCTAACAAGCCCGTGCAACAGGGGGTTCCATGGAGCCATTGTTTTGAACCTTTCTCGAACAGTCTTCAGTGTCTGACAGTCCCTGTTACCCCTCCAGACCAAAAGCCCTGATCTCCACGGGAGGTGTGTGTTGATAGACAGAACAGACAGAGAAGTAGTGTAATTGATATTGATGTTCCTAGCATCTCTACAGGTTCTTCATATTCCTGGCCCTCCGGTGAACCACCACTGCTTTCTCTCTGGAGAATCAAGTCAGCACACCCTGGTTGTTCATCTGTTTAAAACTAAGCTCCACCCCCCTTTAATTACAGTTGCTACGCCTGTCAAGCTTTCTGTACATGAACAGCAAATATGTGTTTGCAGTCACAGATGGTTTACCACTTGAAATTCTTCATACTTTTTTTAAACAATAGCTGCTTGATTTCAGACAGAGGTAGACAAATGCAGCCTTTCCATTTCTAGTAGGTTGACCATATTTTGGTTTTCAAAGAAGAGGACAATTGGGGCAGGAGGCAGACAAACCCACGCAATGGATGGAAGGTTGGGGCTGGGTTTGTGTAAAATTAAGATTTTATAACATTAAATATAAAGTTTAATGTTAGTAGAATACAAACATATTTACCCTTTATTGTCTAAGGTCTGCATACAGATTGTTTATAGTAGGCCTATTTGTAACATTTCAACAGCTTATTGAGATTCAATAACTCAACTGATTCACAAATATAACATATGATTAGGGCTAATGTTAGTGTATTCATTATGGTCACCCAATTTCTAGTCAGTAACTGCCAATTTTGCAGGTGAAATGACAACTGTCACTGGCACATTTTATCAGATGTAGCTATCTAGCTAAATAAGATAACATTATGCCCATGAGTTGGTTGAAAACACTTTCTGTGGCTGATTTTTGAATGATTCCTGCTCTTTATCATGATAAAAGACTGAGGCTAAATCTACATGTCCCACATGAAAAGTTAGCATCCGCACACCATCTTCCAAATTCATTAAATGCAGTGTCGCCCTTATTCCAGACCCAGTGTACACTGCCTTAACATGTGGATAAATCCAGAGCTTGACAGGCCTGCCATGTCTGTTTACTAAGCTATGATTTGGCAATCACTGTTCAGGGGCGGGGGTTAGTGAACGGCACTTGCTTCTGTGGTGAGGTCCCCATCTAGGACTGGAATGCACAAAATATTGATGGCTTGAAAAATTAAAATGAACCTGATGTTAGACAGATAGCCAAGCCTGAGGATGAGAGGAGAGAACATGCTGGGAGTCAAGACAATCCCTCAGACTTTAAAAGTCTGGAAACATTCTTTGTTGTGCTCTATGTCTTGCATCTTTCAGGTTCTTCAATTCTGTATTGTATCTGTCATTCAACTATATTCACTTTGTAACTCTTGTTATTATGTAAAGAAAACAGTGGGGTGCACAATTTGATTCATTGGAACAGGGGAACTGCACTCCAGTAAACTGGGCTCTAAACATGATCAAGTGAAATGACCCTGCGTCCATCCAATTCAACCAGTCTATTCATTAACTAATTAAAAGAAATGGCCACTTAGCCAAATCCATTTCGAAGAAGACTGCTGTACTACCAGTCCAGCTTTCTCCCCATGGATTAAGGCTTGGTGGAGCAATTAGGCTGACAGAAGGCTGACTGGACCTAGACTGACTGAGCACTTCCTGGGTGAACATAGTTGGGTCTGCGCCCTTTGATTGCTGGAGCTCTGGAGTGTTTTTTGCGCATTTATAAATCAGAGAATATTCGAATGGTTAGTGTGGGTGTGACTCACACACATACACACTCACACACAAAGAAGTGGTAATAATGTATTCATAAAAAATATTGCATACTGGACTATGAACAGTATCCCAGGCTTCTGTCAACAAACAGGCAGTGATTTGACAATGCTTCCACCGATGAATTATTCTGTTTAAATTATGCTTTTATTATGCTGTTGGAAGCATCCGTGTGGCCAGAGAGCAGAAGTCTGTGTGTTTGTATGTGTGGGGGATTTTGAATCAATGTAACAATATAAACCATTTAGTACATAACAGTCCTACATTTTAAACTCTCACACAGAACAAAAGGGTGGGTATATGATGGAAAATTAATTATTAGAAAAACCACACAGTGGACAATGAGCCATGGGAAAATTTTTTAGTGGTGTGATCATTTGAGATGCAAAGTATTTGAAACTACATAATACATTCAGATTTAGGCTACTGCTTGCAAAGCAAAGTCCATTCCTCAAATCCACTGTCCTGTGTTGAATGAGGAAGCCACTCACTGTTGTCCAATATTATACTCGCTGCAACCTCCAAAATGAATCATAGGAAACTCCATATCCTTGTTTCTGATCAGATGATGTCAGTGGTAACAAGTTTGTTACCCTGGCGGCACGGTGTTGCAGTGGTTAGCGCTGTCTCCTTACAGCAAGAAGCTTGTGGGTTCGACCCTTGGTAGTTCCAGGCCTTTCTGTGTGAAATGCATGTTCTCCCTGTGTCTGTGTGGATTCTCTCCGGGTGCTCCGAGTGCTCCGGCTTCCTCCCACCATCCAAAGACATGCGGACTAGGTTAATTAATTGGGTGAGTGTGACTGGTTGTTTGTCTATGTGTGGCCCTGTGATGGACTGGTGACCTGTCCAGGTCCCCTGTCAGCTGGGATCGGCTCCAGCCCCCAGCGACCCTGTACGCAGGATAAGCGGTTGACGATGGATGGATGGATCTAATATACATGCGTCCAACAAGAAGGAGCCACTTAAACATTCCCCCAAGTCAGGCATTAAAGTCTGGCAAGACTGGCAAGATCAAAATTCTGATGCTACACGATCTGAGGTTGTCTACTGCAGTGGTTCTAAATTCACGTGCCGTGGACTGAAACAGGAACAGGAACTAACACATTCATACATTTATACACGGTTCCGTATCTTGCCCAAGCACACCTCGACATGCAGACGAGAGGAGCCTGGGATTGAACCACCGGCCTTCTAATTAATGGATGACCCACCCCATGATTTGTGAAATGCAAAAGGAAAACGAGATTCTTAATTACTGCCAAGTTTGCTTGCATTTTCAATTTGAAAGTTCACGTTTAAGTTCAAGTTGGGCGTCCGACTTCACAACTTCGAGGGAAGTACATGTGACGGACTCTACTGTGACATCCATCTGTCTGACACCCTCTCCGCCCAATTGCATTACCACTGCAGGTGGGAAGAGACTTGGTGTGTCTCACTGGTCCCTTTCTGTCTCTCACTGTCGGTCTCCATCAGTTGCACCTTTTTTGTTTCTTCTTCCAACAGTCTTTCTTTTTCCCCTTTACCCACAGAGCAAAAGCATATTACCAGATGAGAGATAAACTTGAGGTCTAGCGAATCTACAACAGATGGATAATGATGAATGACTGTCTTTTACTCCCACACAGGTTTAGCAATGAATCTTTTGCCGAACAAGTGTGACCCTCTGCTGGGATGAGCTGCTATTATAACTGAAATCTTGCTTAACTAGCTGATCACAGCTCTATTATTACAGACAACTCGTGGTTTATGGGAAGAGGTTCCATGAAGAGTTTCCCTATCTTCTACCTTCTTAAAATCCCTGTTGTAATGAAAATAATGAAAATGTATATGTTGAAATGTGGGTGGTTATACAAATAAAGTGTTTTCAGAAATATAAAGAACAGCAAAGTAAATTATATAATGCTGATATGAGAGTCTTGGGACACCCTAATCTGAAGCAAAATATAAAAAAGGTCACATAGTGCATTTGAAATGCATCATGGGTTTTTCTAAGGGTTTAAAGGCTCTGAAACTGGGTGATGTATTTGATTCAGACTACTTTTGTTTTCTCTGTTGCTTCACTGCACATCTCTATTCAGATATACTGCAATCTTTTTCCCCAACTGAGCAAACAGGCCAAACCAGTGCACACGTGTACACATGCATACTAATGAAACACCCCTGTGTACACAAATGTGCACACACATGCACATAGATAAAAAGAAAAAAGAACTACTCCCGCACAGTCCAAACTGTAGCAGGGGAGCTGTATCAGGAAGAGATGGGTAATAAAACTTTCCCTTAGTCAATGGAGTCTGTTAGAGTGTGTGCTTGTTTGCTACTCTCAACGGTGCAGGAGGTCTGATTTGTAGCAGTAATATCGACAGACAAGACCTTGGAATGAGGTCTTTCTTTCAGGGAGTCCTCCTACCCTTTTGTGCCTGCACATAAATGTTCACACAAAGGAACACACAAACACAAAAACTAGGTTTGTATTAGTGTACTGAGGACCTTTCGAATAATGTCATATCCAATCTCTAACACCTAACCGCAATACTAGTCTTCACTATGTGCACAAGTTTACCTTAAAGAGCTGGTCGCAACAGCATTTAAAATGGAAGTGAAATCATCAGTGGATTTGCTTGTGGGATGAAGAACAGCGGCACACATTTTATTAAACTTTGATGAACGCTGACATGCAAATTCAGTGCTGACATTTGAGAGAAGTGAGAGCCAGGGAGTCCAAGATGGAGGAAGCTACAGTATCCTAGATTATTAGCTAGCCGTGTGTCACTTTTAGAAAATCCTCTGTCGGACTATAAACTTCTCCAGCAGAGACCAACGGTTTGATGAGAACAAACTGCCAGGGGGAATAAACAACACAGTACAGTGAAGAAGAAAGAAGCTTGGAGAGCTCTTGTGACTTGCGCAGCCTTGGCTGTCTACCATGTTAGCAGTTAGCTCCCTAGCTAGTAGTTTATCATCTACACCTGTAAGTAGTCACCTACGTCACCAAGTTCCCACAACATATTTTGCAATTTTCCTCTGTGCCACTCTGTGGTGTGACTGGGCCTTAACATTGACATAATACTAGTTCTAACCTAAATCCGAAACCGAAGTACTAAACTGAAAAAGTGGTAACACCGCAGTGAGCCGTTACAGAGCCAGAATGCACCCAGAATGCAATGAGAACTGTTCTCTCACCAGAGAGCTCTACATCTAACACAAGGACAACACCATACACAGTTACACACCTTTCTCACTTCCAACATTGTACATTGTACAATAGTGGAGACACAAGGGAAACCGACAATACCTGCTACCGTCTTTAGCACCTTATAAATCAGAGCGAGCTCGGAGGTCCACACACCCTGTTTCTCTACTGACACATTGGCCAATTAAACTTCTAAACTCTGACACTCAGACTGCCTGCTTTTTAGAGTATCTGGGGTATTTTTCAGCGTGTGTGTGTGTGTGTGTATGTGTGCGCACGCTCAGGGTATACCGTCCTGGCATTTCTGTCAAGCAACGGATGGATTTCTGTTTGACTGTGAAACTGTAGAACTTTTAAAAGGTATGAGACAGCAAAAAAACAGCACACTTCCTTCCCCTCGCTCTATCCCCGTACAATATGGCATAACAGAGACCTAAAAGAGGGCTTTTTCATATCCTCTCTCTTTGTCTTCAATCCTCTCTGGAGTCACTTTAAAACATATTAAGCTGTTTGTTGTCCTCATACCAAGTCTTTCCATGAAGCTCAGCCAAACTACAGATAGAAAATAAAACAATTCTTGTGAAGCCAAATGACTCATCCTCAACCACAATTAGGCTGCAGAAAGCGAAATAAAAGTCACCTTCAAATAAGTCCAAGTCACTTTAGTGAAGTCGATAACTAAATTCACATGAGAGAAGACGATTTGGGCGACAAATCCTCAGTGTCTTCTGCTTCACCATATTGAAACTTAACTTTAAAATTGTATTTGTATTTGGTCAAAGTAATTAAGTTATTTACTCAAGAACTGTCAACTGCAACTTTATACTTCTACTGCAATTCAGAAGCAAATATTGTACTTTTTACTCCGCTACATACAGTATACTTGATAACTTTAGTCACTAGTGACTTTGCATTGCAATTCAGATTAATAATACAAAATGTCATCAACAAATAAATGATGATGTATTATTAAAGTTTAAGATAAAACTTCATTGATACCTAGGGGAAATGCACAAGCTACACAGCAGTAAATAAAGTCATTAAAATCAGCCACACTTTTACCAACTGCTCCATTAATGTGATGAACACATTAATACATCAATAATTATAATCCAATATACTGTACATTGTTCTGAAATTGGACATTCTGTGTAATGAGTATTTTTTCTTTTGGTATACCAAGTTTATGTTGATGCTGGTACTTTCGAACTTTTACTTTGAATGTAGGACTTTTACTTGTAGTATATCTGCACTGTGGTATTGCTATGTATACTTAAGTATAAGATCTGATTACTTCTTCTACCACAGTTGGCGGCATATTTTATTCCCCCTCATATGCATGACAGTCCTTGCACAGGGGCCACATTCTCAGTAATGATTTCAATCACTCATCTTTTGCTACAAAGTGATGGGGTAAAAAGTATTTCCAACATAATCATGTGATTTCCAGGTGGCTAGCTAATGCTGATTGACAAGCATATTCATTTTCAGATAAAAAAAAAAGCTGAAGGAGATGAAAAGGCCAGAAGATCATCAAAGATTCAGTTCACATGTGACAAATCCTGTTCAGTACAGAGCCAAAATGATCGCAATAAAGACGGTAAATAATTATCACTCACTGGCATACCATTTCTGCAGGTTATCAGAAACACGCCAAACACCTGCAGCAGGTATATGCGTCTGTACGTGTGTGTATGTATGCTCGTTTACTGATTTGAATATGCGGGTGTGTGTGTGTGTGTGAAAGTGACTGGTTGAGTGCAAACATCCACGCAGGATTATGGAAACAGTGGATTATTTCCTCCGCGCCTTGAAGAAGCTCCTTTAAATCCTTAAATGAACAGTCAAGGAGAGGACAGCAGCTTGGAGATGAAATGGTTTCTTCTGAGTCATTCCGAGTGTTTTCTGCTAATACTGCTACAACAAAAGCGACCTAAAGCTTTCAGAAAAAGAGATGCTTTGTGAAATAAATCAGCCGTTAAAAATTCACAAATCCACTGTGTGTATTTGTCAATATTTGTTTTGGATGACAGCACTTTTTTTGTTGAGTAAGTGTCAATGTGCTCCTGTTTGTGTGTGTGTTTGTTGGTGCACATTGAAGCATGAAAGAAAGACGCGCGTGAGTGTGTGCATGGCACCAACTGTGTGGGCCCCGACACCCAGCAGTAAATAGTCGAAGAAAAAGCAGGATAACTGAGCTCAGCAGCCTGTTAGACTGTTGATAAAGGAGAGATCTTCCTTTAGAACACAAGAGCAACAAAACATCAAGCCTCGCCTCTCTTCTTCTTCTTCTTCTTCTTCTTCTTCTCTCTCTTTCCCCTGATGTCTCCCTTCCTCGTTCTCCCTCTCCCTTTATGCCCAGCATCTGTCGCTTGCTGGGAATGCCAATGGCAAAGACAAAGGAGCAAAAAGATGAAGGCAGAGAGGAAGACAGAGATATGAGGAGAGAGGGAAAGGGAAGGAGCAAGAGGAAGGATACTTGAGAATTGAGTGACAGGTAGTCCATCCAAGAAACTACAAAGAGATGGAGGGATAAATGTAACGATGGATGAAAACAATGAAACCACAAGCTGGATACCTAGATGAAGACAAGCATAAGAAGGGAGGGGGAAATACTGGAAGACGTGAGGCATGATGTCGATGTGTGTGTTTGTGTGCGTGAGAGTGTGGGATCTGGCAGGCGTTGCTTTTGGCCTTCATTGGGGAGCTGATAAATCCACAGACGTTTGACTCCTGCCAGAAGCTGCCACACACACACATACACACACACATGCTCTACACACACTACATCTCCATCTGTTTGACTTGTGCCAGTTGCCCCCTTTAAATTACCCAGCATGCCTTGCTCACTCAGAGAAATGAGCCTATTCGATAAGTGCTGTGAAAGAGAGACAGATGGACATAAAATACAGATAAAGACTTTGGGGGCTAAAAGTATCCTGTTAGTCACCTGAGTTGTATGCTCTATCTGACTAGCATGCAACTTCAGATGAGCTCCAACCTGTTTGGTGGAGGTTACCTCAATAGGCGCATTATTATAGCAGGAACAGGTTGTACAAATCAATAATGAGAATATCTGAAATTAGACAAAACATTATATGTGTTCAATGCTGTCAAACTAAAAAACACACACTTAGTGTGGGACATTGCTTGTTTTTAAATGGCTGCGTCAAACAGGACAATGTGACCATTATGTAGGCTATGCTGGCATGATGTGGCACAGCAAAGTTCATCCTTGCAAAACAGATATCAGTAACGCTACTACTCGGGGAACATGATATTGCTAGTCAGTCACATTAGCGCTACGTTAGCTTAATTAGCTCAGTTGCTAACAAGACAATAAGGTCACACAGTTTATTTAACTGTCAAAAATAAAAAAGGTAGTTGGTGCAACACAGCTAATGGCTTCGTCTTTTTTGGACTCAAAGGCTTTCCGTTCCCTCAAAGGTCAGCTGTGTCAGGATTGTTTTGTTAAAAACAGTATTGAGGTTTCATACCCTGCTCTGGTCATGACAACTCTTCTCCGTATAAAAACAAACCCTTTTCTCTATATCTCCCGTGGGAGGTCAAACTTCAAGGAAGGGAAATAGCATTTAATTTACATCAACAAAAAGATCTTTGCTAGGACTGGGCCTAAACTATTGTTAAGCCATTGTTTGTTTTATGGTTGAAAGAGTCTCTCGGAGCACTATGACACCAAATCTTGTTGCAAGTTTCACGCAGCAGCAGCAGCAGCTCAGTCAAAGCTTCATACGTTTGTCCATCCCAATGACATGTTCTCTTTATGTTTTATCTTGCATGACAGCATGTTCAGTTTGCGTAATTATGTTTCATAGCTTCGAATGCGCTGAACCACTTTGTCACCTGAGGCTCAGGGTATTGTCTCTTTCTCTGTCAACTGGTAGCATGTATTATATACATATGCAATTAGGAGGGATGATAAAATGCTGTTTTATCTGTGACATCATCTCCCTGGTAAACGGACGAAGGCCGGTTTGTCAATCAAATGGGAATGCAGTCACTCATGGTGCTCTGGACAGGAACAAAAAACAGGGACACCAGGAAGTGGGGAGTGTCAGGAGAAGAGAAGATCTAAACAGTGATGCCTGATTTACATGTTACAAACTCACCTGCCTGAGGCAAAACCTTCAAAGCATCTTAAGTTCCTTCAATATCACACATAAGTAAATACCCACCTAACAAATGAGTAGATGAGGTTTCTGTAGCAGTTATCTCAGCCCTCAGGTGAGTCATGGTCACTGCACTGCATTAAGCCAGCTGCTGAGAACAGCATAAATTCTCAACAGCCAATGTGGCCTGCAAGGTAAACCTCCATAAATCCTTTTTAGTCATTAAGATATTCCTTGGAGTAAATGGGCTAAAGCGACATGACTCCTTAGTTGTTCCTTTGTGGAATATGGTAGCGTTGATTAAGGTGTGGTGGTTTCCATTCTGCTGACTCACTCAGGGACCGGCTCTTTTCCCCACCTCGTTTAAATAGGAGGGCAGATAAAGGGCTCTACTTGGTCAAACAGTGCCGAAGAGCGTGAGATGGGCTAATGAGAGCTGTGTGGCCCAGGCATCCAGAGTGGTGTGTGTGTGTGTGAAATACAGAAAGTATTTATATTTTGGCTAATTTACAGCTAAGCCTGTAAAATTAATAAGGCAACAGCAGCGAGGAGCCGCTGGTTTAAAAAAATAAATAAATCAAACAAAACAATGTTAAAACAAAACACATCAACAAGGCTGCGCTGCATTTTGGCTGAACATGGAAATAAATGATTTACAGGCGCACACCCACACCCAGAAACAAATTGGCATGATGTAATGCCCAAAAGAAGAAAAAACACAACACGGTTTGCCCGCTTCCAAAATCTAACATCATTCCTCTCCTGTTCAGCTGCTGTAAGTAGGGCACATCAATTTTTCACACTGCCTTTGTCTCTCACTCAGTCTGTGCCTGTGACCATAGCACCTGTCTGGGCCACATGTGTCATACCCTTCTATATATGTCCCGTCATACACTATCCCACCCATCCCTTCAAAGAGAAATCTACTTCTCTCTGCTCCTCCGTGGTCCCTTCAGCTTTCTTCTTCATCCATCTTCCTCTCTTTCAGGGTTCCCTCAGCTGTGAATCACTCACAGTAACATGTCATCCATCCTCTAATGTATGCAATATGTAATAATCACAGAGGCAGAGAAACACACGCACAGGCACACACATGCCATGCAAGGATGGCTCGATAATGACATGGAGATTAAATGGAGAAAGAGAAAGCATGCACTTACTGTTGCTGCACTTTACAAGAATTCATCCCACACACATGTACAAAACACAGTTGTCTTGATTTGTATATATCTCACTATTTCAGAAACAGAATCTATAACACAGCCCTGGCATGAAAAGTCCATTTGAAAATAAAAGTGTGACCAAGATGAATAGTTTCCCCAGTTTACAGTTCAAATACTGAATTAGAAATGCCCTAGAAAACGATGTCCTCACAATAAGGTGATTAGATTTCTGAAATGAAAACTGGGGACATTTTTGGTTTGGTGGTCAGTATGTCATTAAAAAATATAATGTTATTAGAAATGAAATAAAAAAGGGGGACAATTTAGGTTTTATAATCTGTCAAATATAACTCTATCTAAATGAAATCAAGTCATTTTGAGCTAGAAACTACCTTTCAGTCAATAAGTAGAGGCTGCAATCACTTTCTGGCAAGTACAATACTTTTAATAATTTTATGTGTTGTTTTGGCCATTTAAAGGTATTCTAACAGGTAAAAAGGACTGGATTGTTTGGTACACAGCAACTTAAATAATGTAGTCATAAGGATAATTGCAAAAGAGATCATGTCTTTATTTTATATTTAATTCAGTGGTAAATATAAATATAAACAAGGATATTAGACATACGCCTACCAAATATATAATCCATCGGCAACTACAGGCTTCTATTATTGCCTATAATCACGTAAATGTCAGGTCTGGTTACGCTATAAACTGCAAACACTTATTTGGCTACAATTGTGATTATTCCGTTAAAAGAAAGACATGTTTCACAAAGACATACCTTTGCTATTACCACACACATAAAGTGATGTTTATTTGCACATTAGACTGGGCGATCCAGCTTTAACATGCAGCACGCACTACCGCCGACGGCAATCGGTTTTCTGCGGGCGATCACTTTCAGCACGACACCTCTATACTCTGCTTTCCAGTCTTTCTCGTCACGTAAAATCTGATTTCAGGTCTGTTTAACACCTTATACAGTTTATGATTAACACACCGTTACAAACATGTCCAGGAACAGTTCCAGACGTCTGGCCACCCTACCTCACAAACAATAGCAAACATGAGCAGTGATATACTTTTAGCTATTTAGCAATTCAATTTCATCCTTCTAAATTTATTTCCAATAGCGCTGTATGGGCGCATGTACATAAGATAACACCTGGTACTATTTGGAAGCAGCAGTAGCTGCTAACATTACTTGTTTGTGGTTCCATTTGCACTTTAGTGTACAATGATACAATGGCATAATTTGAAGACTGCTAATGCAATGTATGTCTTTTTGGCAGCATAACATGGTGATACCACATTTCTTTTAGTGTGGGGATGTTGTGGAAGGCTTCAAGCAGTTATATGATTGGGGAACGTAGCTAGCAGGATAGGTGCAGGTCACACACACACAGACAAACAGACACACAGACACAGACACACACACACACATACACACACATTATATTTGTCATACAGTGGGCCTTCACTGACATTTAAACATTTAACTCGTGTAAAAAATAAATATTTGAATGAGCTTATCACTGTCACCAAAATGACATTGACCTTTATCACTGCATAAGTTAAGGCATTCAAACGTCTAAGGAAAATTATCAGTATTACTGTAGACACCGAAATTGTGTTTGTTTCAGTCATTTCTCACTGAGACTTACCTACAATAAAGTAATAAACTGTTTGGTTATTAGTAATGTGTCACTATTTTCTGTTTATCTTTACCCTTCTACTTTTCCCCTGACATAGCAACATGCTGCTCTGATTATAACTGTGAACAGACACACATTGACAGACTATGTGGCGATAATTTGAAAATAAATGACATTAATAAAAGAACTCGAGCACTAGGAGAAGACAGTTCAAATCTTTAATTGCATTACTTCTAAAACGTGTGTTAAATGTACTTTCCGATCCAGCTTGCAAGAAATGTCAGGTCAACTGGTGTCATGGTTAAAGTTCACACCACAGTTGATAGATACAACTTTTTCCTGACAGAAATATGGGCCAGGTGTGACGGGCCCGAGCCTTTACTGGAGGCTTCCACTGTGAAAATGCTAAATAATTCACACAAAAGGGCAGTTTTGAAAAGCCTTAACAACCTGAGCTAACCTATCCAATATTGAACAGGGGGCAAGTCACAGCCTGCATTGAATAATATACTTTCATTTCAACCTACTCCAAAGCTAATATGTCTCTAATACCAGAAGCGCCCACCTGGGATGTCCTTCAGATTAATATCTGGGCCTGGGCGGAGCAATGAGAGAAAGATTGAGAGGGAAGTCACTGCAGGTCATGCTGCTGATGCTTGACTGAAGCCAGAAAAGACATGAACATAGATGAGATACTTAGGATGAGATAACTGTGCTTATTTATTAGTTGACATTCTATTCTTTTCTATTAAATCTCCAAAATTAAATAACTTGAATGTTTCCAGAATAAACTAAATTTAAACTAAGATGGAGTACAGAGTCAGAGTTACTGTAAAGCCTAGTTCACACTGCACAATTAAGCCCGATTTGCAAGTCGGTGAGCTCGGCGACCGTCAGGCTGTGATCGGGAGTAAATCAGTGGTGGATCAGCTGTCCCCAGTCGTTATGTGTAAATTACACAACGACACATCAAGACGACTCCCCATCACATTTCTGACACATCACCAACGTCTGCCAGATATCTAGCATGCCAAATATCTAGCATGCCAAATATCTAGCATGCCAAATATCTAGCATGCCAAATATCTGGAAGAGTCGGCCGACTCGACATCCACGTCCAGCCAATGAGAGCAGGCAGCTACTTTTTCACCGCAAAACACTTTTTACTCACCTCCAGCTCTCTCTGTTGCACAGATGATCCCTGCTCCCTGCGTGTGGTAATTTATTCTTTCACCCATATTCTTTGTCTAATTTCTATCTTTATAATAACAAACAGCTGTTTCATGTGTAGGTTCACTTCATTTCCCATTTCAAGTGTGTTTTCTTGACAAAACGTGGTTTGGAGACCAGCGTCAGGTGATACAGCCCCTGTCAGCTCGCATAGTGTGTGACCCCCGTCACCGATCAGTCACGCAGTGTGAACGCCAAAACTTCAGAATTCCGTCATAAGACGGCAAGTTGTGTAGTGTCATCGGCCGACACTGAAAGTTGTGTAGTCTGCACGAGCCTTAAGATATATTATGAGTGATGATGAGGTATGTGAAAAGACTTCAAGAAAAGGGAAAACAATTGCAGAGCAACATGTGTGTATATGTGTTTGTCAGGGGTTATCACCTTGTCAGTAGCAGTCCGCGAAAATGACAGCAAAAATAGCTTTAACTGGTTAAACAAAGAGGTCTGGAGATGGTTATGTGGTGTCTTTGGAAAGATAATCCATTTGTCAACCAAGCTGTGGGCTGAGGACAGGACCCAATACACAGAGACAGACGGAGAAGAGGAGGAAGGGATAACACTTGGCGGTGGAGGCACAAACAGAGAGGAGGGGTAGGAAATAAGAAATAGAAGACGAGAGCAAAAGACAAACAGTGAAAGGAGACGATCAAGCGATTAGACAGATGGAGGGTGTAAACACAGGAGAGAGGGGAACGAGGAGTACAGAGTGACAGTGGCGAAAGATGAAACTGGGAGCAGATCGTGTGTGTGTGGAGGAATCGTGGAGCAAAAGACAAGCTGGGGGCTTTGAGATACTGTATAAAGCAATAAAACAAGCAGGCATGACAAGACAGCCAGAGGGAGGGAGGAGGGCAAAAGTGCGAATGAAATGAAGGACGAAGAAAGATGAAGACAGGGCTGAACCATAAAGACAGTGGTGTGTGTGTGTGTGAAAGAAAGTTCAAAGAGAAGAAAGAGCAGAAGGAGATGGAGAAAATGAGGATGGAATGAGAGAGAATAAGAAAGATAGAGAAGTGAAAAGGCAGCGGAGCAGCAGAAATCAATTCCCTTTGGGGGTTGCAGGATCGGGGCAGTGGAGTGCAAATGCTACATTATAAACACTCAGTAGGCTAAAGCCGCAACACAAGCAATCAATTAGACCCTGGATGTGCAATGAAAAATATTGTCATCGCTTCCCTTCCAAGCAACCACATGAATGGAGTTGCAGTTGACTCACTGCGTTTCCTGGCAGCAGAGTCTATGTCTCATGAGGTCAGCATTCAGAGTATTTCGCACCACCCTACATGCACCCCACTTTCATCTCAACAGCGTGGTCGTGTTTTTTATGTTGTGTTCACTTCATGAGGTGATGGATGATTGTGATGGGCAAGATCCATGTCATTGGTTGTGTGATTGAAGAATTAAGGCTGGGGTATGCCTGAAACAAAGTAGTTCGTACAAAATGTCATCATAACGTTCCTGTTTTTGTGCATGAAAAGTGAGTTAACATTTAATTTCATTGAACAGCTTGCTTTTTCAGTCACCTCCGTATTGTTTAGCCTGTGATGCACACAAAAGCAATGCACAAACTGTCAGATAGAGCAGTTCCTTGGAGCAATAATTATGAACTACATCTTGTGTCCACCAAAGAAAAAGGTACTCATTATGACAGAATATGTTGTGCTCTGTTGTGTTTACTGGGCTTAAACAGGACTGGAGAGGACTACAAGCAATAACACTACTGAGTTCTGAGGTTTAATTTCATTGATATTATCACTTTGGAGCCGTGAGCCTAAGCCTTTATCCCTCGTGCTGCTATGAATCAAACCTCTGCCTCCACTTTCACCCTCTTTCCCTCTGTCTTGTCTTGTTGTATTGCTAACGTGTGTAAATTTGCTTTTGCCTTTATATTCTGCAGTTAAAGATATCAATAAATGACCTTCAGCATTTTTTTCACTGAATAGTTCGACTTTCTCACACACAAAGCCATACAGATATGTAAATGTGTACACATGCCAGCTTACACACATGCTTGTGTACAAACGCAAGACATGGCTTGCAAGAGGCTTCTTTGTTATTAAAATTCCCACAACCAGTAGAGAAGAATGGGCGCCTCCCCACAATCATCCCATATAATTACTCAAACACTTAATGGCGGGTTTTCATTCATTCAGCTGGGTTGTTTCCCTAAAGTCTGTCTGTTCCTTTTTGCCATTATTTTTCATACTCTATGCCCTCAGACTGGCTTCCTCAAAGCCACTCTAATTGCATTGGGGATCGGCCTTTAAAGGGTTGCCATGGTGACCGGTAGAGCCTTCACCGTGCCACATGCCTTGCTCGCTTTCCTTACTATAGCTAAAGCTCGATCTCGCCATCTCTCTCGCTTTCCTCTTTCATGTGTCACTGTACTTCCTACCTCGTCTATACTTTTCCTCTTCACTCTATTCACCCCTTAATTATTTCCCACTTTTGCATGTGGCTTGCTGAAAGCGTGGGGGAGGCCTCCCTGAGGGTGAGTGATCTGCAGATGTGGGAGGAGAATGCCTCGCCAATAAACACTTTACATGTATGGATGCATGCATGCACACACCCACATACACCCCAACCCCCAACGCACCACATGGCTTGGAAAACCATCCTGCTGTGTTGGCCAGGGGTGCAGCAGCAGGGCTTGAACAGCCCAGCCAGAGTGTGTGTGTATGTGTGTGTGTGTGTGTGTGTGAGCGTCATCACAGCTGGCCAGCAGTAAATACATGCCGGCTGACAGCATTCACAATGAGGAGGCAACGTTGTCAGTCAAAGAGAAATACCTTGCCAGAAACTTTCCCACACTTCAACTTTAATCACTGAGATGTAGGTGAATACACTGCACTCGGGAATGGAGCAGTAAATAAAAAGGTACACAAACAAGGACTTCATGCTGGCAATTACTTTAAGATTCTTACTTTAAGATATTTTCGATGTCTGCTCATGCCAACTGTATGGTTGTCATAGTCTTCCCATACTCATGCCTTATATTCAAGAATCTTGAAATACGATTACGAAATACGAAGCTTCGCAGCAAAACAAGGATCATGCCATTTTGCCGATATGGGGGTGTTAAACGTCTGATTTTACATAGAACTACTAGTTTTCTCCCAATAAATTAATATACAGCCTATTACAATATACACTTCAACGTTTAATGCTGTAAATAAACATGTAAAAAAAAAAAAAACTTCCAATAAATGTTTTTAAAGTGAGTGAATAAATCCAAAATTGTAACCCTAACCCTGGGTCGTCAGTGCACATGTATAGGCGTAGCGTGTGTGTGTGTGTGTGTGTGTGTGGTGGTGGTGGAAGAGGAACACTTGATGAAGAGATGGAGCCCCAGCTTCACCAGTGTTGTGCCGAGTTTTTAAATAGCCGGCTACTTGAAATAGACCTGCAAGGAACCGTTGGAATAGCTGAGAGCCCACCCTATCATTTTATTATAACTATGTAATTTCATATTTTATGTAATTGTCAGCTAACACTGGTATTTAGTCGTGAGTAGTGAAATTGGGGATTAGTTACTGAAGAGATACATTTTTACATCAATACAGAGTTTATTATTTCATATGAAGTCTTTTGTGAGTCCTTTCACAATAAACATGGCATTTGTTTTAACTCTGGAATTCCCAAAAATTCCTATTTCCCCAATGTGTATGACTACTGCTTTATTGGACGCAGATTACATAATTCACAGTCAACATGAGCAAGAGGAAAGGAGATATTTGCTAAACAAGATTAATTTGAAACTTTAACTTGATGAGAATGACAAAAATAGGAATTAGAGATAATAATGCAGACTGTATTTTATGTGTCTTTAGTTCTGTATCAACACTGTGTGCAGTTGTGTGTCTGACTTGCTGGCAGTTTTGCTCTAGAATACTTGGTGACCTCTGAATACAAAAGTTTTGGTGTGGTATGGGGCACCCATGAACTGGTGTAATGACTTTGATTTATCATCATCTACAGACTGATGACATTAGCTAAATGAGCAAGGATATTGTAAGCATTGTAAGATTTTAGTTTACTGAAGCCCGCGCCTGCACTGTACTGGGTTTTCTTTTGGACCTGGAAAAAAGTTGACCCCCCCGGTTGTCACTGTATAATTTGCACCCTGGTCCTGGTTGTTTGCCAAAAATCCTTTGAACTTTTAGTTTGCCTCCTGTGCTTTGCATCCGCCCCTGGGTCCACTCACTTTGAGCTGTAACAAATGGTAAAAGAACGGTTAGGCTTAGGCAACTAAAAAGCTTGGTTTAAGGTTTGGAAAGGTTTTGGTTACAGTATAAAAAAGTCCGCGACAGGACAAAAAAACTGTCTGACACTCTAAATGTGAAGGTATGCTAAAAACGAACTAGTTTGTTCCGCATGTCATGAGGAGGACGTTATAGACTACCATTATTCACCACTGTGATCATTTCGACAACCTCTCTAGAAAGTTGCGAAAGTAGTTGCGTAAAGAATGAAAAGGACCACAGTACACCTGTAACACTACTACAGCAATGTGAACAAAAGTTCAGCCAGCAGACAAACATCTTGAGATAGATAGATAGATAGATGAAAGAAACTTTTTTGTTATAACATTCAGTCTTTCAAATGGCTGCTTATTAAGTGCTGTTATCTGTGTCACCTGCTGTTTCAACTGTAAACAAGTCCGTGTGTGTGTGTGTGTGTGTATGTGGGAAATGACATTGATCCACGGCCATGTTCAGCTGGGTACTGATACAAAGCACCACCAGGGGAAGTCAGAGCCCCAGTAGATTTGGCAGTTTATAACACAGGTACAAACATTCACACACACACACACACACACATACAGTGTGTCCCTCTCTCCACTCGCACAAAGCACACACACACACACACACACACACACACACACACAGTGACTTGAGCAATAAAGAGCAAAAAGCCCAACAGCCTCTGCAGCTCTATTGAGCAGTGTAACCTGAGCATGAAGAAGACATTACTGCACAGTGTCTGGTTTGCTTTTACTTCATCTCCTTCGTTCCCGTGGGGCATGGACTTTTGTGTGTGACACGCACGTATTTCCCCTACTAGTTAATCTCAGTGCATGTAAAAAGCACCCGCTGATCTAGCTATCTCCTCAGCAGGCAAACAAGCCACAGGGAAAACTATACATTCCACTTACCTCTACCTCTCTTTCTTCCTGTCTCTTCTCCTCTCTGCCTCCTTCGGCATTTCCACCCTCTCAGGCATTGCCTTGCACTGTGTACTCCTTCCCAGAGTGTCTCTGTGGGATCCTACTTCTTCCACTGTCCCTCCGTTTCTGTCTAACTCTATCCTGTTCACTCTCCATCTTTCTCCTTCTGCCTTCAAAAATTCAAGCGGCTTTTCACTAATGGAAGGCCATGTGCTCGGATGCATGTTTTCAGTTTTGCTTGGCCATAAATGTACCTATTATGACATTTGAAAGGAATACACTTACCTTTTTTGGTAAATATTTTGTAATCTCAGTTATGTTGTGCATTTTTTTGAAAGGCTTCATGGTTAACATTTAAACAGCATTTTTATCTGGTCAGATGTATTGACCATATTCCACATTACCTAGTTTACTCTTAATGTCTGTCATATATACAACATGTTAGATTTTTCAGTTCATTAAGCTATGCAACAGGTTACCTGGCAGTTGCTGGGTGAGAATACTTTGTAAACACCTATTTTAAAAGTGAGCTAAGTCTTGCAAGTTTGATACTACCTATACTGTTGGACACATGGGTGGATAGATGGATAGAAGGATTGGAAAAAGAAAGAAGAAACAGAGAGGAAACGCAAACTGAAACACACAAAGCAGATTCAGCCTAATGCTGCATGTGAATGACGCAGGTAAATCCGGTAAATCTTCCACTGTCTCAAGGCTTCTAGAACGAGCGGGAGAAAAGAGCAGTCAAGGGAATGATGCAAAAAGATGAAGCCAAAGAACAAAAAAAGGCTAGCACCAGTTTTCCCCCATGCAGTGAAAGGGAATTTAAGTTCAAGCAGGAAAAAGCAGCTATGGAGTGTGCTTGTACCAGCCTCCGGAGAATTCAAATGGGAAACCATTCGACTTGACAAGGACATTAAAATCCAATATATTCACATTATGAGGCCTGTGCGTTTCTGTGGTTATTTTGGACAGCTCCTCCCCCATACAGCACACACACACACACACACACACCGCTTTATGAGCTGAAGACAGCTCCTCTGGAGTGTCATCAGCAATATTATTCGGGATTTGTCACTTTGGGTACTTCAGTACAATCCAGTGACAGTATAAGCCTTATCACTCTTCATGACTGCTTGGCACATGTCGATGTCCATAAATGCAGATTGATTTGAAAGCTGGGAATGGACATGATTACACACACACACACACACACACAGAAATGTGTTTAGGTGTGCCTGAACACTCTGCAGTACACACCAACGTGCAAGCAGATGGTACATGGAAACGCATCATGCACGCTATTACACAAACACAATAACTAACATTAAGTGGTTGATGATCATTGTTTACCATCGGTTTAGGGAGCGCCCATATGCCTGTAATGAATGGCATCAGGTTGGAGTGTACATACTAATGGGAGGGTGAGTCTGACATTTCACCACTCTGAGTATTACTCCTACAATTACCTCTTGACATTTCTGCATCAGACTCATATTTAGGCCTCTTTCACAGGGCTTGGGTGAGTGTGTGTGTCTCTAAGTGTGTTAGAAAGTGGACGATTAATCCTCTTATTTACCACCACTGCAAACATTTACAGCTGTAATTTCCATCCCCGTCTTTGATAGTGAGTGGGCTTTGGACCTGCCAGTGTATCTATGTGGACCCAGGCTCCAAATCCCCACAATGGCCACAAACACAACTCAGTCAGGACTTAATCGAGTTCACTTCTTTATCACCTTTCTCTCATTTAAATAGGGGATGTGATTTGATTTTTTTTTCTTCTTCTTTCTTTTGGAGGGCTGTTTTTTTGTGTTTGAGGCGAGAGAATGTTAAAGCGTTGTGAGGGATCACATAAAGGCAGTTTGAATCAAAGGGAGTCTGAGCAGCATTGATATTCCTTCACTTTACTAGGCTATAAGGAAGAAGTCGCTCTGTGTGTGTGTGTGTGTGTGTGTGTATGTGTCTATGCCTGTATGTAGCTGCAGCCTTTTCTACAATGCCCAACTTCAAAAGCAACGTCTCCACTTTAATCTTCTCTACTCCTGCACTGCGGACCCAAGGAAAAGACAGAAGAGAGAGACCCGGGCTCTTTCTGCCACTCCCATCCCTCTTTTGCTTACCAGAAATGCCTCTTTTTCTCTTTCTGATGTTCTCCTTCACACACACACACACACACACACACACACACACACACACACACACACACACACATATATTCAAATACTCACTGTGTTAACACACTGCTCTCACCACACATACTGGCTGGCCTTGTAGTGACTTACAGTAATAGCCTCATCTTTTTTCCCCTCGCTCGCACCCAAACACATACACTCACCCTGTATTGCAAAGTGTTGGCGCAGTGAGGTGAATGTCTCAGGCATATTAAGTCATACTAGGAGGTTGCTGAGCGGCGGGGTGGGAGTGGGAGAAAGCTGGCACTGGCACCTTGTGATTTCCCCCACTGCAGCGTCAAAATTGAAAAGCCAATTCCAATTGGAACCCAGTAATTAGAACTGACCTGAACGGCTGCACTGAATGCAGAATGAGAGAAAGAAAGAAAGAGAGCGAGAAGGGCAGAGTGGAAACAAGGACAAATGACCTACTCACTGAAAGCTATTGTTTCTATAGATGGGTATTAAAGAGCGCTATTGAGGCTAGGTGTCAGCATAATGACCACATGATTATGCTTGACAGTTGTTGGTTGCATCTGCAGGATTAACGACGATCTTAAAGGTATAGTAAAACACTTTGGGAAAAACACTTGTGTGCTTTGTTTCCAAGCATGATGAGACAATTGATGTCAATCCCATGCCTATGTGTCAAAAGAACTGAGCTGGAGTAAGGACGTGTTGCTTGACATAAGCTAAGCATGTCAGCTAGCCTGACTCTGTCCAAAGTTCAAAAATACACACCAGTAAAGCTCACTAATTAACATGTATGTCATCTTTTTGACCATTACATGAACAGAAATGTGAAAAAATGGTTTTAGGGAAAATTACGTGGTGTAACTATTCACAGTTTTCCCTCAGGGAAATTGTTTTCTTACACATCAGCACCTAACTGTGACTAATTGAGCTCTTTTGGGTGTTTCGCTCAACTTTTGCCATCTTATATAAACTCTGAGGGTAAAGATGTATTTTTAGACATTTTGTTGTGCTGCTCTGATTAATTACTGTGAAGCGAATGTTCGATATCATCCATCAATCTATCACTTGCTCAGTTGAATCAGACACATCCTGACCTGACATCTCGTCTCGATATCTATATGTAGTTCCCGGGTGACGGTTTAGCCAAAAATACGTGGCCTTTGCTGTGTGATGTGTGTAGCGCCCTGCTCAGTTTGGTTGAAACTTAAAAGGCCTATTATTATATTTCATAAAAATGTAATATTCCTCTCACTGCAACATAAATCCAATGTGTCCTTTTAATCATGGCACTGAACTTAAGCCATCATCGCTCTGCTTGCTCTTTTGCTGCATGCCTACTGCCACAAAGCTCATCTAAAAGCAACTTTTATGCTGAGATTTTCTACTAATGCTGTCACCATATAGTATTTCAAAAGCCTAGCCTCCAGCCCCACATTAACCTATAGGCAACCCACTGTTTTCTTGTGGGGAGTGACGAGGTCAGAGCCTGGACAGTGAACATTAATGCTGGACATTCACATAGTGATCTATTCTACAACTGGCTAACTGAATTTGACATTTTTACTGTGTTTTCATCTGTCTTTCTGTGTGTGTTAAACATACATTGTACATTTATCGTACGTAATGAGTACACATGAGATTGATATCAATCTTCTTATCTTCTCTTACTTCCCTTACTTCCCTTACAAATAAGCTTATTTGCTGAAATATTGAACAATTAAAAAATATTTCAGTCTCAAATTAGGGCTTAACCTCAGATGTATTTTTCATGAAAAAATTTTTTCAGGGCTAGGAAATAATTCCACTTGTTTTTAATGCCAATGGACTCATTCTTCAAAAGCATCAGTATGGCAAATAACTTAACTTCTATTAAACATAAGCCATTTAATTTAAGAAAAATTTTCCTTTTCTCACAAATATCTTTATTGAATTTTAAACATTTTTCAGACATACAAAAAAAAAAGATGTACAAAGAAACATAAAAAGGAAAAAACAAAAGACAAGGCCTCCACCCACCCTAGAACCCCATGCTCACTCCATCAGCAAAAAGTATAGTTTACATGTCACAGTCTTTTACAAGGCGCAAGAAAGGCAACCACATATCTTCAAAATCCTCAAGTTTTCCTCTCGCAATGTAGGTCATGTAGACATTAGTTTAATCCAATGCTTTATCTTTGGTCTTTCTGTGTCCTTCCAGTTCAGAGCGATTACATGTTTAGCCTGCAATAAGCAGAAACTTCCTCTTTTTTGTAGTCCCTTTAAAACCATTAGGAAAAATGTTCAGTAAACAGAGTTTACCGTCCATTGTCATGTTACATTCAATCAAACGGGAAATAAATGTAATAACCTCCTTCCAAAAAATCTGAAGTTCTGGACACTGCCACATACAATGAAGAAGAGTGCCCTTGCCTACACCACATTTTACACAGACATCAGGTATATTGGAATTAAAATGGTGAAGTTTTACAGGAGTAATATAGGTTCTAAATAACCATTTGTACTGCAGCAATCTAAACCTGGTGTTAATAGTTTGCGTCTGTGCCAACAGGCAAGAATTGTTCCACTCATCATCTGAAATTTCTGTTTGTAAATCAGTTTTCCATGCTTGTAAATATGAAAGACTACGTTCTTCTGAGGATAGTAGTAAAATGTTGTAAAATTTGGAAAGCAGGCCTCTACTCTGATGATGGTTAACGGCTATGTTCTCTATAGTGGAGAGCGGGGATTTCACAGTAGATTTTAGTTGGGTAGTGATGAAACTTCTAACCTGTAAGTACTTAAAAAAGTGTTTTTTGGGCAAACCATATTTATTTACCAATTGCTCAAAAGACATCAATACTCCTTCGCTATATAGGTCCCCAATTATATTCAAGCCATTATTCAGCCAAATTCTAAACCCCATGTCTGCTCTTCCTGGTTTAAATCTATCATTTCCCCAAAATGGCGACAAACATGAGAGCTTAGACACCTCTGACAAGGCAGAATGAGATCAGTGCCAGATTGATATTGTATTTTTGAGAAAAGGATTTTTCGTGTCTTTTAATAAATGTTTAAGTTTGGCTGCATAAAGATAAGATGTCAAAGTTTGCTTCAATGTGTTGTTCTCAATGTGTATCCAAGATGGTGTATCAGTGGTAGAAAAATAATAAGTAGCAGCACAAAGTTGAGCTGCCCAATAGTACAACTTGACATTAGGCAATCTAAGCCCAGGTGTAACTAATAACATAGGTACATGTAAATTGTGTTTGTATTGTAGGGTTATTTTTCTTCAGCATTAACAGGGAGCTTTTCTTTTGATTAATTTTCTAACCAAAGAATTCACCAAACATCTTCAGAATTTGGCCAACAGCCTGGACAGATCTCCCTAGATCAGTTAAAAACAAAACAACATCATCTGCAAAAAGAGATAAGCGATGTTCTGTTCCTCCGATTTGAATACCAGTAATATCAGGGGAATTACGTATTGCCATAGCAAGTGGCTTGATAGCAAACAAGAAAAGAAGGGGCGATAATGGGCATCCTTGTCGTGTCGATCTACATAGGCTAAAAGGTCGCGATAACTGGCTGTTTGATAACTTTGGCTATGGGCTCTGTATATAGTAATTGAATCCATTTCAAATATTTTTCTCCCAAGCCAAATCTTATGAGTGTCCCAAAAAGATAACACCATTCGATCCTGTCAAACGCCTTTTGGGCATCTAATGACAGGCTAATGAAAGGCGTGATCCATGGCAAATTGTTTTTCGTATAATATATTCAATAATCGGCAGGTATTGTGAAGAGCTTGGCGGCCAAGAACAAATCCATTTTGGTTGTTCGAAATTAAGTTAGGAATATGTGATTCAATCCTCTGAGCTAGAGCCTTGCATAGTATTTTGGTGTCACATGACATCAAGGATATAGGCTTGTATGAGCCCATATCTGTCGGAGCTTTACCTGGTTTTAACTGAAGTGAAATCATATAATCTTAAGGATGGGTAGAATGCCCTTCTCATAGGACTCATCATTTCAAGTAGATGAGGTAATAATCTATCTGAAAATCTCTGATAAAACTCAATAGGCAGGCCATCAGGGCTTTGCCTGTATTCATATGGGTGAGTGCCTCCTTAAGTTCCTGAATGCTCAGTTTTCCATCTAGATCATTTTTAGTTTCCTCTGACAAGGTTGAGAATTGAAGTTGGTCCAGAAACTGATCCTGTTTATCCATATTATCTGGATATTGGGATTTATATAAATTTTCATAATATTCTGCAAAAGCATCATTTATACATTTTGGATCCACTAAATTCTCTCCACTGTCAAGTACAATTGAATTAATAGCCCTACTTGTCTGTATTTTTTTAAGCCTCCAAGCCAGGAGTTTTCCTGCCTTCTCACCATGATCATAGTATGACTGATTCAACCACAGTACACTAGTTGCTATTTTATTGGTAGTGAGTTAATTATATTCAGATTTTAATAGAAGCTTTTTATATTTTTCAGTGTCATCGCAGTAATACAGCTGGTCCTGCAGTTCCTTTATTTGCTTGTCAATGTCTTTCAATTTATTTAGATGTATTTTAGATTTATGCCGAGTGTAGCTCATTATTTCCCCCCTTATATAGGCTTTAAATGCTTCCCATTTTATTGATGCACTGGTCTGGTCTTTATTAAAATTAAAATATTCCGTTATTTTTTCTTCAAGAAATTCCTCAAATTCTGGGGACTTCAGCCATTTCGCTTGAAACCGAAATGGAAGTGGAGATGAATAATAATTGGGAAACTTAATTGATAAGATAATTGGGGCGTGGTCAGAGAGTAGTATAGTCTCATACCAGCAATTCTGAATCATAGATACCAGACCAGAGTAAACAAAAATGAAATCTATCAGAGAATATGTTTTATAGGTAGCAGAAAAACATGAATACTCAGTCTTGCTCAGATAAAGTTGTCTCCAAATCTCCACTAAATTCAGATCGTTCATAAATTTTCCAATCGTTTTCCTGGCTTTTTGGTGGGAAGTGTCGGAGCTATTTGAACGGTCTACTGCAGGATGTATCACACAATTAAAATCTCCTCTGATGATGAACTGGCCACTATAAGCTGACACAGTTAAAAAGAAAGGTTGGTAAAAGGCAGGATCATCCCCATTAGGGGCGTATAAACATACCAAGTTGACTAATGTAGAGATTATAGTTCCACTAAGTATAATAAATCTCCTAGATGGATCCAAATATTTATCTTTTAGATCAAAGGGAACTGATTTATGTATCAATATTATGACCCCTCTTGCATGAGTCGTAAAACTAGAGGAGAATACCTGACCAGGCCACCTAGACCATAATCTTATTCACATCTTCATCTACCATCTACTCTTCATTTGTTTAATTCTGCCCAGCACCTGTTTAAGCTTGACAATTTTGTTCAGACCTCTTACATTCCAACTAGACACATTTATAACTGAGGTATCAGACATAAATTATGGAATTGAAAATATTAAACAATAAATAAAAAAATAAAAATTAAAAAAGGGTTGTCCCCTTCTTAAACTCAATTTCAGGCCATGTAAAGTCATCAAAAATATGGAGTGAGCCCCTTATCACAAAACCCTATACATTTCCCCAAACAAAATGTGATGCTAAACCCTTTAAGACTAGGAACTTGGGTTATATAAAACATTTCATCCACATGGTGGGTAACATGTAAATCTGCACATATAACATAGCCACACATGGGCTAGCTGTAGTAGAAATGTTTGGACCATAATGAAACTTGACGCACATAAACGTGCACCCAGTGCGTGATAAATAAAAAATCTATATCAATAATACAAAAAATTAAAGAAACATATCTTAAGACAATCATGCCAGTAACATATTTTAACAAAAAGGCAACTTACTAAATTATCTGTTGAATTTTGTCCTTTTTCATGGCCATTACTCGTCAGTGACTCCAGGCAGGAGAAAAGAAAGAAGCGGTGAGCACAAAGCTTTAAGTCTCAGAGTCGTCACAAGTCTGCAAGCTTATTTCCTGAACGTATTCTTCAGCCTCAGCAACCGATTTAAAAATCCTTTGTTTGTCATTGTGCGTGATGATCAGATGGGCTGGATACAGCATGCCATACTGAACATATCAGTGCACGAAGCTGGATTTTCACACCGTTGAAGCGCTGCTGCAGTTTACGTGTCTCCGCGGAGAGGTCAGGGGAAAGGGCGACTCGTTGATTCTCATAGCGTACCTCCGTCATCTTCCTGGCGGTTCTCAGAGGTGCTTCACAGTCCCGGTAGTTCAGAAACTTCATTATTACCACCTGTGGCGATGTAGATTTAGGGTTAATAGGCCCGATCCTGTGTGCTCTCTCTATGATGGGGGGCGAGGTGAAACCTTCACCTAGTGTATCTCAGAGTCACTTCTCCAGAAAATCACACAGATCTGAGCCCTCTGATGTTTCGGGTAGCCCAACCAGTCTCAAGTTGGAGCGTCTGCTCCTGTCTTCTTGCTCTGTAATTCTGTCGCAAAGGGTCTCCACAGTTTTCTCCAGTGTTTTAACTTTGCCTTGAAGGGAAGTTACATCATCTTCTGTTTGCGTGATTCGCTCCTCCGTCTCATTGATTCTTTGAGAGTGTAACTGTATAGCCCCTTTTATATCGTTAATTGCTTTCAGCATGTCGGTAGATTGTTTGGCCATGTCACCTTTCAACGACAGAATTTCCTTGAGAAAGTTACTGTTTGTCGGACTCGGCGCCATCGGCGTCTCCAGTGTTTCAGGTGCCTCTGGAGTCTCCGGTGCCTCCAGTGTATTGGCTTCATTGGGAATATCCAGCGGTGTTTTGCTAGCATTAGCCATGTCTACATTAGCCCCTTTGCCTAGTGAAGCCGTTTTACCCAGTTGGCATATTGTCCAGTAGAAGCGCGTGGGTCAAGAACAAGTAGAATTATGTTTACTGGTCCAAGTTAAGGATAGTTTCAAGGGATTTAACAGCGAGCCTCACGCAATGCAGCCTCTCACTAAGACGCCATAACCAGAAGCCTTTCCTTTCCTTTTCTAATAGAAATCATATTCCAAATAACACAGCAGAAAAATATTATCCTCAATGAATATTGTTTAAATACAACACAGTCCTGCTATCACTGACTCCCCCTACCCTGACTTCACCATTTAACCCTTTGTCACAGTTTGGGGTTTTCTGGTTTTTGTATTTCCTGTTCGCCTCTAGTATCCTTGTCTAACTCTGCTCCCTGTCTGCATTGATTGTCTGAGTGTTTCCACCTGTGTCTACCCTGCTCATTCGGTTCTGTATATAAGCCTGCATGTTCTCTTTGTTTCTTGTCGCTCACTTGCTTATGTTATCAGGTGTCTCTGTCAGCTCCCTAATTATTCTGTCATGTCTTGGATGTATTGTTGAATATTGTGCTCCTTGGATTTCTGTCTGTATCTTTTGTTGGATTTGATTATTCTTTGGACCATCATCTTTTGCTGTAAATTGCTTGGTTTAAATAAACACAGAACTGTACCTGCTCCACCTAAGTGTTCTGTGTTTGGGTCCAAATGCCTTATTCCCGTGTCTGCACTTGGGAAACCTGACACCCTTAACTCATCTCCCTTGTTCCTCTTTCCTTCCGTTTTCACCTCACCATCACCCTTACTATCGTCCTCCTTCCTTGATTTATTCCTTTTCGGCCCCTTCATCCAGCCTCTCTCTGCTGACCCCATCCCTCATCTGCCAGGCTCTCCGTCACTTCTCTCTTTCTCCCTTTCTTAAACTCCCCATTGGCTTCACCTTGACCCTCATCATGTCCATATAACCCCAAACCCTCCAAGACTAAGGCAACAAGCCTGACACTGGAAAATAAGAAAGGGAGGAAAAAGAGGAGAGGGGTTGAAGGGGGAGGTTTGAAAATGTCACAAGTGAGTGATAGGGCAAATCACATAAGTTGTTGGGGTAGCTACGTATATATATACATCGGCCAACCCTAATAATAACCCTACCAAATTTACATCGGACGATGTCTACAATGAAACATCGGGATGGACGATGTCATTGGGTGTGCTGGTGCGCGCACGCGCGGGTTATGTGCATGTGTTTTCTCACAGACTTCACTTGGTAAAAAAAATTGGGAGACTATTAACTTACGTTACAAGTCGCGGTGGATATTTTATGCACGGACCAGGTAAAGCAACAGTGAACACACAGAGTGCAGATGTTGGTTTCAGTTGTTTGATAGGCCGTCTCATTTACAATCACGATGCTGGGTCAACGTTGTGATGGATGTCAGCCATCACCGATAGACTATTTAGATATATTATTTTCAAAGTGCACACATACATACATACACACACACACACACACACACACACACACACCAGTCCACAAGAGTTGTCAAAGAAAATGGTCACTCTGGGCTGCCCAGGGCACAGTACGTTTAACTATGAGGACGCACACACACACAAACACACACACACACACACACACACACACACACACACACACACACACACACACACACACACAGCACAGCATAACAATCACATCACTCTCTTAATGCCAGGCTGCTTTCACTCAAAACCAAATCCAACACAGAGTACAATAAACACTATCTAACCTCTGCACAACAATTTCATTTAAGTGGAAACAGAACTCAGTGATTAAACAGAAAGTTGTGGCTCACAAGCTGCCATCTAAATACTGTATAACATGGACCAAAAGACTGTGCTATCACAAACATTCTTTAGGGTTTCAGCTAATGAAAAAGTGACCATCACAAATTCCCTAAGCCATATCTGCCATATATTTTGTCCAACTAGGTAGGTTATTTATTTATTATGACATGCATATAAAAGTGCCAAGCCCATGTTTTAAAATGCTAATATGGTGGCAGTGGTGAAATATCTGTCTGACAAGAATAAGGTATTACATATTACATTAGATTGCAAATAATTCTGTTTTCTGTCCAAAGCTAAACAAATAAAATCTACCACAAAAAAAATCCCTCCCTAAAACACAGTTTTTATAATCATCCAACCATCAGAAATGAGGGACACTTTCTTTTTTATGGCGACCAGTAAAACTGCCTGTTACTTTAGCTAATGGTGATGTACCTGATCATAAATCTTTGACTTTTGGTAAAAATATATTTCACATCAGGCTCTTCACTAGAGTTGTTTTTAATCAGACAATATGTAGTTAATTTAGGTTGGTCCCAAATTACAACATACCATCTTTCCTTTATCCACCAGGAAGAATTTGCATTATAAATATTGCACTGTATCTTGTTTTGAAAAATACAATAACATCAATCGATAAAACAATTTAATGATTTAGTATCTCATTAATCCAAGGATGTCCATGCAAAATGTCCCAGGTAAAGATCTTTCCAGTGAGTTAGCCGCTGTTCAGGCATATTCACAAGTCTGTTCCAAAGTTGAATCATCTTATATATTTGTCTGACTTTAGGAGGTAAGCTTACGGACCAAAAACAAACAAATTACACTTTGTTACAATCCACTTGTTCACAGAACCCCCACATACAAGGAGAACAATCTGAAGCGGGACACACCCAAGACTTACACAGTTGTGTAAACTGTAAGACAGAATGCCAGATCCTTAAAAAAGCTTGCTCATCACTGATCCCAGCGCCTGCTTTATTATTTTATACAATGATACAAATCCTCTCATTAATCAAGCTGGAACAGAAAATGAAGCAATGTTTGGCCATTGATAGATGGACCAAAGGTTTTGGCAGCAATCGTCTTAACAAAATGCTTACAGCCATTCATCTCTAACACTGTGAGAGCATTCCTACAGTAACCCCTGTGAGAGAGTGCGCTGAGTTTCCTTTAGCAATGTAAATCGATGACGAGTGCCACACTGAGGATGAGCTGGAAACCAGTAGCATGATGGGAATGGGGTGAATACACGTATTCATGCATTGACAGGCATGGGGTTAATTAACTGCAAAAACACATAGACATACACTGAACCCTTTGCTGTGTGGTAACTGCACACTGACAGTGAAATGCACACACGCACACTCATAGAGATGGTGAATGTATTCCATTAGTGGATGCTGTAGGTACCAGAACTCTGGCTGTGCTCGGTCTCTAATGGCCTTGGTCCCACAGCTCTCCAGTGATCCAACCAACGCAACTGACTGTCACGCTGGCAGGAGAGAGAAAGAGAGAGAGAGAGAGAGAGAGTGTGTGTGTGCACCTTGCTAGTGTGGCCCCCCTGTGAAGCTTGTCTCTTGCCTGTTTTTTCGCCTGCTGTTAGTTTACACAGCGAGGGGTCAGATACAGTAGCATAGCCAACCACAACCTGTATTAAAGTTAAGCTACAATTAACTCTGTCAAAACAAAGAAATTAGTTTATCTCTTCTGTCTCTTCTCTTCTTTATCTACTTCATTTCCCTTCTCAATGAATTATTATTCATATCCAAGTGTGTTTCCTCATTAGTGGTGGCCGTCACATCGCAGACAGAGGTCATGTGTATCGTGTATCATGTCGGGCCACTGGACCTTTGCTCCTCTGTATGCACTCAGGTCAGAGCTCTCCGACAGCTGTGGGCCCCTCGTGTTCTCTTCCTGGCAGCGGCTGCTGCCTCTGGCCCTCCTCCAGACGAGCCACATTTAACCCAAACTGGCCTCAACTGGAAATTATCATTGCACGCATAATGATGTCTTGTAGAGTTTTACTGTGGGACAAACATAAAAGACAATCTTGCAATTTCATCTGTGTTCTGTATAAAGCTGTTTTCATTCAGCTGTCAAATTCATTGTTTTAATAATGAATTCCCTCAGCTGGAAACTCAAATAAACAGGCTTATATAACTGTAGTGTTTAGCCAAAATCAAAATGTAACAAATAAATTGAGTAGGTCTTTCATGAATTGATTAGCATTGGACACGTTGTCATTGTGATGTGGTCTCAGCTAATGCCATATTTCTTGCCAGATTAAGATGACAATTAATTTGGCAATAATACAGTGTTTCAGCTAATGGCCAAATAATCACTGGGTAACACTTCAGAATAATCTGCACTGCTTTGCAATAACATTAACCATTTTGTCTGGCTGATTGATTCAACCTACATTATTCTTCTTTGATAAATGTATTGCCAGTCATATTATTTGTGTAATTTATGTATCGGCAGCACTTTTACAAAAAATTTTGATTCAGTACATTAAAATATTGGACTGTAGCATTGCTTGGGGCTGCCGTGGAGCATAAGCAGTAAGGTAAATGTAAATCTGTTTATCACAGGCATTGATGGTGACATGCAGTGTGACTACACGTGACACCGTAATGAACCCCACTAGAATACGTACACAACATCTTCCCGGAGGAGGCTCGGCATTGTTAGAGGTGTAAGTGTAAAAGCTTTTAGGGGTCCACATTCGTCATCTCTGGCGAGAACACCGCTGTAAGCTGACACTCTCACACACACTGTACCACACCTCAGATGGATGGCAAAATATAAGACAGGATTTTTGCTTCATCCATCTCACAGATTACACTCCTACTCAAAGACAGACCCCCCACAGAGGCAGAGACGGGGGGTGTGGTGAGGACAGAGAAAAGACTTGTGTATTGTGCATGTGTGTCTGCAGGTGCGTTTGTTCTATGAAAGACACCTTGAAGGAGGAAGAGGACCACTGACTTCACTTCTTAAAACTCTCATTTAGTCTCTTTATCTTCCTCTCTCTTTCTACGTGTTCCCTCTCCTCTGTCGCAAAGCACCAATCTCTCCATCGCATCCCAGTGTGACTCAGCAACCCACTGATGAAACATCGTCCACTCCTCCATTTCCATCTCCCTCTCTCCCTTTTCTCTCAGACAGACAGTCGAAGGTAGCCACACACAAATAGCTCCCGAGAATGCCCCCCTAAGGGACCAAACCGGTATTCTTGAAAAGTAAGAAGTGCCCTCCAAAAAGTAGTGAATAGCAAGAGAGAAAATAACAAGATAAGATCACAAACAACTCTCTCTATCTCCTTTTTCCCTTCTTTCCTCAATAACCAGTGCGCAGCTCGCAGGAAGGATACCAGGAGACAATGGGGCATATTTTTCTTTTTTTACAGCTCCACTTAGTTCTCTCTTATTGATATTTCCTCTCTTCTTTTTTGCTTACTTTTTCCACAAGACTAAAACCTTGAAAAGACTGAAAAGCACAAAAAGTCACAGTTTATTCACAACTGACTGTAAGGCTAATAAATCTACCTATTTTTTACAAAGAAAAAAGGCCTGTTTTTTAAGTCTCCGTCTTTCCCGTAACTCACTGGAGGTGTTGCAAATCATGACTGGCTATTCTGATAGGCCAGCCAAACTCTGAACAGCCAAGAAGATTAGTGATAATACTGATGGTTATTAGTGCAGTGGCTTGTGAAAGAGCTAAACAATCACCCCCTATGATTATGTTTCATAAGAGCATGACATGAGATCAAATGACAATATCAGCCCCCCTGCCATGAGAGGCATACGACAAAGAGAAGATAAAGAGGGTTGTGATGGTGATCTTATCTTTGTGATCGGTTCTGGTTAATGAGTAAAACCTAACTGTCTCCTGCACACCTATGACACCTATAAAGTAAATCATCAGTGTGTCCCTTGTTGAATCTGGTCTAATGCTCCATGCTAATTATACTGTATATACAATATGAGTAAGACAACTTGCTTCACTTTAGCAGCTTTAAATGTACATTGTAAGTAATTTTTTATTATTTGTTGCAAAGGCTGCGATTGTTACATTTTAACACTTTGAACGGATTTTGATTCATGGGATGTTTTTGAACCACAGTACCACAGTCTGTTTTCCCCTTTTTATAACTATTTGAAGGAGATTTATAATGGAGCAGTGTACACTTAAAAATAACTGCGCTGTGATTTTTAAATGTTAATATTCCAAAAATAAATGTGGCTGCAACAGCTAACAAGTAAGAAGTATTACAATACATTTTAATATGGAGTAATTACTGCTACTATGACATCATAGTGTACGCATTGTATATTCAAATCATGTACAAAAATAATTAATCTGACAGTACAAATGAGAAATTCCCAATCTGAATCATTATACAATATTTAACAATTAAAATAATAGTAAGTAATTAATGTGCATGACAAAAAAATTAACCTCAGACATCTGCTGGAATGTTTTCCGGACTATTTTTACGCTGAGGATTTTGCAAGCTTTTAACCAGCAATTTTCTAACACACCTCACACCTACCGTGATTTGATTGCTCCATACAGTTCATGTCAGCTAAGTGTTTCCGCTATTAGTTACGTCCATTCAGTGACAGCAAGCCACCATTTTTAGTGCCACAGCAATCCTCTTGGCCTCATGTCACCTCACATAAAAATGACACCAATTAGTTCCAGGCAGTGAGGTATTCTGACGTTAAATATGGGTAGAAAAGAGCAGTGGTACCCTGAGATGAGGTATTGGAGTTGGTGTCGAGAGAGATAAAGTTGGATCTCTTCATCTTTACTTAGAATAAGTACAATGTGTACCTATACACATTAGAAAGAGGTGGTATATGTAAAGCAGGGCAGAAATGTAACGTGTGGGTATGTACCACTGAATACCACCCCAATTCATGCTCCGACTTCAGCAAAGTCTAAATGCTTTTATTTTTATTTTTTTGGAATATATGTAATGAGCCAAATACACTGTGGGCTACATAATATTGCTGACACCATCAGCCAAGGTTGTGACTTTGTGTTGAAAAGTGGTGGGGACATAAGGGCTCTGATAAGGGGCACGATGATACAAGTGTGTCACGAGATTTAAAAATGGTCAAAAACAAGATGAGAACATTTTTAACACTATTCAGAAGGAATATGAAATGCTGAAATATGAGTGGGGTGTGTGGGGGTCCTCGCCAGAAGATTTTGAGCAACACTTAATTTCCTGAATTCTGGAGACATTTTCTGCTCCAATTTATGGTGGAAATGTCTTTATTTATTATTATTTGTTTATTTTAAAACAAACAAAAAGCTGGTGATTTTCATTTGTTAGTTAACATTTCTTGGTGAAAGCTATTTTTCATAACTTTTTTCAGCTACAGCTACAACAAGTCCTCCAAATTACTTTGTGTACCTGCTTCAAAGAATGGCTTGGTTAGGGTAAAGATCATGATTTGGGTTAAAGAGGTGGTATTATGCTTTTTGGCTTTTCCCCTCTCCTTTATTGAGTTATCTCTTTTTTGTGCATGTAATAGGTTTGCAAAGTGAAAAAGCCCAAAGTCCAGCCCAAAGGGAGTTCCCATCTCCCACAGAAAGCTCTGCTCTGAATCGCTTGAAAACAGCTCGTTTGTAGTCCAGCCCTTCACTTCCTTTACTTGTGACGTCACAATGAAAACACGTCATAAAGCTTGCCAAGCGGCTAGCGGGGACAGGCACGCCCTCAAACCAAGCTAGTCTGAGCGGAGGCCCTTTGGCTCGACTCACCTTTGTTTGGGTTTCCATTGTAGAAATGTTGTACCTGTACCTGCTTCCAGGTACTTTTTGAGGGATACTCAAAATACTGAGGGATACTAAAATGTAACGTGTAAACACGACAGACTGCAGATTGGTCAGAGAGAATATTCACTATTCACTGCATCATCATTGCATGCGCCAGACAGAGGCCAGCAACAGAAAGTTTTATGGAATTTCATCACTAAATCCACTTCTGAGAAGTTTTGAGGTGAAATCAGCTGTGTAGATTTCGAATGTTGAAAGTTTTACGTGAAGTGATGGCGGAACAAAAATGTGCTTGAATATGTGCCGCTGCAGCAACAACGGCAGAGGAAAACAGAGCTGGAAGCTCATCGCTTATCTGTCTTTACATTCGGAGGAGTGTTGAAACATTTTAACTTAAAACAGAGAAAGCTGTGTGGATCGCTGGTGTGTGTGTCGCATTGAACATTACGTCGCGGCAGTTGTGTGTGGCGACAAGCTATGTACTATCTCTGGGTACTATCTGTAATGGAAAACGGAGCAGGGCCGAGTAGAGTCGAGTCTAGCGATTTGAGCTATGGTAGCATTTTTCGGCAAGGCAGCTTAGATCGTCAGAACACCGGCAACAGTTCAACGTTTAGTTCTAAAAGACGATGCAACACCGACTCTGTTTGGGCCTGGAAATCCACAATCACAACCTATGATCACAACCTGTAAGTATGCTTTATTGGTTGTGAATTATATTTAAAATAAACACGGCAATGTAACTTCACAGACAGTTGTTGTAAACGTTGGCTAACAAAGCTAAAGTTATAACTATAATGCTAATGTTACACCCGATGTGAAAGCTACTGAGCAAACGTTCAAATTGTTTGGACAATTTTTATGTAAAATTGAGTTGAAATATGATGATTTTTGTAGTGGTTTATGGTAAGATGTGGAACAATGATGTTGTGTGGTTGTGGACTTATACCATCTGCTAGGTTACGGTCGCAGTCTGAAGGGGCTTTGATTTGGATCACACTACCTTGTTTCTTACGACCCGCCCTTCTCTGCTTCTGATTGGCTAGTAGTCCTTACCTGGGAACTGCGCATGTGCTTTTTGTCAAATCACCCCGACCTCCACTCAGAATTTGTGGCTCATCAACAATGTCATGCTACTTCCAACTTTGCTTCCAAAGGACAACAGCCATAATTCCTACTCTCTTCAGTTTAAGAGCCAACTTTAAGCATAAAGAACAAAGCTGGCATATAGGGGAAAAAAATTAAAATAGCTGCCATTGACTCCCTTCCTCTCTGCTGATATCAATATTGCAAGCTTGTGAGCTGGTGCATGCATGTCACCACCAGTGATGCCTGGCAACAATGCCTTCAGGATCCCCTGCATTATTCAGTGAGCCCAACAAGCGCTAGGGCTCCGCCATTATCTATTTAAATCTGAGCATAGGCATGTCCCACTGAAAGCGTGTACTTGCACCCCCACCTGCCCCGCTTACAAGAGGGCTGTAGCGAGGAGGCGAGGGACTGCTTGATGTAAAAGAGGTGGCAAAACATAAAGAGGGAGAGTAATGGGTAGGCCGAAATGTTATTGTTTGGAGTTCGGGTGACAAGGAGGCAGAGAGACAGAGGAGGGGGAAGAATTACTCATGACAGCTATTAGAATAATGCAGAGAGGTTAGACAAATGTAGTGAAATAAAAATGGGAGGCAAAGTCTAGAAAATGGAGGCAGGGTAAAAAGTGATGGAGGGAGATATTAAGAGGGCATTAGAGAAAGAGGCAGATGATGAGATAGGGGAGGAGTGGAGAAAATGAGATAATGAATGGAGGGATGAGAGAAGGGAAGAAGGAAGAACAGGAAGGAAGGAGGAAGAAAGCAAAATGAGAAATAAAAGACAGCCAAAGGCAGGGAATAGGGAGGTCAGGATAGATGACAAGAAGGGATGCAGAGAAGAAGGAGAGAGGATATGAAGGAATGAGTAACTGAGACTGCAAAAAAGGAGGAAAGGCACAAAGGCATTTATAAAAACGGTGCACCTTGAGGAGGGAACAGAAGTAAATGAAAGCTACCCTATGATGTAGCATTTAAAGACTACCCTTCTCTATCATTTCATATCTCTTCCCCTCCCACCTTGCTCCCCTCCATCATCCATTCATCAAATGACTGCCATCCCTTCGTCCTGAGTCACTGATGCAATTGCTCATCCACTCCATTAGGCCATCATCCCACCCTCCTTTATTCCTGCTCTCCCCATCCTGCTTCTCCATCTTCTGATCATCCTCAGGTAAAACACATCCCTCTTATGGTGCCGCTATAAAGGGAAAGCCATGCCTAGACCATAAAAACATCCAGTTTAACAAGTCATTTAATCTGGCATCAAGTCTTATCATGTCATTCCCATTTACTTGCCACTGGGGAGAGGCATACTTTCATATCCAATCAATCAACTTTTTTCAAGGATTTTCCATGAATCAGGCTACATTGAGTGAATGATCTGTGTTAATCGGCCGTGTTTTATTACATACAACACTTGTTTCCGGGGGCGGAGCTAGACACTCAGCACAGAGGAGGCAGAGCTTCATCACAGGGCCCACCTGCGACCAAGTCATATCAAGTTTACGTGACCCTGGACTCACACAGAAAGTCCACTGAGTCCATCTGGTCGCTGCTGCAGGAGCTGATCACAGCCATTCTAGTCAATGCTTGTGCTCAGACCAGAAGTGAGCAGCACACAGCAGATGAACTGGGCAGGAAGTCAGACACAGAAACGGCAGAGAATCTGGTCAACTTTCAAAATACCCTATGTAGACTCCCGATATGTCTGTATATCAACAATAAACAGTTAAAACAGACAAAAAAGAAACAATTTAACTACGTAGCCTACGTAGCCGTGGTAGAAGCACAAAAAGCAAGCACTAATCACCAAATCAACAAAATCTAAACATGAAAGCAAAATCAGGCAGGCAAAACACTCTTATTCTGAAATGCTCCCTGTGGTAGATGCTAGTCATTAACGTGGGACAGGCTACTCGCTCTGCTGCTGAAATGCTCTGAGAGCTTCCAGTGAAGCTGGAAGGCTTCAAGTTCAAGCTGGGCAAAGGACGGAACTAAACCGCAGCGCACACACAGCCTGTGTGACTCCGGGGTAATACAGAGTGGCCTATGTCCGTCCCTCAGTATTCCCATGATGCATGAGGGTGAAGGTCCATCCATCGTCAACCGCTTATCCTGCGTACAGGTTCGCAGCTGACATCGAGCACAAGGCGGGGTACATCGCCAGTCCATCGCAGGGCCACACATAGACAAACAACCACTCACGCCTAAGGACAATTTAAGGTAACCAATCAGCCTAGCCTGCATGTCTTTGGATGGTGGGAGGAAGCCGGAGCACCCAGAGAGAACCCACGCAGACACTGGGAGAACATGCAAACTCCACACAGAAAGGCCGGCGTTTGAACTGCTATAGTATTTTTTGTTGGTAATTGTCATTCTTGAGTTACTAATGTCCCTTTAAGGTAAATATTAGGTCACCCAGGACTTGAACGTCCTGGGTGCTGTTATATCTGAGTTCAGGAAAAAGGGTTTGGAAATATTAAAGTCAGCTGTAGACTGAGTTTTCAGGTGACTCATGGAATTAGCACCAACAATTCAGCTAATGCTATCAAACAGCTAGCAAAGGTTGGTATTTCAGCCGACAAAAGTGTTTAGTTCTGTGTGAAATTGATTTGTTCATCCTCAGCACTGCTCCATTGATCATTGAACATTGTTTATTTCTGTTTACCATTTTTATAAATGCTTCTGTATTAATGTATATTGTCTGCTATGTAGCAGAAGGGAGTTACAAAGCTCAATTTCATTATATAACCTGTTATATTGTGACAATAAATGTACCTACCTACCTACTTGTTCTTTCAAAAACTATGTTCCGTGTTAGAATAGAAAGCATGACAGGCATAGTAACAGTAATTAAGTGGGGTGGAGGTTCATTTAATTCATAAAAAGACATTTTTATGACATTGTAAAGACATGTTTACTATACTTTAAATGCAATAGCACAAATTCTTTTGTGCTCACTAGGACAAACTTAATAAAGACGTTTCATTTCTATCTACAGTCATTGTGTGACATTTTCATGGAAACAGTAGGTCCCATTAACGCAATCATGCAGAAAAAGAATGTGTTTTTCACAACTGGCTGCCAACTGCTTATATTTTCTCTCATGAACACATTTGCACTGTGCAGAATATGTGTGTTTTCCCCTTGACAAATAGTATAGAATACACAGTTAGAATATGCAGTGCAAACACACATCTCCTGGGCAGCGTTTCTCAAGCACATAACACAGAAGGAAGCATGATGAATATGTAGGATATTCTGAGTACAGAGACTTAACACACACGCACACACGCAGGAATGGCACACACACAGTTTTCGTGCTATATGACATGTTGAACTCTAATGCTCCCCATGTAACGGATGGCTGTGATTCAAGGTCGTCCGTCATGAAATTCATCTTCATCAATCATGAAAGAAGGCAAGATTGAAAACACACACCTGTCCACACAAACACATTCTTCTATCAATGATCATATGAATGGAATTTTGCTAATATGATTCCCTTTCAGAAGCATTTGAGCACACAGCCTTCAAATCAGCTTCTCTCATACTCCGTTTTTTTCTCTTTCCCTGATTTTAGCATGAAATGCTCAGCGATCATTCTGCCGCAGTTCTCCATGCAGCCCATAATCATTGCAGCGCTCGCTCACTTATTCTGTCAGTCAGAGAGGAATGGAGAGGGCCAGCTGACACCCAACACCCACCCATCCTCCGCTCTCTCCACCCCCTCACAAACACACACAGACACCAACAACCACTCAAATAAACACTCACATAGGTGACTGAAGGCAAACAGACAACAGTGACGTACAAAGACACACATGCAGAAAGGCAACTCGCCTGGCTGGGGATGGGCAATGGTCTTGGGCTTGGGGCTTGCTAGGGTGGAAAGGGGAACAATTTCATGCCCAAGCGCATCAGAGAAGAGTACACTGGGAACACGAGCAAACATTTTTCCACCCAGATAGGTTGCAGCAATTACCCTCGCCTCTTTAACCTTGCCGCTCGCCTGCAAGCTCTGTTTCTGGTCCCATCCACAAACACAGAGTTTTTATTGGAGTGTGGGGGGTTGGGTGGGTATCTTTCTCTCCATTACATCATTTTCAGCATGACGAGTGGTCCATAGATCTCTTGTGAGTGTGTACTGTACGCATAGTGATTATGAGTTCGGGTTGACCCAGTATCCTGCAACAACAGCAGCGGGCGTGATAAAATACTCATCATTCGACGGGGGAGGTGGTAGGGGGGTGAAAATGTAACAAATGCAAGTATGTACGAACATGAGGGGTATTGCTGACAATTAAAAGAGAAGTGTATGGATATGAAAAAGCATCCATATGAGAGTGTGCATGTGTGTGGCCCCTCACTCCACCAAACCTGGATTATCAATAAAGGCCTCGCTATGTTATTAGTGTTTGCCAACACTCTGAGCCTGCCAACAGAGAGAGAGGGGAAGAGAAAGCCCTTTTGACAGACGAAAAGATTAGCATCAATATTACAACAAACACACTTAGAAAATGTCAGGTATTAAGCACAAATGGATTAGGCTTCATCTCTGTTTAATGCATATAGGAATATTTTATTGACCATACTGATATTAATTATTTTGTTCAGTCACTGTGTAAGTAGATTGCATGTGGAGTACTTTCAAAAGCTAATCTTCCTATTAAGGATATGCATTTAATTTTTCAAAGTTATAAAAGTTAAGGGAAGCTCAGGAAGACTATTGTCCATGCTTACTCTCTCTGTTTATTTATGTTTTCCCTTTCCTGCTTCCAACTGCATTCCAGAATTCCTGATTAATTTCCAAAGATCATGTGACTACTACTTCTACTGCTTGGATTATCATAAAATGATCCCACTTGAATCATCAATACAAAAGATTTACAGCTGTGTTAGAAAGTATCTGGTTCTTTCATAAAAGGTTGTGGCCTGTGTACATCAAAACATGAGGTGACAAGTTATTATGACTGCCCAAGGCAGAAGAAGCATGATTCCTCAGAAACAAAGTAGAAACTATTTACTCTTGTGGTAAGAACAACACAACACAAACAGACAGGGTTGTTTAATATTTCAGGAGGAATTCTGTATTTCTATGTTGAGGAACATTGAGGACATCATTAAAAGAAATATTTGAAGTGGGAACGGGGAGCAGGAAAAATGTTCAATCAAATATTCAATCATCTTGTTGCTGTCACATGGTTGTGCTCACACAGATTGAAATGCAATTTGAGAAGCATTCTGGACAGACACTGAAAAGGTGGAAATGCTCTGTCTTTCCAAGACACTTTAATCTTTACTCCTCCCATAGCTCATATGTTTGCGTCATGGATAGTTGCTAGCAGAGATGGGGACTCGAGTTTGAGACTCGGACTCGAGTCCGACTGAAGTCGCACACATAGTGACTTCAGACTCGACTTGAGACTCGTCCTCAAAAGACTTCAGACTTGACTCGGACTCGAGGTGCAGGACTCTTGAACAATGTTTATTTTTAGGAATTTTAGTTATTCCCCTCCCTGTGTTACCTATAACCTACCAAAGTAACAAATATTACAGATCTGCTGCACGCGACCACACGTGAGAGAGGACAGCAAACAACAGCAGCTGCTGTGCCATTCTTCATAAACTTTGGCTTTAAAACTTCATGCAACAAGAACAAAGAAGCGCTGAACGCAAAATAGGTTAGTAAGCTGAGGTTAGTAAACATGTTAAGCTCAGCATTGGCCATCTAACATTAGCTTGCTTCTTGCTTTAGCTACGACCTACGTGAGGTTAACTCCAACTCTCATTTGTTATGAAAAGATTAATGAGCGTTTGTTTACTTGCCAAAGTTGTGGTGGTCGATTAACGTAATCATAATACCGCTGGCTGCAAACAGGTTAATTATTAACAATGGCTGCAAACAGCTTACAGGTTTATTGATGATCATGTAACGTTACAGTTTAATTTAGTTACAACCTTACACTGGTTTCAGAGTCTGTGGTTATGTTGACTTACAGTAGTAAATTAATTGCATTACACATTACATGGTTGTGCTCGGTAAATGAAAAACATATTACAGTTACAGAATCCGAAGCAGTTTTATAAACATCCTGGATTGAACGCAGCAGGTGATAACTTTTTTTTTAACTACTAGTGACTTGAGACTTGACTTGGAATCTAGCACAGTGACTTGATACTTGAGTTGGACTCTAGCTAAAAGACTTGTGAGCATCTTTGGTTGCTAGCTAACACTAGCTAAACTGTAAACTGCTGAAGTGTGGAAGCTTCATGTGTGTTACCACTGCTGTCTGGACTGCAGAAGGGCCAACCTCAACAGATTTGTGATCTGGACAATATTGTGTCAAGCGTAAATGAAAGTGCCATACAACCTGTATTTTATCTGAATATGAGACACTGATTGAAAGGACCCACCCTCACCCCTCTGTCCATCAGCTGTCCACTGGGTCAACCGCCAATTGGCTAATCAGATAACTTGGCTCAATATACTTCACTTTTTCCATTTTTCTCATAATGCAACCAAAAGCGTCTCTTTGTTGGACACCTACCTGTGTGGTAAATGCCTGTGCCATGCCCATAGTTTTTAAAGCAAGTTTTTCTGTTATTAACTTTAAGTCTCAGAGCCCATCATCACCGTGATGTCATTAGGGTTCTCAGACTTTGGAAATCTCCCTCCAGAGCCACAAAAAACATTACACAATTGTTTTAACAGACTGAGTAGAACTCCTCATAAAAGGTAAACTGAATTTCTGGGAAACGCTCTATGCACTTCTTTCAACGTCTCTCCTTAGAAGGAGAGAGGGACCTGAAATATGTTTTGACTCACTATATGAAATTTTACGCAATTTTATGACATAATTGACACAACTCATTACTGAATTCACTCTGTTTTAGCCAAACCATGAATGTACCTGGCTATTTTAGCTTCATTAATGTCTGCTGCATCTAATCTTCTCATCTCTGCCAACCTGCTTTTCATAACGACAGTAATCTCCCTCCTTTCTTCTGTTTGGCTCTGTGAGGAAGAGCCAAACAGAAGGCCTACAGCTGCAGGACAGGCAACATTTTAGATGACTAATGTTACATCCACTGATTAACTTAAAGGTAAACATCATACTGTTAATTACCACAGGGATATTAGCAAGCACGTCAAATTAGACCATGAATCAGTCATGGTCGCCCCTTCAGAGCTGAATATTACACACACAAAAAAAAGCATCCTGATTATTAAAATCGAGAACCACGCCCATGACTCTAATCACTCCACCCCACATCTGATCCTCCAAGCTGACTTTCATCTACTTAAAGTGTAGTTATCTGTCATTGTTACTGTACTTTGATTTGTTTCAACTCCAGTTACCATTAGGGGTTTAATGACATGGCTGAAAAAAAACTGCTCCCATATTCATAAAAGTTGACTGCTTGATGTCTTGATCAACCAGACAACATCTTAAAACCTCACCTCTATAAAGCACATGGATGACAGAACATGGCCAGCTTATACTGTGCATGAATGGCCGCCAATCTGCTGGACGTTTCTGTGAGAGCCTAATAAAAACCCCTGCAGTAGAGTTGAATGCTCTTTATTGATATGCAATATGCAAAATGGCCTCTTTATGGCTTAACACTCAAGAGTGGTTTATATGAGTCTGTGCTGAGGGGGGAAAGATTAATAGAAAATGTGAAGAGAGAGAGAAGCAGGGCGGGAAAGATGCTTTCTGTGTATGTATACGTTACGTTATACATGCATACCCCAAATTGTTCTCATCGGCAGCAGGATTTTAAACCATTGCACTACATCAACATGGAGGACTCTTCTTTTCAAATAAGACCATCTCCTCTGCCCTGCGTTTTCATGCAGCGGTCGACTTTAGAGGCAACTGCAAAAATATAAAAACACTCAAAAGCCCTTCACCTAGTCATCCAGATTGCTTTCCCACTACTGCAGAATTTCAGCATGGAGCTTTGATATACTGTAGAGATGATAGCACAGTGCTTTGCTGCAAAGGGATGCTCTATTAGTACCAGCTTGTATTAGGAGAACAAAGTAATAGTGAATCTGAAAGGTTTGAGTCCAAAGCAGCCCTTATTGGTAGGGAAATCTGATGTGTAATATTGTTCACTACATTAAAGATGGCCATCAAACCATTACGTTTCACAATAAGGCCCAGTGTGTAACATTAAGCAAGATCTAATCTTGTGTCCAAATTAAGTTTAAGTTATCCCTTGGGTTTGGAAGGGGTGGTCATTTTCAGGAAGTGTCGAACTAATCAGGTAGTTTTTCATGGTCCTCAGATGATGAGTAGTAGGCTACTGATTTTGATGACACCCTGACATTTCATCTAGCACCATCAGGTCAAAATTCCTGATGTGTCCAAAACTTTGGTTTATGACCAAATAACTGCAAAACGTATGAAAAAAGCATTCTAACAATCTGAACTAAGGTGGTGACCATGGTTTAAACATTATATCTGCTTAACATCCGCATGTTAGTATTGTCAATGTAAACATGTTAGCATGCTGACATTAGCATTTAGTTTAAAGTACAGCCTCACAGTGCTGCTAGCATGGCTATCAGACTCTTAATCTAGTTATTAGGCCATAAATGATTAGCCCAATCTGTTAATGTTCCAAGGTATTTGACATTTACCAAATGATAATATCCTCTCAGATATCGCATATTGTGCCACACTTGTGCCAAGAAAAGTTATTATACAGAATAACGAAGAGAAACCTCTCAATGTCTGCCTTTTCACATACTATCATGGACGTTCAAGGTGTCGCTTTTCTTTTTCTCTATTAACGGAGTTAATCTTTATGCACGCATCAAGACGAGCATCATGGCCGAGCCTCATATGTGATGGTGAAAAATAATTATGGGAAATAATGGGATTTGTGCAATGCGTGTTGCTGCACTAAAATGAGCCCTGGCAAATTCAACCCTACACACTACAAGAAATATCCATCCCACAGAGAATATTCTTTGTTTTGGCTTGGTTAAAGAAAAGAAAAATCAATTTTAAGGTTGAATGAGACTTGATAAGTCACAGTGAACCGGAATTTTGATAACTTAATGTTCTGTATTTTCTGGTGAATGAAGAGGAGGCAGTTTGATTAGACAGAAGAAGATTGGGATTGTTCCAAAATCTGCTTTCAAAATTGTGCATGGGTTTGATTTGCTCTTTGGCATTTTTATTTATCCCCGTAGCAGTGGAGTTATAATTAAAAACGGAAATTTGTTACAAATACTGTAATTTCTTCAGAATATATGTGACATTATATATAATCTGACAAACTGGGGGGAAAAAACTTTATTTCCACTGTAACAAAAACATTTTTTTCTGTGTAATAGTTCACTGTCCTGTCAAACTGACCCCTTTTCCATTTAATGGACAGAATGAGCAGCGTGTCCTCCTGTATAACAGAACCTGCTGTTTCATCACACAATTTTCACATCTGACAGATTCCAGAATGAAAAGTGCAATTGATTGACGGTGTCTCCATCAGAAACAGGCTCGCTCTGCAAACTGGGCGTGCAGGCAGGACAGACTCAGGCGGAAACCAAGAGGATGCAGGAGGGAGTCAGCTGGATATGGCACACTCACTCACTCTACCAGAAAATACAAATTTCATCTTGCAGTTTGAATTATTTTGAGGAAAGGTGGGTTTGAGTATGCACGGCCAGTGTTCTACTTATGAAGCCGAGAGTTTGATGCCCTACTGTAGCTTTAATACTTTATTACACTGACACTAAAGACTACAGAATCTAGTCAGTCAGTTAGTCCTCCACTTGATTATCCAATGATATTTGGTTTCATGTCATCTTGTGTTTGATCCAAGGATGTTTGGTGAATGTACCATACCGTATAAGAGCCATTTAATGCATTAACTCTGTGCTCTATTAACCCCCCACCTTCGCACACAAGTGCACCAGCACTCACACTAAGCAAGATACAGCCTGGATTCAACAATGCTACTCAGGTTCATTCACTTAACTTCATGGTGGCTTACCCATAATTTCACACACTCATCCTTAACGTCTAAATTACATATCACACCTGCGTGGTGTGGACGAGCCATGTACTGTGCTTGATGCATCTGATCTTTTGACTTTTCTGATCTGGTCTTTATCCGGATAATCCAACTAATACCACATAGAGTAAGGCGTTGCCAAAAGAGGGACTGTATTGCAACATACAGGGAAAGAGGCGGCAACTGAGATCATTCATGTGAAACCAGATGTTAAGAGGGAGAATGGTAAGCGGGGTGGTCCTGAGGAATCGTCTCCTCCCTGTCCCGAGCGCCATGCTCGTTGTAAGCGGCTCTCGTGTGATTAATCAAACCGCTGTGCACCTCTACTTCGCAGTGTAAACGCGATACTTATGCAGCCAGCGCGAATTCCTCTTCGGGACATACACACTTACACATACACCACACACACGCACGCACAAGCGCGCACTCACGATCAGCATTTATGCACGAATTAAACTCGGCGATCATCAACATGCTTTTTATTCTCCATATGTGTTTTGAATTGCCAGCCAAAGACAATTTTGTGCCCGTGTGTTTGAGTGTGTGCACGTGAGGGGGGTCGTCCTGCGTTCGCAAATGGCGCAACTTCTCATGATTTCCCTGTCAAGTTGACACAGCTGTGAGCCCCGCTGGCAGAAAACCGACCAGTCCGTGGTGGTTAACGGAGGGCTGCGCCAATATAAACCAATGTCTACTCGTTATCTTCACCACATGCAGGTAAAAGCCACACGACACCCTGCTGCGCTGCACGCGTTCAAAGGACATTTGGACGGGAGCACCTGCACCTTCACCCTTCTACCCGCCCCCATCCAACCGCTTCACGAGTGTCCTTACCTTGAAGTCGAGATGTCTTTGCGACGTTTTCAGTGAACGTTGTATTAGTTGGAGTAACAGAAACAGAAGCTTATTCCGCAGCTCCCCGGTCGCTGTGTAGAGGAGAACGGAGGATGGAGAAACAGCAGTGAAAACCCAGCGATGCTTCATCCGTTCTCTCTCTCTCTCTCTCTCTCTCTCTCTCTCTCTCTCTCTCTCTCTCTCTCTCTCTCTCTCTCTGGTTCACAGGCAGGGCTCCCCACTGAAATAATACCGGAAACCGAACTCGGCGGCCCCTCTCTGCTGATCTAGGAGGGGCCAAATAAAACCGCGGGGACCGAGAAGGCCATTCACCTTTAATGTCTAGTTATGTAGTTTTTTTAGTATTCTAGTTTCGACTTTATTTGGACAGACCACATTTTGTAATGATTTGCTGTAAAAGTGTTTGAAAAACCAATGGATTAGGCTGTGTCTACGCACGTCATAAACTGTGCTGTGTTAACATGTTAGACTTAAAGTGTAAATGTCTTGACATCACGTGAAATCATTTTAAACAAAGTGTTACTTGTTTCATTGTCTTACAAAAGTAAAATACTCAATAGCCTAATTGTAGGGCCTCAAGGTGACCGTGATATATCCTATTGCTTTAGCTGTGTGTTGAATGTTACGATTGAATAATCAAACGCATTTCAACAAAATATGGATAAGCCGGGCACACAGACTAAGTGCAGGCTATATGTTAGGCCTACTCTGAGCAAAGACCTCTCTTGTGAATTTTTTTTAGTAGCGCATAGCCTCCCTTTTCGAATAGGCTACGCCATCACGCCAACCACTAAACTGACGGTAAATGGGTGTGTGACGACTCTTTTTCAAAAGGCCCTTTTATGACTGAATATATATTGCACGAATAAAAATTATGGGCTGATACTTGCAAAAAAAAATTCTCACTGAACCTTTCAGTTGAAGTGCTGAAACTGGGTAAACTTTGCTTTCTCTTTTTTGTCAGCTCCTAACAGGCGTCGTTATTTCACTGGCGCTGCGCAGCACCTTCGGTGTTAATTGCTCACGATGCTGCGTAAATAAATTCAGCGCTGCTGTTCCCACAGAGACAGAACCAGAGGCTGCTTAGAAGTCAGTGCAGCAGGACCCATCCTGTGAGGTTATTTATCTTCAATACCAAAAGTCTTTTTTCAACTACAACCACCATGTAGGCGTTTTGAGGGAAGAATTTGAACACACACAGGATGCTAAATAACACTAGTTCAGCTATTATTTTAGTTAGTTTTGGCTACCCCCTTTTCAGGACTGATACATATTCATGATGTATTCATACTTTCAAAGTGAATATGACTATGAGGCCTAGAAAAAAAAAAGTGATATTTTATTTTAAATATAATTAATTGTTTTTCTGCGTAGCTTATTTTCATTGTGATCCCCCCCCCCCCCCCCCCCCCCCCCTCTGGCGATCATACAGTATTTCACCCGCACTTTAATTTAGTGCTGCAGCCCTTTTAATGAGGATTCAGCATCTTCAGTAATTGTTAAGAACTTTGTTATCATGGGAGAGTTAGTATGGGAATTATATTTATCCCCAGTATTTTAATAATGTATCATCATTTCTATAAAATAGTTTATTAGTAGTATATTATAGTAGTATTTATTAATAGCAATGACAGTTGTGGAACAGGAGCAGCTTGGTTACACTGGCAGCATTTAGTTTCAGCACCATGGTCAGCGACACTGATACCAGGGCACTGTGCAGTATGTGTGTGTGTTTTATTGTGAATTAATGTGCTGACTGTCAAGATGAAAGTTTCATATACGATTACAACAGTCTTGTAAGTATTCACATACAAAAGTCATAATACGTAACTTGTAAAACACAATGCACACATGAATGTAGAGTGATTTACATCTGTAAATGTGGATCTGTATTTGCGCCTCTAATTTAAAACTCATGTATCATCATTGTGATAACTCATAATTATCATTTGTATGTCAACTTAGCATTTTCTAAAGGAAATATATTTGTGAATCTCCACCTATTCCTGTGGATCTTTTGAGAATGTTCTTTCACGTTGTTGATATCACACAAAAAAGCGCAGGGAAGATCAAGATTTTACAGTAGATGGCGGCAATGCAACATTTATGGATGCCAACCACACAGTCTATGATGCCAAGCTGTTAAAATAAACAGAAGAAGAAGAAGAAGACAAAGAAGATGAAGAAAAACACCATACCAAAGTGATGTCACTGGTTGCCTGTTTGTGAAGCGAAGGGGCAGCAGCAGCATGGCTTGCTTACTAGCAGCTGCCATATTCGAGGTCATAAGAACTGTGTGCTTTCTGTCTCTCAAAAAAAAGATACAAATCACTGTTCTAATCCCACAGTTTTAGCATGTAAAGTCTACTCTTGCTTGGTGCCTACATGTGAAGGAGGTGGATCTGCGTTCCATCATACACACATGCTTCCGGACTGACATTTAATAAATGCAACCTTGGGCCTTAGCCTTGCTATAGGCAAGTGTGTTTTTACTCACTCAGAGTGCATTAATGCTCATGCAGAGTATAGGAGAGGAAATCTCGCTGTAGTTTGTCAGCTTCATTATGTTTGCTTCTCTCCTTCATCACCGTATACACAACAAGACCACTGAAATGTAACTGTACACTATCTCTCTCTCAATGGAAGGCCTAATGAATATTTATTGGTTCACTGGTTCAAGGTGTAATATCCGCGTTTTCAACACGGGCCCTCACCCCTCATGTATGTGGCAGGGCATTCATCACCAGGCTAGAGTCCTTTAAAGCTCGGCCTCGCGCCACCTGCTTCACAGCCTGCCATCAGATCTGCTTGTATCTTCATTAGCACTCATCTGAACTCCGCCAAAGCCAGATGTCAGAGGGCCCTGACCTCTGCTCAATTTGAATAAAGTCAACCCCTTGGCTGCAATTTTGTGTCACAGAAGAAGTCGATTTTTCCCCTAAACCTGTTACTTTTCTGCAGATGTTAAGACTGATGTCTGGAATTAGCATAGTCACAAATAAATTGGTATATTGAAAGCCGGTAACCTCTCTTATGTACTTTCACAGTGCAAGCAATGCAGGAATTTCCCATAAGAATCAATCTTTCAATAACAAGTGAGAGTCAATGGCAAAAACAAACACTAATCTTTCTGTAGTGTAAGGCAGATGTAACTTTGCATGAGAAGTCCCACAGATATCAGCAAATATAAATACACATGCATAACAATGAAGAGAAAGCAAGCACGCAGTATCTGCCATTACAGTGAAATGCAAAAGGTGATTTCAAATATTTCATAGAAAGATGCAAAAATAGATGGCTGCAATGCAACATTTATGGGTGCCAATGACACAGTCTATGATACCAAGCTGTTAAGATAAACAGAAGAAGAAGAAGAAGAAGACAAAGAAGATGAAGAAAAAAATAACATACCAAAGTGATGTCACTGGTTGCCTGTTTGTGAAGCGAAGGGGCAGCAGCAGCATTGCTAGCTAACTAGCAGCTGCCATATTCGAGGTCATAAGAACTGTGTGCTTTCAATCTCTCTAGATTTACAAATCCAAATCACTACATTTATTTGTGCATTGTGTTTTACGAGTTACGTACACTGACATTTGTTGAGCCATGTTTGAAGGCCAAATTAAATCAGACTAGTTCATAAACACGTCCATAGTGACAATTTAAGAATTTCTTCCAACTACAAAATCACATAAATACCCAATGGAGGGTTTTCATTCTGCGACGGCTCATGTTTACCTGTGTTCTTAGTGCATTATCACTCCCCAGACAAAACATTAATCACAGTCAAAAAAACAAAACAAAAACAGCCACTCAATTGACACCCAAACAAATGTAATGAGCTTTACCCATGGTTCATCCCCTTTGGGCCTTTTCATGTGGGGAAACTTGCTGATCTGCCGTGTCCTCCTTTTCTAATAAAGCTGTCATCAGCTGCCAATGTGCACTTTCATGGCGTCGCTCCAAGCTGGCTGAGATCAATAGCGCCTGTCAGGGAGCGGTCCCTAGGCGTAATAAGGCTGGGAGACACATGGTAAGTAGACCACGAGGCGGGGTGTGTGTGTGTGTGTGTGTGTGTGTGTGTGTGTGGGGGGGGGTCTAGGCAACGTTCTGATTGAATATGGACCCTGATTTCTACAGGGTGACATGGCACTGTCTTTTCACATGGGATGGAAAAATAAAAATAAGATAGTTGGTTATGCATAGATGGGAAGAAACCTGATACAGAATGTAAAGCTATAGCTGTATTTAGTTTACGTTGGCAGGGTGGTGATGTCACAAACCTGTTAGTGTACTGTGATATCATCCATCTCCCATCGGCTTACAACACTTTCTATATATATACATCTATCACTTCGGAAGATCTACAGCTCCGCCAGTGTCATGCATATCATCAAACAGCATGCAAGGTTGGGGAGCCCATAGCTCATGTAGCGCTTTGACATTTTAACTAACCAGACAGCACTGATAGACACACACCGTTTTCTGTGCTGGATTTACTGTTAATGTGACAGACTGATAGAAAGAGCAATTCTCGTGCTGTACCATGCAAACACACACCCACACAGCACAGAGACACAGTTTTATATTGCGTGATGTAAAAGAAGAAGTAGGAATTTTATTTCTTAGTCTTGCACATTAATGATGATATGACATGTCACAAGAACTTTACTGTTCCTCAGAGATTTCTTTTTGTGGACGGTCTGCAACACAGTGACGATAAACAGGCAAATGTATTTTGTATTCTAACACAAATGATTTGTCAACATTTGTTTAAATTAAGTGCAAATGCAGTGCTCCTATGTATAAATCCTAACATAACTATATTCCTCATAAATAATATAAAGGCAGCTGATCATCTGGGGAACCAGAGAACTGATAATAATAGAATAATAAAAACTAAGAGGCAATAGCCATATTAGCAGCACTGTGAGGCTGTACTCAGGCATAGCAGTACTTTGAGCTAAATGCTAAATCAGCATGCTAATATGCGCACAGTGCACGCTTACGTTTAGCAGGTATAATTTCCACCATGTTCACCATCTTAGTTTAGTGTTGTGTTAGCATGCTAACATTTGCTACTAATCAGTATGATGCAGTATGACTGCACTAGAGGAAATGTCAGGGGATCACCAAAGTGATTACAATTCATTCCTAGGGAACCATCAATGTCTGAAGAAAAATCTCACATCAATCCGTCCAATACATCAATACATTTCACTGGAAAACACAAACATCAACCTCATGATCTCAGGGGACCACAAAAGTCAGTAGGATTCATTCTCTGGTGAACATGAATGTCTGTACAAAATATAATATACAGGAGGTAGAGGGGGTTGTCCGTTAATCGGAAGGTCGGCGGTTCAATCCCCGGCTCCTCCAGGCTGCGTGTCGAAATATCCTTGGGCAAGATACTGAACTGAATTGGCTGTTCCACCAGTGTGTGAATGTTAGTTTCTGTTTGAGCACTTAGGCTCAGTGAATGAATGGTGAATCCAGATGTAGTGTAAAAGTGCTTTGATTGGTCAAAAAGGCTAGAAAGGCGCTATACAAATAGGGAGCATTTACATTTATCCTTACAACCATGGCTAAAATAATTGTAGTTTTTTACACAATATTTTTTATAAAAATGTGTATTCTACTCCAGTCAGTAAATAAAGAGAAGCTGAGTGGAAGGTGTTCCAGCATGTTTTTCTACAGAGAATGGTTGCAGTTAATCATTTAACAAAGCAAGAAAAGGTTGATTTAACACTCCCACCATTACTTATTCCTGTAAAACAAAAAATCACAAACATGGGTGTGATTTGTTGGCTGTCAGTATTTTCTTTTTTTTTCTAAGGGGACCTAAGCTGTCAAGTAAATGGATCTGGTCGTTTTCACTTCTGTTCCATTCAACTCATGAGGATACACCTGCTTGTACGCTTTAGTTGTGTGGGTTTTAACAGATGAAAACTGACAAAAAAAAAGTTCCCAAACTCAAACTCATAATTTGGTGTTCCATCTCATCTCTGAGTTAAGTGTTCCGATTTCACATGCAATACTGCATTATTGAGCTCACTGATGCACACTCAGGATTGCGTCAGTCATAAAATACAGTATTGCATGTTTAAATGCGTCCAGCGGTGAGGAATTGATTGAAGTTGAAGCGGGCAATTAGTTTCATTGATAACTGTACCGGCGGGGAGGAACACACCGAACACAGGAAGGCATAACACATCTCCTGAATGGAAACAGTCCCATTACTCTCTGTCTGCTGTCTTCACTTCCCTCCTCGCCATTCATCTACAGATATAATGACCAAAGAAAGAGCAAGACGCTGATCTGTCAGGATGATTCACTGTCAATTTACCGGGCTTTTTATAAAGCTCTGCTCTGTGCAGCAGCTGGGTAGATGGACCCAGCCTCCTAACTCTTCTTATAATCTACATATTGACACATATGATAGTAAAGTGCTGATTGGGAACAACCGTGAGGAGGTGACTTCTCAGCAAAGACTTTAATTTGAATGAGTGTGGTGTCAGAAGGTGATAACTGGAGTGGCCATTAGCAGCTGGATTTGTACAGACTATGACAGACATAATATGGTGCTGAGCAGTGTTATGACTAGCATCAATTTGTGCCATCATGCAGCGAGTGCATACCAATAAAATGCTTGTTGTTTCAGTTTCTTGGTGACATGAGAAAGCCACTGGGTTTAATGCTCACAGCACACGTTTTTGTTTGCATCTTCAGAAGGAGATAGGCTTGTTTTGAGAAGATGCATTTTTCTATCCAGTGTATTCCAGAGATATGCCTCAAGGTTTTGCATTATCTCCAAATGGAGTAAACAGAGAGTATCTGAATTATAACGTCTTGGGCTTGTTTGGGTTATCTATGGCCACACATCTGCAAACAAAGCCTGTGCACAACCAGCCGGCTGTCTGGGCCTTGACTAAAGAAACTAGACAGGCAGCAGACTTTCCAATAAGCACAAAGCATGAGGTCTTGTTGCATAGTCTGCACCAGCAGACAGAGGACCTTCTGATAAGTGAACTAGAATCTAGATAAAAAGATAAAACACCAGTAAGTAGGTTATTTCATTATTTGAATGGGCATAACATACTAAATCCTATTTGTGGTGTCAGCAACGCATCAAATACACTTTCAATCGCGTGAGTCTAGCACACAAAAACAGACAGTAGGACTGTACATTTTACTTGAACTCAATCAAATTATAACATTGTAAACCTTATAGGAGTTAATATTACTAAGCAACTTCTTAACTTCATGCAGTGGGGGGAAGACGTACAATAACTAAAGCAATAAACTAAAACCAAAACTAAAAAGCAAAACTCTAAAACCACTCCTTTACATTCAAAATACATGTAACAGTATCCAAACTAAAAGCACTGGTTCTGCATAACAGCCCCTCTCAGTGTTATCACTGGATCACAATGCTTTAACATGAACTTTAACTTGGAGTCGTTTCATTTACAGCATTGCGTCATCTTTTAATGAGCATATTATTTGTAATATTAATCTGAAAAGAAACTATTAACTACAACTGTCCAATAAATTCAGTGGTGTAAAAAGTACAATATTTACTTAAGTTTAAGGGGGTAGTAGTGTAAAGTAAATGGAAATATTCAAATAAGTGAGCTTAAAAGTGTACTTAAATGCAGAACCTACTTGAGTAAATGCACTTCCCATGACTGCCTCATCTTAATATTTACGCAGAAAAAAACACAATGCTGACTGGAAAGAACACAACTAGATACGAAATAATTAAGTCCTCCACAATTTGCAGTAGGTCTATGTAATGTAAGACAGCAGTGACACTTGATGCAGCTATTAAAGGTGAAGTTACTTCAGCAGCAAGCTGTGAGTTTGATCAAACCATGCAGGTGGTATAAACCTTAAGGAGGTCAACAAATCTACTCTACAAATTACAGTACACATTTCTGGCGATTACGAGGCTTCAGCTCATTGATCGGTTTGTCTCTGTGCTTCTTGGAAATAAGGTGACTGGCGCCATTGCGTGGCATAATGGGAAATTGCACGAGTCTGCCTGATAGTCCGAGTTTAGAATCATCTGATACTGGAAGTCTTCTAACCGTGTTCAAGGTTGCCTAGAATTGACTGCTGAAATGCGTTTATTTATTCTAATGTTGCACGGACAGTGAGTGAAAGTCTTTTATTATTTATTCCTTTTAAAACTTGCCATTAAGACCAACTTTCTCGTTCCAGTGTAACGTCCCGTCATGCCTCCTTCACCTCTAACCTTTAAATAACCGAAGCAGGCGATATTTCTGTGTAATTATTACAACCTGGTGGTCTTTAATTAAAGTTAAACCCGAACATCCGAGCGCAATGAACATGAACTACTTTAAGTTCATCCATCCCATTTCCTGGACGAAGTTCCCGGAGGAGGGCCAATGGGGAAGGCATGGGAAAGTTCTCCCCATTTTTTCCGATTACATCGATGCTTCTTAAGGAAGGCAAACACACAGCAGCTCGAGCAGCAGCCCGCTACTGTCAGGAGCGGAGGGGGACATTAAAAGTAGTCTACACATAGGTCTGAGGCCGGCGAGCCAAAAAGGAGACAAATCCTGCTTCACGAGAGAGAAAGGTAAGAGTGCTCTCCAATTTGGAAAATCCACAGTTCATGTGATAAAAACACTTCTGTCTCTGTAGCTTTCAATAGTTGTCAATAAGTGAATTTGGTATTGTTTTTAATCCTCCAACGGATCAGAATATTGTGTTTACATTGACTTTTTTATTGACTTTTGGTATAGGCCTACTGTAGGCCTACTTATTATTATTTTATTACCTTCTGTATTCAGAAGTCCAGATGAATTTCTATTGTATTCTATTAGTCTTTCAGTGTAGCTGAATCTTTGGTCCTTAAGGCTTTGAGTTTTATGATTATTGATTTATTTATCCCGTCTTGTTGTAGATGTTTACAAAAAATATTTAATACAATTATATATGTATATATAATAACTTACAGTATCACAGTAACAGGGCTATGGAACTTAAAATGTGAACGTGACCAGTAGTCCTGTAAAAAAGTTGTGACTTTTTGTGGCTGTGGCACTACTGAGTTCTTGATTATAGGGTTTTATTGTAGTTTATACTGATATAGTCTTATTTTATGCTATTTTCTGTTTCCTAAGGTGTTTCTGTTGGCACTATGTGGTATGTTTGGTTGCCCATAGATAACGGTAATGCTCAAGACAATACCCCCAGAAGTGGATCAGTCCAGTTATCATTTTTGTGCCTGTTCAGCAGTCCAACTTCCCTAACAGTCCATTGTCTTGTCTCATCCTGTCAGAAAAGCTTGTATTTTCACTATTAAGACATTTATTTTTTTCTCAGGGGGGGAAGAAATAACAGAAAAACATAAGCAGTCTAAACAAATAGACAAGTGTCACAGCAGTGCCTCAACTCCCCCAAACAGGATGTTTATTCAGATGTGTGTGTGTGTGTGTGTGTGTGTGTGTGTGTGTGTGTGTGTGTTTCCTGACACCGACTGTGTCATTTATCATTAACTACTTTCATCAACCCCCCCTCAATACTTAAGTGAAATCAGTCACTCTGTGATTTGACTCAGCTTTAATTGATTCATAAATAATTGATTCATAAATCCAAAAAGAAAAATGAACACATGGGATAAGGCTTTTTAATGTAAAAGTTTGAGTGGCCACTCTTGGACTCACTGGTTCCAGTTTTACTGTGAACAGTGAAAGCTTACATTATTTCCATCCGTATTAAATGTTAACTTTAGCACCATGTGTTTTTGTTTTAGTCCGTTTTAGGGTATGGAGGCCTTGTTTTTCCCATGGTGATGATGAGGAGTTGGAGCCCACCCTAAAAACGCTGTGAGCTCATGGAAGAACTAATTACGGGCTGTAGCCAGATACACATGTTCCCCAGTAAAAAGACACTATTATATTGAAAAGGTTGGAGAAACTTTGCTCATTTTTTGCTTATAGAAATCATGAAACACTTTTCATTTGCTGCGCATTTATGACAACCCACCCAATTAGGGGTTAAATGGTGCAAGCCAATGTGTTCAGCCATGTAGCAGTAAATGAAAAGGTGGATTAACTATATGACCTGCATAACAACTACAAGAATCAAATGTTAGTTTGCAAAAGCAGGTAATGTTTTATTTTTGTGCGGGGATTAGGGGTGGGCGATATGGCCAAAAATGTTATCACAGTAAAAAATGTCATATCATTCGATATTGATAATTATCACGATAAATTTTTTTAAAGGCTGATTTTTGCTCCTGAGTGAAAGTTATCCATGCTGCAAATTTCACTATTCTACCAATTCTACCAATGGTGGTTTCTGTCACAAAACCACTTTTAAAGGCAGAGTGATTCGATGAAAATTGCATCGTCCTCCTCAAACTATTCTGGTCTTCATTTAGTATCATTAAATTAGTTATATTCTAAAAAATATTGTTTTACAAAAAGGCTAGTTAACTCTGATATCGTTCTTTTTCAAACATTCTTTCATTCTCCCCCATCTGTCCATCCATCCTTCATCTACCAACTGTCCCTCTTAGAAGCAGAGGATGTCCAGAGCTGACTGGTCCTTCCTGGAGCACCTGCTGGAGGAGGGCCAAGAGTATTCGACAGGCATTGGCCGCGTCTGGCTCACCGTACTCTTCCTCTTTCGCATGCTGGTACTTGGAACTGCCGCCGAATCTGCCTGGGATGATGAACAAGCTGACTTTGTGTGCAACACACAACAACCCGGCTGCACTGCCGTGTGCTACGACAAAGCTTTCCCCATCTCCCACTTTCGCTACTTTGTCCTCCAAGTCATCTTCGTCTCCACGCCGACCATCTTCTACTTTGGATATGTGGCTATAAGGGCTAGGAAGGACAAGAAAAAGGAGGAGGATAAAGAGAAGAAGCAGGCAGAAGAGGGCGGTGGTGGAAGTAAGAGAGGAGAAACTGTAACAGAAAGGCACAGTAACAATGTGACTAAAGACAATGCAGAAGAGAAGGAGAAACAAGAGGTTGGTGGGAAACGTAGAAGAGCTGACAAGCCTCCCCCTGAGACCCCTAAGCTGAAAGGAAGGTTGCTGTGTGCATATGCATTCAGCATCCTGACGAAAGTCTTTCTAGAGGCTGGCTTCATCGTAGGGCTGTGGGTCCTTTATAATGGTTTCATCATTGCAGCAAAGTTTGAGTGCACGGGGTCCCCTTGTCCTCACACAGTGGACTGCTTTGTCTCTCGACCCACGGAGAAGACCATCTTCACCATCTACACTCAGGTGATTGCTGTCATCTCCCTGGTCCTCAACCTCTGCGAGCTCCTCCACCTACTCCAGCTTGCCATCACCCATCGACTGGAGAAACGCTACTGTGCCCAGAGCTAAAACTACCTACCTCGGTCAGAACAGCCGATAACAGCCCAGCAGGAGACTCCAGAGCTCCAAACGGAGGTGTCTTTCAAAGCAGAGAGTCATGTTAACCTCCCCATCCAGGGGGAGGCTACATGCTACCCCAACCCCTGTGAGAGCTACGGGGATCTGGCGATAGAGGTAAACTGGGGACCTGGGGAAGCTGAGAGTGACCTGCTTCCAAGTTATGTGAACTGCTTGGGGGCCATGAGGACAACACATTCCCCTAGAGTCCATTATAATAAACAAGCACACCACACTGAGAAAAACACTAAGGGTGCCCATAAGGGAAAGTCAAAGCAGAAGCATTACGTATGAGATGCCCAATCAGATTGGACAATATGTTGTATATGACTCTGGAAGTTTGGTTTGGTTTCTGAGCCTTCCAGTTTTTAATAAATACTATCCTGCGCATGACTATCAGGAATGCACGGTGAGAGCTCAAATGAAGAAGAACAACTATTGCACTGTGAACTCGATGCCTTAGAGGCGGGCGGACGTTCAATCAGAGATTTACCAGATAAATGGACCTATTCAAAATGAAGCATTTTGAGAACACTCCCCAAGGCAAATAAAATGAGACTCCATAGTCTTTAGTGCTGAATGTGACGGTGGGTAAAAAAATGAAAATGAAAGACTAAGGAGGGGCTGCGGATATTGTGTGTATGGGAGAGTACATAGAACCACAATTAAGCATATTCCCCTGAGATTTGCACTGCAACCCCTGGAGTTCTGTGAAGTCCCCTCCTCTCCCCATGGCTGTGTTCACACTGTGGAATGTACTGGTCTCTGGATCCTGCTCAGATCCCAAGAGGATAATGACTGTGTTGATGCATGCACGCATGCATGCACGCACACAAATGAACTTTTCAACCTTTTACCCAGTGAGTTTTGGTCACTGGAGTTGGGGATTTGGATCGGGGGAAGGCATGGGTAGGTAAACAGAAGAGCCAAACCAGGGGAATTCTGGGATTGTAAACGAATTATCATGGCCAGCAACCATAGTATTTTATCTATGAGGAAAGATGGAGAGAGAGGACCACTGCATACTAGATTGCGAGAGCTGAATAATGGAGCAAACACAAGCATGTTGTTGGAAAATCAAACCATTTAGAGACCTTGGTTGAGAACTCAAAAGATGCATTAGTGATTGCACAATTAATGGACGGAACGCGGTACAGAAATGTGCAAACTTAATAAAAGGAAATGTCTAATTATGTGAAAACTGTATTTAATGTTTAAAGTATTGTGAATGAATGCCAGTGTTAATATTTATTATTTTATGGAAAAATAAAGTTAAAAAGTACCATCAATTAATGATGATAATGATGTCAATTTATGTAATATAATTATTATATAATCATTCAGATACTGCATTATTCACATTCAGTTCATTCCCTACAAGTTGTGGACATGTGATTTTATCTCTTTTCCTTTCTGAATGTAGGGATGAGATTTCTGTGTGGGGAAAATGTCTCAGAAGTGCGTATTGCCTCTCTGTCCAGCCATACACTTTCCACTAACCAAATACTGTCACAATACAGAGGCACTGAATCACTCAAGAGAAAGCACTTTGGGAATAATAGAAAGACGGAGGTGTGGAGAAGAGGATGAGCTTTACAGGGTATCATGAGTATAACCTCCTGAGGGCAAAAAAATAAGGGAGGAACAACTGATTTTATGGCTGTATTCAAATCTGTAGCTCTGGTCCTTTTATTACTCTCTACAGGGGAGATTATCAATTATATGCCAGTAAAAGTTCATATAAGGTGGAATGGTACTTTATGCTGGCTCTTTTTAATATCCCGCGGCGAGTTCTGACTGTTAACGCTGTTTTTCGTGGAAAGCAATTGATAAAATCCAGATCTCAGTACCTTCAACGAAGGTGCTCGCCCAGGCTTGGAATGAATGTGGCCATATGTCTTTTCAGGGCGGCAGCCGCAGCGCTCTGCAATACAGCACTCATTTCCAGCAATTTACTGAACTGTCTCCATGACGATAAGCAGTTATCTATGGCAGGAAAGGGGGTTTATGGGAAATTTAAGTGAGACAGGTTCTCATAAAACAAAGAGCTTGAACTGTGTGAGGCCAAACAAGCAGATAAAAACAGAAATTTAAAAGAATCTGATGCTTTTTCATCCTTTGCTGCATGTCTGCTGTCAATTTAATAATAATAATAATAATAATAATAATAGGGAAGACTATTCCTCAGTCCTCAGAGTGGAATGTGTTTTCATTGTGGGGGCTGTCTCTCCCTATATCAAGGATAAATTGGCAGATATTGTTGGGAGAACAATCCAAATAGAGCCTGCTGAAGCTGCCCAGTTCAGTGTCACAAGAATTTGGCTGGCATCCCCATGCAGTCTTGTTATCTCTGTGCAAGTGGGTGGGTGCATGTGTGTGCACTTGCGTGCAAGTGTCCATGTGATTGTTCGTATGTGTATTTTTCACAAAAAGCCAGGGGGTCATGGAGCAGATTGCACAAGGCGACACATATCAGCCCTCTGCTGCCAACCAAAGCCAGCAGCGGAACAGCGGAGCTCCCTTTGGCATCTGTCTTCCTTAGAAGCGATCGACCCGGAGAGGCCCAACGCCCTGCTCTATTCTTTCCACAGAGTAAACTCTCATCTCCTGTTCAGTAAAGCCCATACAAACCTCTAGAATGAAAACAACAGTGCAGGTTATTTTCTGCTCCAACAGCCATTTTTTCCCTCTACAGTCAATATCTGCCCCTCAGAGAAATTTTAGCCCCCTACCAGTGCAGATGAAAGTGATGTTTTAACTACATGCTCCTCTGTCAGGACAACAGGACATTAGTAAGATTTTCTCCCATTCATTGGTTTGATTACCTAACAGTCATGTCTAGACTATTTCCTAAATTCAGGGCAATCAAATCAGACACACACTGCTTTTGGATGATATTCCAATAAATGCTTGACAGTAGACATATTTGCTTATGTAAAGCTGTGCAAACAAAATGGGTGGGAGTCATTCACTGAAGGAGCCCAGTCTGTGTGACGGGTCATCCTTAACGGTTAAACATGCAACCTCTCGGATCAACTGCTATTCTGACTGTGTTTCCTGACATTGTTGAAGTCACTGCTGATGCATTTCCTCATTCTGTTTGGTGTAGCCACATGTTGCTGATCACACACAGAGAAAAGCAATTTTTTTGTTTGGTGAACTAGCGTACACACACACACACACACACACACACACACAAGCACGCCACTATACACAAGCTTTTGGACTGTAAGGTAGTTCAAAGAGCCATCAAGTAGCCTCCGGGCTCCCGCAGGTCTTATGAAAGGCCAACTGTCATGCCCAGAGGCAACTCTCCTTTAGAGAAGGTCTTACAGCCAGGCCCTGTACCAGGCTCTGGAGGGTCTTTAAAGGGTCCATGTATGTACCAGGCCTGCCCAGGTTGCTCTGTCGTGTCATACTTCCTACCAGCTGTACTTCCTAAAGCCCTGCGTATCTCTAGGAAGCACCGTGAACTGGCAGAGAAACCACTCACACACACATTCAAGAAGTTAGGAATGACCAACATGACCTCATGTCACAAAACTCAGGGACAGGCAGGGCTTAAAATAGCAGCTGACAGGGTGAATGAGGTTATTAAAGTTGTGCAATATCCCTTCATTCGGATGTAAATGGAAATAATGTGCGTGGCAAACACCACTTTTCAGGATTTAGTGCTGATGTTATAGGTGTGTGTATGCGTAAAAAGCATCCAGTGTTGTGTGTGCCAACTGTTTGTTTCACTCAATGTACATACACACAACACAGACACACGACTTTCTCTGTATCCATAACAATGTCCCGTTCAAGCGGCCCGTCCTTAATTTAGGCATTTGTGCTACTCAACAAAACAACACAGAAATGCTTTGAGCAGTTCCTAAATTTAAACTCTGGACAGGAAGTGGGTCTGTATCTGTTTCCTGTTCCAGTATTGTTTCTCCCCAAGGATTGGTCGTTTGGGATTGTTCACCCTGACAATGGGGCTGCAGTGGGCATTGTTTTGTCCTGGCTCCCCTGTGTTTTGTTGACCTGATGTCATGACCGCTCCATCAAAGGCCAGTGAAGGATGAGGGAAATGGGCAGGGTGCCGGCTGTGGGGCTTGAGTCAATTAAGAGTGCTGGTACCACTTATAGCTCACAGAGAGTGTGTGCTTGTGTTTTATTTGGTGGTCTCTCTTAGGCTACCAGGTAGGTTTTAGGATATGGTGTACCACAATTGTGATAGGAGTGAGTGGAGAGCAGGGTCTTTTTGCGATAACGTCTGGGTATTTCTTTTAAAAACTGCACTAATCAACATGTTTACATTAACAATGAGTCTAATGATTACATGTACTGTGAAAGGGATCGCCCTCAGCTCTATGGAGCGTTTCAACGTCTTTCAGCTCATCGTTTTGATTTCACAACTTTACTGTTTTGGCTTACTGCTCTGTCAAAGTTAGCAACTACCTGGTGAACGTAGTGGAACATGTAGCAAGTAGAGATAGGCAGATGATAAAGAAACTCTGAATCTTGTTTAATTCCGGTGAAGCGCACTGCTTCAGCACATTGTGCCGGAGCTTGTGTCGAATGAATATCATGTGACTGAAAGCACCTCATTTAGTGTGACATAAACTGTGATCAGTACATTAGTGGCATCACACATAAGAGAAAATAAATTTTAATAACAATAAATACATTTTGAAATAACATTTAATATTTGGTTGCTTGACCCTTGCTTGCAATAACTACCTCAATCCTGCGACCCATCAGCATCACCAAACTGCTGCATTCTTCATTTGTGATGCTATTCCAGGCTTTTACCACAGCTTCTTTCAGTACGTGTTTGTTTCGGGGTGTTTCTCCCTTCAGTCTCCTGTTAAGGAAGTGAAATGCAGCTCTATTGGTTTAAGTTCAGCTGATTGACTTGGCCAGTCTAAAACCTTCCACTTTTTCCGCTGATGAAGTCCTTTGTTTTGTTAGCAGTGTGCTTTGGGTCATTGTCCTGCTGCATGATAAACTTCCTCACGATTAGTTTCAATGCATTTCTCCGTAAATTGGCAGACAAAATTCATTCTGCTGCTACCAACATCAATAAATATTAATGAGCCTGTTCCAGAAGCAGCCATGCACGCCCAAGCCATGACATCACCTCCACCACGCTTCACAGATGAGCTTGTATGCGTCTGATCATAAACAGTTCCTTTCTTTCTCCACACTTTGGCCTTTCCATCACTTTGCTAGAGATTAATCTTGGTCTCATCAGCCCATAAGATTGTGTTCCAGAACCTTTGCGGCTCATCTCTGTACCTCTCTGCAAATTTCAATCTGGCCTTCCGATTCTTCCTGCTGATGAGTGGTTTGCATCTTGTGGTGTGGCCTCTATATTTCTGCTCTCTGAGTCTTCTTCCAACAGTGGATTGTGATACCTTCACCCTGGACTGTGGATGTCGTTGCTGATGTCACTTACTGATGTTTTGGGGATTTTCTTCACAGCTCTTATCATATTTCATCAACTACTGTTGTTTTCTTTGGCCAACCTGTTCGACGTTTGTTGCTCAGTACACCAGTAGTTTCTTACTTTTTCAGGACATTCCAAATTGTTGTGCTTGCTATGCCCAATGTTTGTCCAATGGCTCTGGTCGATTTTCCTTCTTTTCTCAGCTTGACAATGGCTTGCTTTTCTCCCATAGACAGCTCTCATGTTGGTTTATCCTCTTTAACAGGAAATGCAGTCTTTATAAGTTTGAACCAAGGATGAAAACTTAGACTAGTCATGCCATGCAGAGCTATTTAATGTTTGGACTATCAACCTAAAAGGCAAGAAACACCCGGGCAACAAGACACATCTGTCAGTCACATGTTCCAATAGTTTTGCTCACTTGAAAAATGGGTGGGTTCAAACAAAGGGTGGTATGTCCTGAGTTGTTTAACACAAACCAACACAAACCCAAATGTCTTCAACAACAAAAACAAAGGAATTTGCCTTACTGTTCCAATACTTCTGGAGGGGACTGTATAACACAGGCTTCTTGGACTTTTATTGCACACATATGAGACTAAAAGTGCTGATAGCAGCGATGTGTGGTGGTGCTTTGGCCCCAGTCTTGAAGGGCTCCTTTAAGTTTTATGAGCCACTAGGTATCACTGTGTTTGCTAAGTCTGAAGCTCTTTTCCAGCACAAACAAAAAGAAGGCTTCATCCGCCCAGGCCTAGTAGCAATTAAAAATAGCCAGGTACTTCCGTCAGGAGTCGATGAAGACCACATTAGCTAAAATGAGAGCGAATTCTGGGCTTACATTTGCCAGGTGGCCAGAAATACGACTCTAAGTGAATGCTAATGTTGCTCAGTGTGTGCTGGAAGTGTAAATAGGCCACTGTTTGTTCACCACAAGAACTCTTACAGTGATAATATGTCAATCCCCCCAGTGGCCAAAAAAGACTCACAAACAATTCTTTCAGCTTTCAATAAACAGGGAATGCAACCATGTTAATCTACGAGGAAAACTACAGTCTGATGGATTCAGCCCAAATAGTTTTTCAAAGACAAAATTGTGTAGAGAGTATTTTCTCTGCATATGCGGCACCTTTCAGTTCGCAAGAAAATAGGAATGGGATGGAAATATTTCTTATACAGCAGTTATAGCTCAGTAAAGCTCACAATCCAAAGTACAGTTGATATGTGATTTTTGAGTAACATCTGAGTCAGTCAGTATTAGTTATTCCGACCCTTTAATGTATCCTGGCTGTCAGAGAGGTTTCATTCTTTACATGTCAGAATATCCCTGCAATTGTTCACTTTGACATCCCCTACATGTGAGAAAACTTTTCTATGTTTATGCTTAGGCTTCTTCTCTGTGTGTAGGTTTGATATACAGCAATACATGTATGCCTGGATTCTGTGAATTTGTGTGTGTGGTTGTTTAAAAGGGGATGTGGTGCCCTTCCAGCAGGCAGACAGCTCAATTGTTCCTGCAGCAGAGGGAACACAGTCTCCGGCCTGTCCACTCAGGATGTTGGATTGGACCTCCTTAAAAAAACAAAAAACAGCCAGCATCACCCGCGCCCATTATCCCCATCATCCAGCAAGAACAATGGAGCACCTCCAAACATCCCCCTCCTTTCCCAGGAGCCGCAGTGCTCGGTTCCCACAGTACTGTCCAGTTCTGAGGAGCTGTGCCATTGTTAGACGGCCGACCTGTCAGCTGATTGTTCCCAGGAGGATGCACACACCTTTCACACACCTTTCACACACCACGCTTCTTGTTAACTCTCTCTCAGCCCCACATCTCCATCCTCACTGGTTTCAGATGGAAACTTCCACCAGCTTGAAGCAATTGCCACTCTGAGCATGCACAACCAGAGTCACCGGAGTGGAGCGGGCCCTTCCACTGATAGCAAACTTAAGAGCGGGAGTACAGGCTGATGACTGCTGATAGCGCAACATTCACCACTCTGGTGCCAATGTAAATCTGGGTCTCATAATATTTCCCCATTTCACTAGCTGGCAGGGTAACGTAGCAGAACTTATCCTGGCATACTGGAAAGGTTATCATCCATTAAGAGAGCTCCTGGGGCACGGGAGAAATGAATCTTTCTGCTTCACTATTTAACACAGGAAATTGCTGCAGGACTGGAGTAAAAGTGACAACAAAATAATTATTCGAGTTCTCTCTAAGTTCATGTGATTTAAAAAGCTTCAGTGTTCTCATTATGTAGCATTTATGATACCTACTACTGGATTTTTATTGACGTCTTTGTGTCCAGACTACATCACTGCTCTTGTTTAAATAATAATAAAGATATTAAAGACTTTCTTGATTGAATATGGGGACACTTTCTGCCTATACAAGCTGAGTAAAGTTCATGTCGGCACAGGCAACACCGCTCATGTTAAACAGTCTTTCTACGTAGCCTATTCTTTCAGCACTATATTTTCCCAAATAAGCTTATTTTTAATCATGACTTAACAGTATCTCCAGGCTTCTAGAGTGAATCATTGTTTTAGTTGGACTAGTGTATAAATATATGTCACACAAGTGGAGAAGAAAGCTGCCTTTAAAAGGATGAAGTCAATTTTAGCCTCATGTTGCTCTGCTGATGCCTGTATAAAAAGGAATGTTTTCACATAGTGATCTTTGTTGTTGTACGCCTAACAGTAATATATGCATTTCAAAATGAATAGCGAGACCAACTGTGATCGTGTCCAAACGCATCAGTGACCACAGCAATGCTAGCTTGCACGCCATCATGCTTATCCAGTGACCGCTTTATCCGAGTTAAGACACAACTGCAGATTTGTCCTGCTCTTCAAACGTGGCTTAGCTAATCCAGGCTAACATGCTGTTATTAGGCTAAAACGATCCTGTGAATTACCATCCAGCTAAATGGGCTCTTTGAACACAGTTATAGGATTGATTGGTAAATCTTAGATAGAACAGTGCACCATTATTTTGAAATAAAGGCAACACTTGCATGATTGGCTTAGTGCTGCATACATGAGGTTAGCGTGCTGGGTAGCCTACTGGCGTTTACACTAGGGCAAGAGATTTGCGGACACTGTCATTTTGTCTAACATTCTGGTGTTGTTGTTGTTATGCAGTTAGTTATGAATGCAGTTAGCCAGTGAAGGATTTCAGCAGCGTTTAGTGAACAATTTTTAGTTACATAATTTACCTTCAGTTTATAAACTTATTCCAACTGGAAACAAATGCACTTAAATACACTGCACATATGATGCAAGTACAATTCATAAATTTAAGTATTAAAATTCCAATGGGTGAATGAGTTGCCGTTTGCCCCGTTTATCATTGGTTCGTCTACTGTGTTCCCTCGACAATAATTTCCTTCTTGAAACTGAATGAGGAGAGTCATTACTTCCTTCCTTTGACTTTGATGTTTTTTTCTGTCCTTGGCAGCACCATTGTTTCATAATCAACTGGGATCAGATATTTGTTCAGAACTGAATGTGAAACAATGCTGCTGAGATGCTGAGAAACTTTTGTTTTATTACTTGGTTAGAAGAAATCAATAGAATGAACTGGTGATGTTAAAAACCCTCTAAGAAAATTCCAACATTGACAGAAATGTCAATACACAAAGAGCATATACTTCCAGCATACAAACACAAATGTCCTTTATTTATCATGTTTCAGTAACACACATAACTTTTAGTGCGCAAACCATCCAGACTTTCTAAAATGAAAGTATTGTGAAGATATTCCAGACAATAGGACTAAGCAGCTTAAACTTGCTGAGAGACCTCCCGCACTGCTGGCTTATTTTGTCACATACCATCAAAAGGTTACATGGGATAAGAAGAAACTACAACAAAGACCTGCATTTCTTCCACCACATTTATGTTCACAATCATCACAAGTCTTTCCTCAACATACAGAAAGGATTAAAAGGCGAAACATATGACAGGCTTTTAACATCATAATCATTTGTCAAGAAATGACATGTGTGATATAACAGCAAAGACGCAATAAAATGTGTCATAGCTCCACAGCTAGACTTAAATAAATCAGAAAATGAACAAGTTGTGATTAAACCCTGTCATCAGTTCAAAGCAGTCTTGCTTTATTTATTATTGATCGTGCAACATCAAGTGGAAGGTCAACAAATCATATACAAGCTATATTTGACTCAATAAAAGCCAGGTGTCCGTTTTTAATTACCTTCTAGCTAGTGTCTGATATTTACACAGGCAAGATGATGCTTTTGGGTGGGTGGGTAAGAATGTATGGCTTAGGTGATCGGGATGGATGGGTGTTTCTGCCCTCTGGTACGCCACCCCGTTTGCTCCCAATGCTATGTCCACCTGCTGAGAAAGGGCAAACACGAGTCTCTCACGCCCACACGGGTTAGCTCTTTTCAGGTCGGTTCCTGTTCAGAGCTGCTCTAGGTGTGAACTCCAATTTCTCCTTCAGGCTAAGCACCTGGGTGCTGTCCATACCCACTTGTTCCTGCAGCTTCCTCTCCTCCCTCAGTTCCAGGATGCCCTTCTCCTCTCGAGGTTTAGGGGTCCCCCTGACAAACCACTCCAGGTGGTAGCCCACTGCTCCCACCACAAAGGCCACGGGGAAGGTGACATAAGGGGCATAGGTCCGCACCGCTGTCCAAACTAGAGGCCACATGACTGCACACCGCTTTGGCTCCTTGGTGCTTCATAAAGGGAAAAGTAAAGTGGCAACTTTAGCTTACCTTAAAGGATAGTCAGAGTGTTTAGTTTAAGGGAAAAGTGATAACTATTCACCCAAAAAAGAGGGTATTATAAATATTACCGTATGTCACTAGTTCTGATTTATTGATCTTAAATGAGGTTATCAAAATAAAAGACACGTAGACACCAGACATAAGGGCCTGTGTGGCCCTCTCCTCACATTTAGCTAACAACAACAAATATTGCTTACAAACTTAACGGCGCAATCAACGAGCAGGCCCAGGGCAAGAGTGTCCAAAAGTTAAAAAAACAAACAAACAAAAAAAGACATGTCACAAGATCCTGAAGTAACTAGCAATGTCTATGCAACCCAAGCCTTGCTAACTTGTATCAACGTTAATGTAACTAGCGCTCTTGACGCAGCGGCACTTCTAGGGAAACGTAACTTTACCATTGTCCTTAAACATTTAACTACAAGTTAACGTATACTTTTATGATAACTTGTTCGTGTTGTTTTTTGCCGACATGAAATGCCGCTCTCCTCGATTCAAAAAGGGCGTGTATTCATAACCGACGCTAGTATGGTTTAAAGTAAGTTACATAAGCAAGGACAATTACATGGTCACAGTTGTTATTGCGTTTGGCGAGGAACAGGACTCGAACAAACTTCAGACAGCATCTGAAAATATTAAATAATAATCGTTTCTTCAGGATGATTATACTGAATTATGTGGGTTAACTATTAGCGTTACTACGTAATGTAACTCAACGACACTGCTCGTAACAGGCTAGCTTGTGGTAACTTGGTAAATGTACGTAACCTTAACGTTACCGTCAGAGAAGTGTAACTCTAAATGTGAACCCGCACCCGCGACGTTTGCTGGAAAAGAAAAGTCAGTGTGGTGTTTATCTCCCTTATATTTTGATAATCATGTTAGTTTATTGAGTAGTCTTCACTCACCTTCACCGTTAGCAGCACGTTGGTGCAGCAGCAGCGGACCAACGCAATTTCCGTAACACTGTCTGTATGCTTCCTGGTTAAACGTCATTGGCTGATGAGCCTCGCTTTGCTGTAACCACAGACTGACTGAGGGTCTGACAGGTTTACCTCTGTTTTTGACATGGTGTTTTATCACCGCCTTGTGGTAAACATAGTACATTACTTTCAGATGAGGAATGCTGAACGTCTTTACATTTTGTTGTGGAGACACAAAGGGAATCGACGATATCTGCTACTACTACTGCTACTGATAGGTTAGTACCAATAAATTGTGTAATACTTTACAATAATTACGTTATAGACAATAATTAAAAATACATACATTCATTTACAGACCATCATTTAAATGTGAACTAACTGTAACAGTTAATGTAAAATGAAACCAGATTTTTACTTGTGTGTATCCTTTGACAACTGAAACAATAATAACATTACATATTTCCATATTTGTCTTCATAATCTGTAGAACTATTAAATATTTTATAGTCAAATAACCTAAAGAGCATGAGCTTTGTGACTAAACAGTCAAAGACAACCATGGCTGTTTGTCCCTTCCATGGCATACTGCATGTCTTTCTGTGTTCAAACATCCATGGCATTCTTGCACAAAATTCCTCCTCTCAAGGAATACTCAAGGACGGCTGACAGATCAGTCGCTAGTGTTGTGTCATACACTGACAAGATAGTTTTAGTTTTTCAAAGCACACTTTGCATACAGAGACAGAGGCACTTTCAGAGGCTTGGTATACTGTACAAAGACACAATCAGTTTTAGTTGCTTTGCTTTTGTTTACTTTAACTGCTTGCAGAGAAATTGTGTACATTTCAGTCACCCAGCGGTGGATTATAGGGGGAAGAAAATATTTCTCTGTGCTACTGTAGTTTCTGGGTACTGAATCGGTAAGTGTTCTTCGCAAACCTCTACATGATTGATGACACTGATATTTAAGCTCCAAGGCCCAAAAGTTTTCCATAAACTATACCAACTATACCAAACCTTCAAGCATGGTGCAGAGCACTAGGCTGATGTATAGCGATTGGAATGCAGCCTGTCACAGAGCGATGGCCAGTTCTGACTCATCGGTCATTTGTGCAGATGCAGAAAAAGTTTTTTCTTTTAATGGAGCTATATCCAAATTTCTATGTTATCATACTTCAAATGACTGCTGGAATGATTGTGATTAACAGGATTCTGTGTGGGTGATAACGTTTCATGCTTCAAAATGATTCTTTTAAGCAGTTCCTCCCTCTATGCTGTCCATCTTGTAGTTGCCAGAACTGGCATTTGATCAGTCCTGTCAGATAAAGTGAAATGTGCTCATCCCCTGCGGGAAAACAACATCACTAGTGCCAGTTCTGCTTTACCAGCGACCATAGCAGTGCCAGGATTATTTCATCAGCTCCTGTTTATTAGTAAATGAGATTTAGGGCTGCACTCTGCCAAGATTTGTATGTAAAAATACAACCATCTTATCAATCCAAATCACAAACTGGGGCTGACAGAGTGGAGCACCACATCCTCACTAACTGAAGCCGCATAATACATGCTCTATTTGCCCAAGCTAATTACAGATGTCAGGCATGGTCAGTGCTGGGAAATTTCCTCATTACATCAGACATGACAATCAGGATTTATGTTCAATCACTGCTGAATCACATAAGCCAGAAAAGGGCTGCTGCAACACCCTCCACGGGCTGAAACCTTCAAGCACAGTGCACTTTCCGCCACACTTAAGTGCCCAAACTCTGAAAGTGGTCCGGGCAATAAACCACACCCATGTTCAGGTGATGTGTCTAGCCAAGTGCAGCCTCAGATTAAGATGGAGGGAGTGGCATAAGGAGGAGACGGTGGGTGGGGTATGAACAAAAAAGATGCACAAGAGAAATTGACAGATTGCCTCTGGTTTTGAAAGAGACGAGAAGCAGGAGGACTCTTGACACAGACTGTGATTAAGCAGAGTGCCAGATGTGGAAGGGTTTTTGCTCTTTTGTGTGGCCAATCTACCCAACAAAGGGAGAAATGAGTAGCAGATTTTTGGGCAGTTTGAGGTCAAAGGTCACCAGCAGGTTTTGTATTTGATGTCATCTTGTCATATTACTACAAATATGACCCATTTTGCACATTTTTATTTCCATTCTACTGCTACAGATTAAACACTACATACAGTGTGTAGCTTCTTTTGATATATTAAAGCTTGTAAAAATGTATAGAGCTGCATTTTTTCATTATTGTGAAAGGCTATCAGTCAAGAATATGAACACATCAAAATGTGATACAAAAGCATTTATTTGGTTTTGGCATGTTTCCTGATTTAAGACCTCAGTGGAGTGTTATGTGTACTGGCCCCCAGTCACTGATGGTTCATTTCATTGAGGTGAAAAAGACAAACAAAATAGGACACACTTTTTAGTGCTTTGTTTCAAAAATTTAAATAAATTCATCCCCCCACCTTAAAACTTGAACAACATGGAAATACCCTCTGGAAATGCAGAATACTCCTGATATGCATACATTTAAAAGGCATGGGGGAAAAAAGGCATTTAAAAAATATTTCAATGGCACGGGAACATGTTAATGCTGTAGGTGGATTTGCAGTTCAGCATAATCTCTGTCATACAGTGAAAACATCTGGTGGATTTAGTTATTCTGTTATTCTGATACCTCCTCTAATCAAGTCTATACACTGATTCGGCCCTGCCGGGTCAACATTCAGCAAATTAAACGTGTAAACTAGCGCTCTGTACAGGCACTCATAATTTCATTCACATACAGGTACTAGTAAACAGGACTCTTGTCACCAAGGCATCTATGGTAGGATTATGAAGTTGTTTAGAGGGACCTACATATGTGGTGACCGATGTTACGAAGCCACAATCGAAGTGAAGCTATCCATTCTTCTATAACAGCTACTGAACTTTATTCAGGTGCATGGTGTTAGGCTTTATAAACATACAGCAACAAGCCATGGAATAATGTGTACTGGCTTATATACTGCCAATACCAACATACCAATAGCTGGGGGCACTTATGGGAAAGCATCGAAAATGACCTGAACATGGAATGATATTGTGAATCCACACAGTGCAGAGGGATTGTCAGTGGAATGAGGCTCACATGAGCCTGGTGATGGCACTGGAGAGGAAGTCCTCATAGCTGAGGCGTACGGTGCCCATCATGGCTGTGTCTCGCTCCCTGAAGGCCTGCGTTATGGTCTGGAGCTGGGTGCACACTTGGATGAAGCGGTCTAGCTGGATGCCAGGTTGTCCGCCTTGCAGGGCGAAGCGCCGCACCACTGACTCAGAAAACTGGGGACTCAGGTTGTAGCCCATCTGAGCGAGGGCTGAGGAACAGGAGATGGATAGTGACAGAGAAACAAGATAGGAATTAATCTTGGGTTTGAGTCTTAATAAAAAAAAACAAAAAACAGGTTTGAAATTGAAACCAGAAATTGTCCCGATCATGGTCATTTTTGTTTACAAAATTACCACATATGCCAAATTAAATGTAGCATCTTTAACACACACAAATGGGTTACCTTGCTGTAGCTCCATGCCACTGATACTGCCTGAGCGGTCTCTGTCAAATTGCTGAAAGAGCGCTCTCCATCGCTGCATGAAATCCCAAAGTGCTGAGAAGCCAAACAGGTCTATTTGACCCGACCGCGTCTTGTCAAACATGTCTAACGGGAAACACAAAACAGCATCATCAGCCAAACAAGAATGAGACAGTTTTCTTCAGTTATTGTTCCATGTTCAAAAATTTTTTTTTTGCCCCCCAGGCATGTTTTCAGCAAGCCCGTCACCCATTATCACGGATCTTCTTCTTGTGTTATCTTAAAGATAGCACACAGAAAGTCATAGTGGGGAACATTAGTCACTGCTTGGCAATTACAATAGAATGTAGGGATACACAACTGACAAGCTCCAAGACAAACATGACTCAGTCATTTTTAGGCTGACTCCTGGCTGTGTAAATTTCTTTCTCTTTTGGAAACTGAAGTTTGGGAGATTTAGGTATTAGTCACATATAAAACCAGCCTACTTTCTTTCTCACTACTTTATTCATTTGTTTTTCCTAAATAGCTCCCTCTTCCCCTTTGCTGTGGCCATTTAGGACTCTGAAAGTTGTTTACATCGTTTGTTCATTTGTCTGTCAGCAGTAATATGGAAAAAAAACTACTGGCCAGATTTTCATGAAACTTGGTAGAGGCAAGAACCCATGACATTGTGTCTATGGCAAAATGAACTGAATTTGTCATGCTACAAGGTCTGCTCCTGCACATTGTGTCATTATTTCCCCAAGAAACACTGTCAAAGCATTTATAAACAGTTCGTAAACACAGAGCTTCCTCTACTGGAACATTTCATTTGGCTGCAACCGTATTACGTACTGATCATCATGAGGCAGGTCTCGTCATTAAAAGCAGACCAGTTGGAGTTGACAAGTGCCTGCTTCAGCTCCTTTGCGTTGATGGAGCCACTGCGGTCTGTGTCAACAGTCTGGAACCACTGGTATGCCTCTGGGTTAACACCAGGAGGGATGTTACCTACAGAGAGGAAAAACAACAGAAGTAATAGGATGGTGAAGAAAGGAGGGCTGGTTCAGACTGACTTTGAAGATGCCCATCAATAGAAAGCTGTTTTCTTAGCATGCTCTTGTTTCCATCAATGTTTTCTTCTTCTTCTTCAATCCATCTGAGACAAAAATGTATTATTTTCATCATTTCCCATCCATATATTTTCTATCAGTTAATATTTCACTGAAGCTCCCAGGCTTTGAGGAGTAACAGATGTGTGTGTGTGTGAGTGTGTGTGTGTGTGTGTGTGTGCGGGGGGGTTGTAAAAGAGCAGAAGAAAAAGACTCTTGGAAATTACTCAGCTGCCTTCTTCTGATGCAAAATATTTATTTATTTATTGAGAGATGAAGAAACCCGCTTCTACTGTCTGACAGTTGAAACAGCGCTGACTGTCAAGCAGACATTTTCTGGCTTTGGTGTTAGAATGACTATGAGATGGAACATGCAGCACTTTATATTTTAATTGATATGCCAAATGTAAGTCCTACCACAATGTATATTTTACACGAGTTTAATAGTTAGTAGATACAGTACTGGCATGTTACTTGCTGGAGAAATGAGTGGATAAGAGAAAAACGTTACAACTGTGTGAGATTACACCAACAAACATCCTTCATCAAGTTTCAAATACTGGTTTGTGACAGTTGTAAATAACATCTAATTATTCCACTATCCAATTTATTTCATGAAAATACTGTATAATCTTCCAGTAAGGAAAAAACCCAGCTACGTTCAAGAATAATGAATCTCCCTACAGTTGTGAAACGATTTGTTATTGTGCTAAAGAGTACCTGTCCAGCCTTTGCTACACATGCTCAGTGTTTGATAAGGCACAGGTTGTGAAAAAAGGTAGCGGCAGGGTCAAGTCGTCTCAGCGAGAAGGAGAGGGAGACGGTATCGGGGCAAGAGGCCATTACCTGAATACATGGAGGAAGGGAAAGGGAGTGTTAGAAAATATGGTGTGAGACTTCTGTGTGGAGGGAGGGCTGATTCTCAGAAAAATGAATAGGGAGAGAGAAACAGGTTACAGGTGACGAACAGGTGTGTGTGTGTGTGTGTATATATATATATATATATATATATGTTTATGTGTGTGTGTGTGTATATATGTATGTACATGCATATAGGCACACACAACACACTCTTTACCCATCTGTCTATTAATTTGTTTAGCCCTCACTCAATATTACCGAAGTCATCACTCCAGCCGTGTAATCCTGCTGAGGGGCACAAACTGAACCCTGTCTCTACATGACTGTCTGGGAAACGTAAGTCATTTTCTATCCATCATCCCAGAGTGTGTGGGAGAGAGAAAAGGAGAGAGAATGAGAGCCTATCTGCAGTCTCCCCATGTTCAGATTATGGCAGTTCAACTCCCACAGGCAAGGGGAACAGCAGAAGCTTACACAGCTCCAGCCTATAGTTACCTGCAGGAGCATGGTGTCCATAAGGTCCTCCTTGATGCTGTCCCCCGTAACTCCCATAAGGCCCGCCCGGGGCACCCCCTGGTCCAGGCCCATACTGCCCTCCCTGACCTTGGGCTCCGTAAGCACCATAAGGACCTCCTGATTGACATGGTGCGCCTCCGTATGGAGCTGAAGGTTGACGCCCAGCGGGACCACTGCCTCCCCCATACGGAGCACCTGGTGGTGGTCCACCTCCTCCTGGATAGCCCTACAGTGATAGACAAGGTTCACTAAGACAATATGATAAATACAAGGATCAACTGGCCAGTGTGTGGCTAGATGGAGTTTTTATAGCCTCTATTGCAAGATTAAAAAAGCACGAGCATTAACAACTTAAAGTACTATATATAGACAACTTTTGGTAATATGTAGTACTCACTACCCATTAGGGAAAGGTAAATAAGTAGAATTACTCACAAAACTTACTGTTCAATTTTGAGGTACTTGAGTTGAGTATATTGATGTTCTACTACTTTGTCACTATATTTCAAAGGGAAATCTTCTTCCACGACTACATTTATCTTCAGATTTAAGATTTTACTTACAAAACATGTCTTTTAAATATGACCAACTGTAATATATGAAGCTACACAAGATACGAAGTAGCCATTCAACATTTTGATGGTGCTTCCGGATTACAATTCAACTGTTTAATGTAACGTTATATAAAAGCCGAATAACTGTCTCTTGAGAGGGCCGTCCTCAGTAAGTTACTTTCACCATTTTGCTTATATCCCTTCTGTACCTTAGTGTGTATGTAGGACCTGTGGTGAAACGTCTCTTCGGTGAGTAATTGTTAACGTTACATTTGTTCATAAAAAGTTGCTCAACTCGCACAGACTTTCACACGAATAAACAATGAAAAGCAAAACACAATGCTACAGCAGTTTGCTATCCATAGCAAACAGATGAATGGCTAACGTTACTTGTGTTTCCATGATCATTAACTGTAAGTTACGTTATAAGTTACCTACGCAAAAAACAGTACAGTTATTTAACAATACCAACATGTTACTGTAATTAACAAGGAGAAAACACAAAACGCAGTATTTCGATACCTGGCCGTAGTGAAAACTCATGTTTGACAGACTTCACTTCCTTCAACAAATACAGACGAGAAGGCGGATACGGCACGGTCAAGCTCAGGGTAGCTATTGGTGTATTTCCGGGTCTGTCAAAACCTCACCCGCGACCCCTGCTGCTGATTGGATGGCAGAGTGGGAAAGTGATGACGACATAAGAAGTGAGTATGAATCACTGTGCTCGTCACTCTTAGGAATAAACAACCTCAGTTAGTCACTTACTTTAATGCTGTAACAAATACAGGTTTTTCCAAGAATATGTCTAAGTTATAACTACATTATCATTTATTATGTCTTATATTTTCACAAGATTTATTTCAATTTCATTTAAATCTATCAATACTATACTATTCCAGTGCACAATGCACTGGTGTGATATGGGACCCATAGCATAACAATTGTTTTATTTCAATGTTTATTATTTTCCTTTTCCTTTCCTATACTGTATCCACACTTTCACTGACAAAGAAGAACATAGGAGGCACATACTGAAATATTTTAGCAGTGAAACAACTTTATAGATCACAACAATAGATAAAAAATGTAAAACAAAATATATCGTCTGGAATCATACTTTATTCAATTTGTTCATTCAAAAATATCTTGGATAATTTATTCACACATGTATCATACCATTATTAAACAATTGTGATCTAATAGTGTGAGAACACAAAATAGCAGCAGTAGTCAAAGTTATTCTTGAACAATATAAGACTATTTTCTTTATATTGCATACTATATCTGAACACAAACAAACAAACAAAAAAAACCTGAAGTGAGTGAGTTCTGCCAATTACTGTGTTACCCCTAAGGAAAGATCTGTATTCATTAGGGGGCGCTGTGAATGATCATGGAAAGGGTTCACTTTCTACACTGTATTCACATCACTTGAGGACTTTTACACTTGTGGTTTTGTTTACAACAGCTTAAACATACTGCTGGCCAATAATACATACACAAAAACACAAATACAGACACACACATAGACACACTCATCACAACGTGATTCCGAAGTATTCTCTTAAGAACTGACTGTATAAAATAATTGGAAGTAGCCACCCTTATGTCACCCTTTCGTTTGTGGACTACCATTTTGAAGTCTCGAGTTTGGAATTTTGTCTGTCGCCATCTTGGCTTTTTTTGGAAGCAGAAGTAACCATATTCAGATGAGAGGGTAGAGCTAGCTTGGTTAGTAAAATGCATCTGTAATTCATGCAAACTTTTATATCAATTGGGATCAGTGATTGAAGTGGAAAAAAATAGTGTCCAGTACTCACTATTCACATGCTGGCATGTGTATCAGCTGGTAAAAGTATAGGCCACTATATAGGCTAGCTTAATAATATTAATTCCAGTCCAAAACAGCTGTTTCATTTCTGTGGGTTGCTTTCATTCAATAAATCATTGTGCAAGAAATGTGCTCTACATGGTGGTTAGTCTCGTATTTAGTGACTAGTGAATCTTATACATTTCCAGAGTCAGGAAATGGGCAGGAAACATCACTGCAGATCCATCTCACCCCGGACACAATCTGTTCCAGCTTCTCCCCTCTGGTAGGCGCTACAGAGCACTGTACGCCAAAATCAACAGACTTAGGTACAGTTTCATCCCACAAGCCATCACTCTGATAAACAGCTGATTTCTAACTTACAGTGTCAGGAACAATTCTTGTGCAATAACCCAGTAACTCTGCCTCTAATCAGCCACCTGTTTACTGGCTAACACTTATTATTTATTCACCATTCTCTATTTCAGTGCTGTTTATACTGTTATATTGTCATATTGTAGATACTGTATACCAAATCCACCTACCTCAAGTCATTACTATGTACATGTGTACATGTATGCATGTATATGTACCTGTATATCACATCCACCTCTGACATGTACATACTCCTGCATCCTTTGCACTCTGTTCACTGCACTCATTTGTCAGTATGTTTATATTGTTTTAGTTCATAGTGTGTATATTTGTGTTGTCTACACTGAAGTCTGTGTCTGATTTTATTTTATTTTTTATTATTGTGATTTTGTATTTTTGTGTGAGTAAGCACATCGTGAGCAATGTAATTGCCTTGAATGTGCACCACAAAAAACAACCAACCAAAAGAATCCAACCTATTACAAAACTATAGGATTGATCAGTAAATGAAAGTTAATCCGCTACAATTAACTAAATTACTCACAGTTCAAATATGCTACGTACATATTCCCTTACTTTTTTTCAGATTGCACATCTTCTTGTTGAGTTGATGAATTTTCATAACTTGAATAACTATGTACACTCTGAACGCCAGTTTGGCTAGCTAATACATGGTATTGTGTGTTAGTTACCAATGTCACTGTCAGTAATAATGATGTCAAGTGTCATCTACCAGCCCAAGTCTTTTTCCGCCCCACACTGGAAGTGTGCCTCTCTCCTGAATGACTCGTCGTCATGGTAGCCACGCCCCCTAAATTATTCCCTTCTTTATCGTCTATTTTACCTTACTAAATGGAAACATAATTTACAAAATTAACATCGTGCTGCATTGAAGAATACTTGAAATTAGTGACTGAGACCGTAAAAACACATTAGGAAAAAAGTAGTAGAGTCATTTTGTCATTGAGTCCTGTGAATGGGTTTGCTTGCAGTAGTCCCATGTGTACTTTGCTCAGCCTTGACGTTGCTGAGGTTTTGGATAGAGTCGAAAAAGAATGATCATCTGATGGGTGTTTTGGAGTACCTGGGTTCGGCCAGCGGTGCCATCTCATCACTCTCTGCGAGCATCTGCCTATGCACCTCACTCTTAATGTGTTTCCGGATGCGTTTGCAGATGAGGTAAACCATCTCACAGACACACATTAAGATACAGAAGGCAGAGGAGACCACCATGAAGAGGGTGAAGATCTTCTTCTCAGTGGGACGTGATATGAAGCAGTCCACGATGTTGGGACACGGGTCCAGGGAGCACTTGGACAGGCGAGGCATGTCGTAACCATCATAGATGTGGTACAGGATGTAAAGGAAGCCAGTGTCAATGCCTGCCTTTAAAACCAGGCTCAGCTATGAGAAGATAAATGAGGGTTAAACTAGGAGACACATTTTTCAGGAAGCTTAGAGTACATTTTTCAGTCACTATTGTTCTGAGTTTGATAATAACTGGAGGAATGATGCATGGAAGTTAGACAAGTGACCTAATGCAGGATCTATAATAAAAATATTTCACATTTTCAACCACTGCCAGCACATAACTCATTCAGCTTCAGTACAGAGTATGTGTATCTGAATGGGCTAAGACAAGCAACAGAAACATTTTTTTCTCATGACCAGGTGAAAACAAATCATATAGAATTACACAAACGTGTTGTCTAACCTTTTGTACATAACCACTCATCTATGGCAATTATTATTGACATTTCTGACAATAATAAACAAGGCATTGCTGTGTCTTTTACCTGTGGCATCTACAGCAAGGCCAGAAATAAAGTTTCATAATATGTGCTTACCAAGTAAGTCCACCACAGCCCCCCACGTTTCTTCCCAGGGTTGGCATACAGCTTGGCACCCTTGTGGAAGGCAGTGTACTCCCTGT